>NC_034591.1:63147987-63216029 GCF_900095145.1 Mus pahari | reverse complement strand
CCAAATTTCTGGAGCCTGAAACAGGGTCTGTCCCAGAAGTTATGTTGCTTCTCTCTGTCCCAAAGCTGTGTAGCTTCTGCGGTCCACACTCTTGCCAGTGCAGACTGGAGCCTAAGGGAACCGGAGCAAAGATGGCTCTCCTGCCAGCTCAGGCCTTGAGAATCCTCCTGGTCAGACACCCCTCCTAGGGTGGGAAAGGCACTGGATTACTGGAGCCAGAAAAGGAGTCTATCCCAGCAGCTGTGTTGCTTTTGCAGGCTGCCCTCTCCTGGGCAGTGCACCAGAGCAAAGTTGGCCCTTCTACTGGTTCAGGCCCTGAGACTGCTCCTAAGCGGGCACTCCTCCTTGGGCGGGAAAGGTGCAGGAAGACTGGAGCCAGATAAAGATTCTGTCCCATTAGCTGTGTTGCTTCTGCAGGCCGCACTCTCCCTGGGAGTGCACTGGAGCAAAGATCGGAATAACACTTTTACTAAGACTGACATTGTCATTCTTCCTAAGATATAAAAAATGTCTGTGGGTTTGTAATAGGACTGTTATTAAGACTGATATTGTCTCTTATCCTTAGAATCAAGCTAAGCTATTGCTATAAGGTAAAGTGATTAATTATACAAAATTATTTAAGTTTCAGTTTATATTATTTGCTACATTTCATGATTCCCCCAAGTGAACCACAGGCTGTCCAATGCCATGATTGTTCCTTACTTTACATGAAGTATGGGAATCTTACCTGATTCTTTTAGTCTTTGTTCTAGTATTTTTCTAGAGGGTTCCTTTCATATTTAAAACAAGTTTATTTCTAATTCGGTAATTCATATTCATAATTCAATTCATATTGAATACAAGTTTATTATATAAGATTAAATATCTCATCTATGCAATAAATGAAAATAGTGGCATGCATCAAAAACTGGTGATTGCTTTTTCAATTATTATGTTAACAACTATGATACATAATTTATATTGCCTTAATGAATCTTAATTATATAAATAGTTTCAAACCTTATTTCTCGGAGTGTTTCCTATAACTTGAAAATCTCAGGAAAAGCCTCCATATAGATGAAAGAACTCAGCAAAATGTTCTATCGCGGTTGAATCCAGCTTTCCTCCTCCAGAGGGCGCTGTGAGTTGCAGCCTTTTGATCTATTTGCTTCTCTTATTCCATTAGTTGGGAGCCTAAATTCTTAATCTCCGTCCTTACCAAATATGAATCATGGGTTGTATTAACTCTACTCCAAGGAGAAAAACCTAACCCTTGTGGCTAGAGGTGGCCTTGCTCGGTTAGTGGAGGACATATTTATAAGTAATGAAAATAAAATGCCAAAATAGCAATAGACTTTGTAAGTATTATGGATGGATGGCACTCTCCTATTCGACATGTCTGGAAATGATTTGTCTTCAGTAATATAGAAGAACTGTGGTGTGCCAGTCAATGGTGCTGCTGGGAATTACTTTAAAAGTAGTTATTCCCCTTGGGAGTTCAATGCTTAAATGTAAACAAAAAAGCAATATCTCCCCAAATACTAACAGTTTTAACAGTAGAGCTAGAAGTTTCTTGCATTCCATGTTGAGATAAAACTTAGTGTCCCAAGGGTAACCTTGTAAAATTCAAATAACAACTTAGGCCTCCAGGGTATATAAATAGGTCCTACAAATTCAGGGCAGGATTTGTATGTTGTCTAAGTGTGTATGTATAAAATAGTGGTAATTCCATTCTGTCACTCTTAAAAGATATTAAGAAATTAATGAGTTAAAATATTTCTCATTTTCTATCGTGCTTCATTTTATTTAATAATGAATACAAAATTTGAACCCAAATACAAGTTCCTTTATGTTTATTTTTCTACAGAAACACTGACATGTTTTGTCATTATTTAAATATGTCCTGTGATATAAATGGAAGTTAACTCTTAAAAACCCCTGTTTATTGTATTACTACATGATTGTCATAATTACCAACAGAGCACACTGATGATTTTGCTTACGCATGCATAATTACATATTCAATAACATGTCCTTGAAAAATACTGAGTAAAATTTGCTTCCCTGTGTGTAAAAATGGCTTGTAATAATATGACTGACAGTTACAACACTATGCATACACATGGAACTAGATCTGGGATAGAGAAATGGCTTAGCACCCGGGAGCACTGACTTTTCTTACAGAGGGCCAGGGTTTGATCCCTAGCACCTACATGGCTCACAATCAGATATACCTTCAGTCTTCAGGTATTGAATATCTTTTCTGGCATCCATTGATACCTGTACACATGTTGCATACACATATATAATCAGGAGCACACATATATTCATGTAAAATAAATAAATAAAACTTTTCAAAGTAATAGAACTGGTCAATGACCTAGAGTTTCAAAGGCATAATCCATCTCATCAACACAAGTCCTTAATTGAAGGAAAAGTACTTGATAGTGTGTTTTTCATTTAGATTATAATTTTGTGATACAGGTTTGAGTGTTTTATCATTAAATTGATAAATGCACATATAGATTTTATGAGCTAAAAAGACAATGCAAATTAAAGGTATAATGCTCAAGGAGGTATATATATATATATATATATATATATATATATATATATATACTGTAAGCTCAAGCCATGTTGTCATGGTAAATAGAATCAGACATTGCAATAATAAGTTTGGAAAAATAGAATAACATTCCCAAATCTCAATTCTTAAGCTGTAAAATAACCATGATTACATACAATTACAGATCACAGATGGAATCAAAATGGACAGTGGTAGTATTTCTTAGAGAGGAGACACTCAATTCACATAATTATTCTGCTTTATTTTTCCTCCTAGATAAGGAATACATGGTAGTTAGAAAAAAGATTTTGATGTCACTATGTTTTAATTAGGTTATCCCTCTACATTTGGCAATCTCTGCAGTCTATAATGTTGACTAAATTATATTTAATTTTTTATTTCTGAATTGGGAATATAGGAACTATTTATGGATAATATAAGGATAAAGTGTATTTACATGTGTAAATCATTACATGTCTAACACAGAGCAAACTAAGTCCTCATTCATATAAAAAGAGGTGCAAGGCTTTAAGAGATTTTCAACATTATATTGAAACAATATTATGACATTGATAATATATCAAGTTGATATTTAATGAACATATATTTTTCATATTAAAGGACATTTACCTTTAAACATACTAATAGTAACTGTACTCGTGTCTTATTCTTAAGATTAATTTCTATATCGCTAAGAAATATTCTTTGATCTATCCCTATGAATATGATATTTCTCTTCATTGTGTCTAGGAATTTGGTACTTACAACCACTTCAAACAAAGACCTTTAGCACGCTAGCTAAAAATGAACCAAAAGTAATTACTTTATAAATGAAGGAAGATACATTATCTGTGTATCAGTGCAATCACTTATAAAAGAGAAAATAAAATGGCCTTTCTAAGAAGCAATCTGGATTTGAAGAAGAAGTTCATTTTTTACTCAATAATTAGAGGTGCTTGTATGTCTGGGAGAGATGTTGAGAAGATAGGCAACTCCACATCCCTATCCCATGCAAAACAATACCATCAGTTCTGAGCCCTCAGCCCTACGATGAACTATATAATTGATTTATGCTTAATTCCCACAAACATAGACATTTTCAAGGCTTACTTGTTTTAATCTCTCTTATTTACTACTGGATGGCTAAGATACATTATAATGTCAGGCTAAAACAGGAATCACTATTTATTAAATCCACGTTTGGAAAGGTGGTTGGCTGAGTACAGGTATAGATTATTATGGTCCCACAAGCCCAATTATACACTTTGTCCTACTTTTGTTATGCATAGTAAAAAGAATAAAACTTTATATTATCATAAATATATGCCAATATAAGTACAGTGGGAAAGTTTAGGTTTCTATGGAAACACTCATTCTTGTGTTTTCATAGTGATATTTGGTGATAACTGTTATTTATTCAAACAATTTTACTTTCAATTCTATGGTTTGACCTACAGTCTGAAATGTGGAGAATAAATAACACATTTATTCTGAAACAAGAGATAAAAGAAAGGGGAATTAAGTAAATACATGAATTTGGACACACTTTAGCTAATATAATTTACATAGGTATTTATTAAACTATTAAATTTAAAACCTTATTTTCTTTTCCATTCTCTTATTAAATATATTGGCCCAATTACCCAAAAAATTTCCTTATTTACAGTAAATTTGTTGCTGAAAATATGACTTTTAAGGTAGCCTTCACCAACTATTCAGATGTTAAACAAATTAAAGTTTTTAGACTATGCAGTGAAAATACTTATAGTCACTGTATCAAGGACTTACTATGAGCAAAGGATTGAAGCAAACATTTTATCTCGATATAAAGTATATTTTATATCTTCATGAAGGGCTAGGTATTTAACACAAAGGTAACGAAAATTTTTCTGAGTTGACTAGGTCACAACTACATTAAAAGCACTTTGTGTTATCTAATCTGAAATTTAGAAATTAAACTGAACAAGATGGTACATAGGTCTTCCAGGAATCATTTAATCATAGTGACACCAAACTGAACAGCTAATCACACAGCAAAGTACCTTTTCAAGAGTTAATGAGAATAGGTAGGAAACCATAGTACTTAGATTTATTATAACAATAAAACTAGGAAGAATGAGATACTTGGGTGGTGCAGCACCATACAGTCTATATAGAAATAGAACAATAATGGAACTCAGACCTTAGACTTAATACTCATAGCAATCCTACTGCAGTGAAATCAAATGATACCAATGTCCAAAGCCTCTACTCTAGCACAGCTTTGAAGAACTAAGCCATCAGAGGAAAGTGGGCCTCCAGGGAGGACTCTGACCTTGAGACCAGGAAAGAATGCCATCTTGTATCCTTTCTTCGATAGGGTCGCTTCAAGCCTTCATCTTCAGCCAGGAGGCATAGCTGAACTCCACACCTCTGTGCAGCTTCCCTACAAGAGGAATGCTTGCCTGCAGAGAGTGCTCTGACCACTGAGATTCAGGAGAGAGTTGGACTCCAAGGAGTGCTGACAGAGGCTAACAGAATCACAGGAGGAACAAGCTCCAGCCAGAGACAGCTATAGCAACTAACACCAGAGATAATCATGTGGCAAAAGGCAAAGGTAAGAATCTTACTTACACACACCAAGACCACTCAACATCATCAGAACCCAGCACTCCCACCACAGTGAGTCCTGGATACCCCAACAAACCCAAAAAGCAAGATTCAGGATTTAAAATCATATCTAATGATGCTGGTAGAGGATTTTAATATGGGAATTAATCACTCACTTACAGAAATACAGGAGGACACTGCTAAACAGGTAGAAGTCCTTAAGGAGAATGCAGAAAATCCCTTAAAGAATTACAAGAAAACTCTCCTAAACAGGTGATGGAATTGAACAAAACAATCCAAGATCTAAAAATGGAAGTAGAAATAATAATAAAAAAAAGGGGGGAGACAATTCTGGAGATAAAAATCCTAAGAAAGAAATCAGGAACCATAGATGTGAGTATCAGCAACAGAATACAAGAGATGGAAGAGACAATCTCAGGTGCAGAAGATTGATAGACAAAATGGACACAACGATCAAAAATATAAAAATTCAAAATGCAAAAAGATCCTAACTCAAAACATCCAGGAAATCCAGGACACAACGAAAAGACCAAACCTAAGGAATGGGTATAGGTGAGAATGAAGGTTTTCAACTTGAAGGGTCAGGAAATATTTTCAACAAAATTGTACAAGAACACTTCCCTAACCTAAAGAAAGAGATGCCCATGAACATACAAGAAGCCTACAGAACTCCAAAAAGACTGGACCAAAAAAGAAATTCCTAGCAATACATAATAATCAGAACAACAAATGTACTAAATAAAGATAGAATATTAAAAGCAGAAAGAGAAAAAGGTCAAATAACATATAAAGGCAGGTCTATTAGAATTACACCAGACTTCTCACCAGATACTATGAAAGCCAGAAGATCCTAGACAGATGTTATACAGACCTTTAGAAAACACAAATGCCAACCCAGGCTACTATACCCAGCAAAATTCTCAATTATCATAGGTGGAGAAAACAAAGTATTCCATGAGAAATTCAAATTCACACAATATCTTTCCATGAATACAGACCTTCAAAGGATAATAAAGGGAATACTTCAACACAAGGATGGAAATTACACCCTAGAAAAAGCAAGAAAGTAATCCTTCAACAAACCTAAAAGAAGACAGCCTCAAGAACAGAATCTCAACTCTAACAACAAAAATAACACGAAGCAACAATTACTTTTTCTTAATAGCTCTTAATATCAATGGACTCAATTCCCAAATAAAAAGACATAGACTAACAGACTGGCTATATAAACAAGACCCAACTTTTACTGCTTACAGAAAACCCACCTCAGGGAAAAAGACAGACACTACCTCAGAGTAAAAAGCTGAAAGAGAATTTTCCAAGCAACTGATCCAAAGAAACAAGCTGGAGTAGCCATTCTACTATCGATTAAAATTGACTTCCAATACAAAGTTATCAAAAAAGACAAGGAGGGGTACTTCATACTCATCAAAGGTAAAATCTTTCAAGATGAACCCTCAATTCTGAATATCTACGCTCCAAGGGCAAGGACATCCATATTCATTAAAGAAACTATAGTAAAGCTCAAAGCATACATTGCACCTTACACAATAATAGTGGGAAACTTCAACACCCCACTCTCATCAATGGACAGATCCTGGAAACAGAAACTGAACAGAGATACATTGAAAATAACTGAAGTTATGAACCAAATGGATCTAACAGATATCTACAGAATTTTTGAACCTAAAACAAAAGGATGTACCTTTTTCTCAGCATCTCATGGTACCTTCTCCAAAACTGAACATATAATCGATCACAAAATAGGCCTCAACAGATACAAAAGTATTGAAATTATCACATGTATCCTATCTGATCACCACAGGCTAAGGCTGATCTTCAATAATAACATAAATAATAGAAATCCATCATTCACATGGAATCTGAAAAACACTCTACTCAATGATAACTTGGTCAAGGAAGAAATAAAGAAATTAAAGACATTTTAGAGTTTAATGAAAATGAAGCCACAACATACCCAAACTTATGGGACACAATGAAAACAGTCCTAACAGGAAAATTCATATCACTAAGTGCCAACAAAAAGAAACTAGAGAGAGAGCATACACTAGCAGCTTGACAGCACACTTAAAAGCACTAGCACAAAAGGAAGCAATTTCACACAACAGGAGTAGAAGGCAGGAAGTAATCAAACCCAGGGCTGAAATCGACCAAGTAGAAAAAAGAAAAAGAACTATACAAAAAAAAATCAACCAAACCAGGAGCTGGTTCTTTGAGAAAATCAACAAGATAGATAAACCCTTAGCCAGACTCACTAAAGGGCACAGGTACAGTCTCCTAGTTACAAAATCAGAAGTGAAAAGGGAGGCATAACAACAGAACATGAGGAAATCCAAATCATCATCAGATACTTCTACAAAAGGCTATACTCAACAAAACTGGAAAGCCTGGATGAAATGAACAAATTTCTAAACAGATACCAGATATCAAATTTAAATCAGGATCAGATTAATGACCTAAACAGTCCCATATCCCCTAAAGAAACAGAAGCAGTCATTAATAGTCTCCCAACCAAAAATATCTCAGGACCAGATGGGTTTAGTGCAGAGTTCTATCAGACCTTCAAAGAAGACCTAATTCCAACTCTCCTAAAACTATTCCACAAAATAGAAACAGAAGGAACACTACCCAATTCATTCTCTGAAGCCACAATTACTCTGATACCTAAATCATATAAAGACCCAACAAAAAAAGAAAAATTCAGTCCAATTTCCCTTATGAATATCGATGCAAAAATACTCAATAAAATTCTCGCTAACCAAATTCAAGAACACATCAAAACAATCATCCATCATGATCAATTAGGCTTCAATCCAAGGATAAAGGGATGGTTTAATATAAGAAAATCCATCAACGTAATCCATTATATAAACAAACTCAAAGACAAAAACCACATGATCATCTCATTAGATACTGAGGATGCATTTGACAAAATCCAACAACCAGTCATGATAAAAGTCTTGGAAAGATCAGGAATTCATGGCCGTACGTAAACATAATAAGCAATAGACAGCAAACCAGTAGCCAAAAAGAAAACCAAATGGAGAGAAGCTTGAAGCAATCCCACTGAAACAAAAAGGACAAGGCTGCCCACTTTCTCCCTGCCTATTCAATATAGTACTTGAAGTCCTAGCCAGAGTAATTAGACAACAAAAGGACATCAAGAAGATACAAATTGGAAAGGAAGAAATTAAAATATCACCACTGGCAGATGATATAATAGTATATATAAGTAACCCTAAAAATTCCACCAGAGAACTCCTAAACTTGAAAAATATCTTCAGTTAAGTAGCTGGATATAAAATTAACTAAAACAAATCTGTAGCCTTTCTCTACACAAAGGATAAACAGGCTGAGAATGTACTTACAGAATCAACACCATTCATAATAGTCACGAATAATGTAAAAAACCTTGGTGTGCCATTAAAAAATGGGCTACAAAGCAAAACAAAGAATTCTTAACTGAGGAGTACCGAAGGGTTGAGAAGCACTTGAAAAAATGTTCAACATCCTTAATCATCAGGAAAATGTAAATCAAAACAACCCTGAGATTTCACCTGACACCAGTCAGAATGGCTAAGATCAAAAATTCAGGGGACAGCAGATGCTGGTGAGGACATGGAGAAAGAGGAACACTCTTCCATTGCTGGTGGATTGCAAGCTTGTACAACCACTCTGGAAATCAGTCTGACAGTTCCTCAGAAAACTGGGCATAGTATTAGCGGCAGATCCAGCAATACCTCTTCTAGGTATATACCCAGAAGATGTTCCAACTGGTAATAAGAAAACATGCTCCACTATGTTCATAGCTGCCCTATTTATAATAGCCAGAAGCTGGAAAGAACCCAGATGTCCTTCAACAGAGGAATGGATACAGAAAATGTGGTATAATTACACAATGACATACTACTCAGCTATAAAAAAACAAAGAATTTATGAAATTCTTAGGCAAATGGATGTATCTGGTAGATATCATTCTGAGTGAGGTAACCCAACCCACAAAAGAACTCACTTGATATGCACTCACTGATAAGTGTATATTAGCTCAGAAACATAGAATACCCAAGATACAATCTCCAAAACACAAGAAAATCAAGAAGAAAGAAGACCAACACGTGGATACTTCATTCCTCCCCAAAATGGGGAATAAAATACACATGAAAGAAGTTGCAGAGACAAAGTTTGGAGCTAAGAAGAAACGATGGACAACCCAGAGACTGCCCCACTCGGGGGTCCTTCCCATAATCAGCCACCAAACACAGACACTATTGCATATGCCAGCAAGAACTTGCTGAAAGGACACTGATATAGCTATCTCTTGTGAGGCTATGCCAATGCCTGGCAAATATAGAAGTGGATGCCCACAGTCATCTATAGGATAGAACACAGAGACCCCAATGGAGGAGCTAGAGAAATTATCTAAGGAACTGAAGGGGTCTGCAACCCTATAGGTGGAACAACAATATCAACTAATCAGTACCCCCAGAGCTCTTGTCTCTAGCTGCATATATAGCAGATGATGGCCTAGTCAGCCATCATTGGGAAGAGATGCCCCTTGGTCTTGCAAACTTTATATGCCCCAGTACAGGGGAACACCAGGGCCAAGAAGTGGGAGTGGGTGGGCAGGGGAGCATGGTGGGGGGAGGGTATAGGGGACATTCAGATAGCATTTGAAATGTAAATGAATAAAATATCTAATAAAATAATTTACAAAAATGTTGCCTTGGTCATGAGGTCTCTTCACAGCAGCAAAATCCAAACTAAGACAGAAATTGGAATTAAGTACTGGGTATTGCTGTGTTAGACCTGAATGTACTTCTGCTTGGAAAAATTTGAATTTTGTGATTTTGGAAAGCAGTGGAATGTTTTAAATGGGAATTTTGGGGCCATACTATTAGAAATATGGAAGACATTGGTAATGAGAATGATTTGAACTGTGCATACCTGGACCAAGAGGTTTCTGGATGGAATTTCAGCATGTGGCCTAGATATAGATTTTGTGTTATTTTGGTGAAGAATATGGCTGCTTTTGCCTTTGTCTGAAGATTCTACCTGAGGTTAAAGTAAACAGATTTATATTAATTGGATTTACAAAGGGAGTATTTAAAAAAAAATAAAGCCCAGGCTAGATTTTGTTTTCAGGTTTTATCTCATTAAGAGCACTGTGATCAAGCAAAGTAAGCTTAAAAAGAAAAAAACAAAAACAAAACACACACACACACACACACACACACACACACACACAAAATGTATGCTTCAAGTAATCATAAGGGGCACCAGGAAGTAGAAAAAGCTAAATTCTGCGTTCAAGGATATTAAATGAAATTAAGGAAGTGTTGACCTTGGGGCAAGAGCCCATCCAGGTAAACAGGCTTTTGCGGTTTAAAAAGAGATGGTTTTATTTAAGCATGAGTTTGATCTGGCTATTATTTTCATTTAGAGTTTTAATATGGAATGAAGCACAATCCAGAAATGTATGGTATGCCTGTGATGTAGATCTTAAAGAATAATGCCATGAAAAGCTAAGCCCAGGAGTTGTGGTATAGACTTTTAATCTCAGGAGACAGAGGCAAACAGGTCTCTCAGTTTAAGGCCTGCCTGGGACATAGAAAGTCCCAAGTAGAGGAAAGCTTAGGTCCAGGCTTGGTGGTACACTCCTATAAGCACAGGATTCAGGAGACAAAGGCATGCAGATTTCTGAGTTCAAGATCAATCTACAGAGAAATTCCAAGGCATACAAGCTTAGGCAATGAAGGAGTTGGAAAACTGCAAGCTGATAATAATGTAATAAAACATGGGGGCATGTTGCAGCCCCTATAAGCAGCAGAACTTGACAGCTTTGCTCATGTGGCTCTGACTCTTGTCAAGAATAGAAAAGATTACTGGGACAATTGATGCTGGTTAGTTGGAGAATTTGTGGTGATTAAGAAGAGATCAGCATCACTGAGGTGAAATATTCTGGAAAGTGTGTTCTGAGAGCAGAAAGAAACTTTTTCAGAGAAAACCAAGATTGTACTTCATGCTAGTAGCTGCACTTGGTAATGTATAATAATCACCCAGATGGTACTGGTTTGAAGGTGTGAAAGGGTCTGGAGAGTAACTGAGAAGACTCGACACTGTGAGAGACCAGCGAAGGCCGTTGTCAAGGTTCATCCTCAGCTGCAGTTGACATCCTGGGACTGAAGGGGTCATGCAAAGAAGTTGAGGCTTGGCACCACAGAGGGAGTTTATGAGAGGCTATTGATGAAGCCTAATTGCAACAGAAGACCCCAGAGTATTAGAGTTCCACGAGATGACTACTACTACTATCAGCAGCACTGGAATGGAGTCATCCAGAGCCTATATTGCTACTGAGAACAGAGATGGAGAAGTGACCTAAGACCTTTTGAGAAGCCCATAAGATCCTGTGTGGATCTCAGACATTGAAACAAGAAGCTGTAAAGTTAAAGTTGCCTTGGAGACCCCGAGATATTAGAGATACCAGAGCCATGAGATACCTGCCAGTGAAAGGTTCTACAGGGAGTACATCCAACCCAAGAAAAAGAATTGTGTTGCAGACAGCAAAGCTGGAAGGAGTTGCAGACATGAAGATGCAGAATTTGGAGTTTGCCCAGCTCTAGTTTTTGGTTTTGCAATTGTCCAATATTTCCTCTCTATGTCATTTTGAAATAGTAATGTGTGTGTGTGTGTGTGTGTGTGTGTGTGTGTGTGTGTGTGTCCATGTGTCTGTGTGTATCTGTGACTGTGTGTGTGTTTNTATATATATATATATATATATATATATATATATATATACATATGTGTGTGTGTTTGTGTGTGTGTGTGTAAACTATGATGTTGGAGGTATGTGATCTGCTTTTTTAATTTTGATTTTATAAGGGATTACAATTAAGAAGTTGCATGAATCTCAGAAGAGACTTTGAACTTTTGACTTTAAATATTGTTAAGACTGCTATAGACTATGGGGCTCTTGAATATGGACTGAATGTATTTTGAATTATTCCATGCCTCACTATGACCCCCATAGACTCATGTTTAAAAAGGCCTATGAGGGCCAGGGAGTGAGATGTGATGGTTTGAATATGATTGGTCCTGGGAGTAGAACTATTAGCAAGTATGGCCTTTTGGAGGAGGTTTGGCTTTGTTTTAAGAACTATGTCACTGTGGGCAGGGCTCTGAGGCCCTCCTCCTAGCTGCCTGAAGACAGTCTCCTCCTGACTTGCTTTGGATAAAGACGTAGAACTCTCAGGTCCTTCACCAGCAGCATGCCTGCCTGGATGCTGCCATGCTTCCTGTTATGGTGACTGATAATTGACTGAACCTCGGAACCTGTAAGGTAGTCCCAACTATATTTGACCCTTATAAGAGTTGCCTTTGTCTTGGTGTCTGTTCACAGCAATAAAATCCAAACTAAGAGAGAGGTTGAAAACATTCTAGACTTAGATAAGCTTGTTTGGAGGATAGAAGCTTTTAGGACTAAGACTAGGTTAGCAGACAAAGATATTAATTGTCAAAGATGACAATTAAATCAGGGGGATAAAAGATACTTCTACAAAAGTTTGTAATGGAGGCTTTGTCACATTGAATTAGTTATTATTTTGCTGCTGTGATAAAACACCAGGACAAAGGCAACTTACAGAAAGAAGAGTTTATTTGGGATTATAGTTCTACAGAGAGAATCTATAATAGGCAGTGAGGCATGGCAGCAGGAAGCTGAGAAATCACATTTTCAACCACAAAACATGCAGCTGAGAGGGAATTAGAAATGAGGGGAGAGTATCAACTCAAAGTCCATTTCTAGTGATATACTTCTTCCCCCAGTAAGGCTATATTACAAATAGGACAACCAATTTAGGACTCAATTCTTTACATTTCTGCACCAGTGGGGTTTGTTTCTATTCAAGCCACCACAGTCCTCTACACACAATATTTACATGTATTTGAAAGAAATTGTTTTATATTCTCTACTTTTGTGTGTGGATTTCTTTAACATTCTCTCTTGTGCTACTTTTTTCTCTTCGTGGTTCCCTTTTCCCACAATCTTTTCTTATTTATCTATTGTCAAACACCAGGAGATCTTAATTGTTGGGGGATGACAAATTTTAGTATTATCTAAGGTTTTGCTGGAAAGTCAATGATTCTGGCTTAGTTGCTCAGTTTTGGGTGATTTCGCTTACTTGGTTCTATTGAAGAGGTCAATTGTCCTATTAGGAGTGAAGAGAGGAAGCAATGACAATAAATTTCTTTCATTTCCTGATGAGGAATATTCCAGAAATAAGGGACTACAAAGAAAAGTTATTTTTTAAAAATCTATTGATTTGAATATCCAAGAATTAAAAAAAAAATCTGTGGAATAAGATTCCAAAGAAACCCCTAGAAGACTCTTTCCAGGTAAAATAGCGCATATATAGCATATATATATATATATATATATATATATATATATATATATATATACATACGTGTAGTTCTTTAGTTATATGCTGTGGGCATTTGTACATGTAGATACTGGATTGCATGCCTAGTGATAATAAATGTAAGTATCAATATAGATTTATTATGTTTCAGCCAAATAAAATGTACAAAAGATGCTAGGAAGCAAAGTGATCAATTTTTTGTGATCAATTATAAAATATTGGTATAATCATAGAGAACTGAATGCAATATAAATTTTCTCTCCTAAAGTAAGGTTAATGAATTCCTTTGCACATGATGAAATGCAATATTGCAATAAGGGCAAAGCTCTTCCTATGCAAAACTATGTGGACAGAAATCCTCAACCAATTGAGGGATTAGGTTGGCTGGACATCCTCAAGTACTATATAATTTAGGTCATCTGGGTTAATTAGCATATTATTGTTTGGCCAAATGAACACAGTGACATTGCTAAACTAAAGATGTTTAAATAGTAACACATAAATCTTAGAACTTCTACAGATGGCAGCTCACTATCAGATAGACAGAAAGAGATGCCTGAGTACATTAAGATTCCAAATGGCAAGAGATATCCACACTAAACACATTTCACAGGGAGACAGAAATTTATCACCTTTGTTTTGTCACTGTAACTCACATCTTGCCAACTCAACTCAAAGCAAAAACGGTCATACACAGAAGATAGCAAAAGTGTAAGTTAATAAAAAAATTTATGCAAAAGCAGTGAACAATAAACTTCACTCTCAAAAAGGAGTGGTGCAAAGTGTATCATTGCTTTCATTTTATGAACAGTGTCAACTCCTTTGTCTCTTTTGTTTCTTTTTGGGGGGAGGGGGGTTCAAGACAGGGTTTCTCTGTATAGCCCTGGCTGTCCTGGAACTCACTTTGTAGACCAGGCTGGCCTCAAACTCAGAAATCTGCCTGCCTCTGCCTCCAGAGTGCTGGGATTAAAGGCGTGTGCCACCATGCCTGGCTTTTTGTTTCTTTTTTAATCTTTCTGCTTACAATTATTACACAATATATTTTCAGAAGTATCTGGTCAAGTACTGCTTCTCCATCATATTGTTGTCTGCCTTCTATCCAATTGGCATTATAGTCACCCTTAAGTAAAACATAACCTCACATAACACATTATGATAGCAGTGTCTGGAAAAATGTTTGATAACTACAAAATACAGTTTAACTATGCCACATGGGATTGCATAAAACCATATAAAATCTGGTTCTGAGAGGGTTCTCAAAACCAGCTTTAGGCTCGATGGGTCATTACAAAGATCTATAGGACCAAGAGAGTCTTTCCAATCACAGCTATTGTTTATTACAGTGGTGCTACATAGATTACAGTTATCACAGGGTAAAATGATGTAGGGAAAAGTCAAGAAGAAATCAGCCATGATCTTCTCTGTGTTGCCCCAGTGGTGGCAGAGTGACCATGCAGCTCTTTCACTGGCAATGTGTGACATCCAGGAAAATCTTTCTTAAGCCTTGAACCCAGAATTTTATTTGGGGGTCTGCTTCCTTGAGATGTTGAGTCTTGGTGACTGACTTTTAACTCATATTTGCCTTCTTTAGTATTCAAACTGGTATGGTATGGCACAAAATCTCCTAAACACCCCACTGTAAATAATTCAAAACATGTATTCAAATTTTCAAGTAACCCATATGTGAGCAGATTTACAAATTGTATTGGCACTGAGTCAAAAGCCTGAGACAGAATAAATAGTAAATAGCAAATCTCTAGGTGATAAATATGGGCAAACATTCCAGAAGTTATGATTTAAACCACTAAAAACACAATTTTGAGAATCTGGCCATAATTTAGACCATTCTAATGCATCTTTCGGTCATTTCTTATTCTCCTAGAATGAAACCTGTTCTCCAGTACTCACTGGCAGACAGTACAACAAGCTTCCTGTCTTGCCCACAGTAACTGGTTCAGAGTTGGGAATGTTACTCAGGTAATGCTGGGTAAATAAGAAAACCTATTTTCTTGTGTTTATGGGAAATTATATCATTTCTTAATCATGGAAGTTACCAAGGAAACTCTTCTCTTTAACCTTGGAAATCTGAGAGTATTAAGTCTTTTTAAAAATGTGGGGTCTGAATCCCAAGAGAGATGAGCAAAGAAGTGCATGTAATCTTAAGATCTAAGTTAAGAATCTTGATGTCTACAACCTGTTAAAGAGGATCCTAAGAACATAGCAGACTCAGAAGGAAAGGAAGCAGGACTTCTTTGTGGGAAGAAATTGAATGTGTTATTCTAGGAATAATATAAGGCCAGATTTGCAAGCAGTCTATGGCAGTTTGCCAGATAAAAAGGTAAAAAATGAAATACACTTAACCAAACAGTTGGTAAAAAGAAATCAAACAGGAACTTTCTTGATCACAGGAAGTGACAGGGTACTGGTTCACGGTGATTACTAAGAGGATGGGAAAACATGGGTCATTTATTAGCTGCTTTTCTGTTACTGTGATAAGTACCATTGAAAAGGCATTTATAAAAGATTTCATTTTGAATTATAATTACTGAGGGAAAATAGTCCAACTATAACAACAAACAGCAGGCACAGTAGCAAGAGCAGGAAGTTAAGAGCACACATCTTGAACCACAAGCCAGAAACAGAAAATAAAATAAAGTGGTGAGAGAACTTTAAAGACCTATTTCCAGCAAGGCTGCAACATCTAAACCTCTTCAAACAGCATCGCCAACTGGAGACCACATGCTCAAATACCCGAGGCATAAGTGATGTTTAAAAGAGAACCTTTAAACCATGAGAGAACTCAATAGTAATAATTCATGATATGATGAGGATATGCATCAGGTCAAAACAAGTAGGGAGTGGTAGAAATGAAATCCACCCGTCTAATGAGCTTAATTTATTAAATGCTAAAGTTTTATAGGTCCAGTCCTTCCTACTGATCCTTAATATTTTTTAAATTGTAGTCTGTCAATGCATTCCAACAGTTTTAATAAAGGGGAAAATATAATCTCTCACTGTCAATTTTTACTAAATTTGATTCCACTGTATTTTCAAAAGGTTGTGTTTTTAATCCAATAATTCCTCCTATTATGAAATTCTAATTTTACTCCTCTTTGTAATTACTTTGGTTTATAACCTTTAATTAAAAGCATCATACTTTAATATTCCTTTTTCTTATTTTTATTACTCCTTTGAGAATTTTTCACAATGTGCTTTGATCATATTTACCCTTCCTCCACCACCATAATGATTCACCACTTCTATACCTTTCAGGTTTCTGTCTTCTTTTTATCAAATTCATCAAGTCCATTTGTGCTGCCCATGTATTCTTGGATGTTTGGCCTTCCATTGGTGAATGACTGACTTACCAGGGTCTGTTTTCATAAAGAAAACTAATTCTCTCTGCCCTGATCAATTCCCAGTAGTTAGTGGCCCAGGGGTAAGAATTTGTGTTGGAATTAGCTCTGGCTTGAGTTTGTATATGTCTTGTATATGCTGCCACAACTATTATGAGTTCCTACATGCAATTACCCCACTGTGCCCCCCACAAAAAACAGGTATGTTGGTGTTATTCTCCACCTCTGGCTCTTAAACTTACCCCTTGGAACAGAGCTAGCCTGGAATGGGTCTTCCCAAATGCTGACAGTTGTTGTAGGAATAAGGCTTATCCGTATAATCTTGTATATATTTTACTTTACATTCTGTCTTAGTGTTTTATTGCTGTGAACAGACCATGAACAAGGCAAGTCTTATAAAGGACAACATTTATTTGGAGCTGGCTTACTGATTCAGGGGTTCAGTCCATTTTCATCAAGTTGGGAGAATGGCAGCATCTAAGCAGTCATGGTGCAGGCAGAGCTGAGAGTTCTATATCTTCATCTGAAGGCTGCTAATGGAAGACTGGCTTCTAGGCAGTTAGGAATAGGATAATAAAGTCCATGCCCACAGTGATACACCTACTCCAACAAGGCCACACCTATTCCAACAAGGCCACACCTCCAAATAGTGCTACTCCCTGGGCCAGGCAAATAAAAACCATCACAAATTCCTCCTTCAGAAGGATGTTCTCCCTGACAAGGTTAATAAACCCATGACAGTCAAAAATAGCAAGAATCCAGGAAGCAAGAATATATCTGATGTTTCTTAGCAAAATGGTAACTGTGACCTTCAGGATGGCCCTTAACACTGTGGGAAAGTATTTTGAAAACATGAATTCAAGAAGACGTAAATCACTGTGAGAAGGACTTCTCAACTATACAGAATATAAGGATGTAAACTGAATTGTATGAGGGGCTTCACAGACCTGAAAGTACAAATGCGGGTGCTCTAAGGAATCAGCTTTGTCAGAAAGGTATTTAGGAAGGAGATAAAGAGACTTAAGCAGCAGAGATCTCATGGCAAGATCCCACCCAGCTATGCTTATTATTCGTGTTCTCAGTTAAACAAAAAATAGTTTGATTTTTAAATATGGAATGAACTACAATCCAGAAATGGAAAGCACACTTGTGATCCAGATCTTAAAGCTGGAAGACATAGGCTTTTGGTTGGATCTTGAGGAATAGTGGCCATGACAACTTAGACTCAGGCATCCTGGTTCATATCTTTAATCCCAGGAGACAAAGGCAAGCAGATTTCTGAGCTCAAGGCCACCCAGGGACAGAACAAGTTCTAGGCCAAGGAAAGCTAAGTTCCAGGCCAGGTGGTATGTGGCTTTAATCCCAGCATGGAGGATACAGAACCATTCAGATCTCTGAATTCAAGGTCTGTCTACAGAGCAAGTTCCAGGACAGCCAAGTTTAGGCAGTGAAGGATTTGGAGAAGAAAAAGCTAATGATAACGTAATAGGTACAGCTATGGGGTTCTGTCTTTCAAATCAAGGGGCTAAATTCATAAAATGCTGATTTATGCAATAATCAAAAAAGAATCTGGGGTAAGTGATTGAATTGATATGCAATTCCTAAGGAAGTAGCTTATGCAAAGTAAAAGGCAGGGCTTTGATCTGCAAGAGAGAGTTTTCTTAATCAGAGAACTATGGCAAGCAGAACATAGAGGTGTCAGCTTGCATCTGTCATTGACTCCAAGTTATTTTTCCACAAATTCCAAACATCCCTTCCCCAGGTTCCTTAACCAAGCCAAGACTGGTTCTCTGCAATTCCCCTTTTTTCACTGGCCCATTTCCTATTCACAGTTAAGCATTTTGCAGTCTCTTATTGTCTACACTTTGACCAGTTGTGAATTTCATTGTGAATCATTATCTACTGAAAAAAAGAAGCTACTCTAATAAGACTTTAAGTAAGCAGCAATCAGTAGGTATAAAGAAAAGTTATTAGGAATCTGTTTAATACTATGTCCATTTAGCACATAGGTAGTAAGTCTTCCTCAAGAGCTTATGAACTATTTACCCATAGTTTCTTGTTCCAATATGTGTGCCAGTTATGGGTTTCACCTTGTGGAATAATTTAAATCCAATCAGCAAGTGTTTACTTATTCCCATGCTGGTTTTGCCAGTATTGAACCAATGGGTATATCTTAATAGCATAGTACTTTAGCATCAATAATCATTGAGTGTTATAAAAATATGGCTATTTATTTATTCAGAATAATTTTCAGAAAGTTGTACTTTGTCATTACAGATTAAGATATTGAATGCTTGAAACTAGATTACTTTAGACTGTGTTGAAAAACAACTTCCAAAAAATGAAAAAAGACATAACTATTCAAATTGAGCTATATGAGTTTGCAAATAAGAAACAATCACATTCACAAACAACCATGGTTTTATTCAAATAAAATAGTATTATACATTTGTGTCTGCAAAGACACTCTATTTACATAGTCACAACTTTGCAAGATGATGTAATCAGGGACATGACTATCCTAAAATACTAATAACAAATTGTGAAGTCAGGAATTTAAATGTGGGTGTAATATTGTCATATGTATTCTCCAACATAGGATAGAAGCTCTTAATGCCACAGAGTTGTTTCCTTAATAGGATCATTTGGTTGTTGCTTTAAAAAAAAACTATTACATCCAGATGTATTTTTAAAATATGTAATAAAAGGTCTACCTTTTTCAAAATCAAAGTTTGTATGCTAAGGCACTTAAGATTCAGGGCTTTTTCATATTTTCATATATTATTATAACTGCAATTTACTAGATTTGAATCTGATATAAAATATACTGGTTGTATTTGGGACCCATGAGCCATGAAAACTTAATATATCATATCTCCTAATGAAAACTTGCCATTTTGTTTTATCTCAAGGAAGTTCCTTCTCATTTGGAACATTTTCAATAGTAATAATTGTTGTGATGGGTTTCCATAGATGAAAACATTGATTCTATTTATAAAACTTCTTTGTACAAAATTGGGACATTGAGCACCAAGAATTGGTTACTTGTTTTTTTTTTTTTTTTTTATGACAATTCTTTAATTACAACTCTCAAGTTGGTTTCATTTTATTCTTAATTAATGATGTCCATTTGAAGTCTTTCTAAACTGTTCCACTTTTAACTTATTCATTTTCATGTGTTAACATTTCACTTCTTTTCAGTTCTCTTAATTTTAAGATATTTTTATTTTCTCAACTGCTCTATTTTCATTCCTTTAGTCTTCCTGGATCATGATGTTATTTTGTACTCAGAGAAGTTCATGTGTGCTTGTTGGTGGCTATTTTATATTGAGGGACTTGAACTTCTAAGTTTGATGAATTGATTTTGCAGTAAGAAAAAGTATATGTGAAATGCTCTCTGAATATCCCATTTTCAAATCCCTTGAATGCATACAGTGTGCGAGTTGCCATGACTTTTCTTAGAAGACTTGATAAACGAACCATGAACGATACGTCAGAAATAACAATACCGGCAATTATAAAAAAAAAAAAAAAAAAAAAAAAAAAAAAAAAAAAGAAACCGAAGGAAAGAAACAGAGATGTCAAGAACAGCTGAAAACACAGAGGGCAACACAAATGTGACTCAGTCAATAGTGTACTATTTACCTGCACCAGAATTAAAGGGAAAATAGACAAGGCCAAATCATTTTTTTCTTTTCTAATATTCGCTAGGGGAAAATGTATGTGCTTCAATTTTTCACTGATAATTTGTTGGGTTATGAAGTCAAGGCAACAACCAAGAACAATGTGAGACAGTGGTAAAGGAAAAAATGCCTGGCCCAGTTTTTTTGCCTCAGAAAATTATGACAGAAGATAATAAAGGCAAAGGTTGAATTTATCCCTTTCCTGAGAGATAGCACATTGTCACTTTCCTCTGGGCTATATTGTTGTATGCAGTAAGGGCTACCACATTGAAGTCTATTGGTAAGAGAGATTTTAACCAATATTTTTGAGCAAATTATTTACTGATAAAATAAAAGACTGTATTCAACGATCCAAGCATCTAAATGAGGCAGCTGAGAAGATACTATGCCAAACAGGAGAGAAATTTAGCTCCATTTGTTCTGATGTGGAGCTTCTCAGGAGTACACTAATAAGGAACTTTTTGTCAGAAAGCATTTATTCTCATAATAGCTATTATCAGGACAGCTGTTAACAGCATTAGCAGCACCAATAAATGTTAAGATGACTCTCCTCCTTATGTTTAAAGTTGGATAAGTCTGTCTACCTGAATTGTATTACTAAGTAGAAGAATATAAATGCAGCAATACACTTTCATGCAGTAAGCAAAATGATATGACACAAATCATTTTCAGAGGCTGTACAGCTAAGAATCCACTGAGCACTAATAAGCAATGTCCCATGTTGTACTGGTCCATTTAGACTGTATACACACTGTATCCTCAGTCTAGGTATCTGGAATAATCCCATAGAATGTATCTAGCTTGAACTGTCATATAAAGAATGAGACTATTTGCAGTGGTTATAGGACATTCATGAGACTAATCCCAAGAGCCATAAATGCAGGCTTCAGATCAGAAATCAAGCTAAAGCATAATATTCTTCACATCTTTCATTGGCTTATATTCTTCAAACTGAGAAGTACAGCAAGCTCTCTCACGAGAGAGCTGTACTGTATGAGACTTTCCCAGCCACAACAATCCTGACTGGAAGCATAGACTCTGTTCTTTCTGATTCTCTTTTTTCTTCTTTCAACAATATGACAATTTTTTAACTCTTGGGGAATTACATCCATGCCTACAAATGCATTTTGATCAGTTTTATCCACCATTCCTCTCCTAGTTTCTTCTAGAACTATCACTTTTCATCCACTCCCAAATTTGTGTCATGTTTACCTTCCCTTAATAACTTACCAAGTAGTTTGTTGTGCCCATGTGCTCATTATTGTGGGGCCACTCACTGAAGCATAATTGGCCTACCATGGGCCACACCGTTAGTAGAACTAACTTTCTCTTCCCCCATCAAAAGTTCCTCAGCTAGGGGTAGGATCTCATGAGTTCCTCCTTTATCCATGCTGGAATGCTCACTGTTTTGACTCTGGAAATATGTGTAAGTAACCACAACTGTTGAGACTTGATGAGTGCAGTAGCCTTACCATGTACAAAGGCCATCGCTGTGTACTAGCACTTCCTGATGTATGTCTCTTAGAGTCTTCCTAGCCGTCTTCTGTGATGATCCCTGAGCCTTGGGAAGGGAGCTTGATAGAGATGTCCTATTTGTAACTGAACATTACAAAGATTATTACTGTACTTTGTCCAGATCTGAGATTCTATGCTAGCCATTCTTCACTGTACAAAGAAAATCCTCTGAAGAGAACTGAGAACACTAATCTACAGGTAAAAAGATGTGAACCCAGAACTTGATTGGCAGTTTGCCCTGGAAATGCCACTATTTTAATAGGTGGATATAATACAAAATATCACTTGGAGTTCTTATCTCTTTCTGATTCTGACAGAGGTAAGGTTGGGTAAAATAGCTACTACAATTTTAGAAAGTGATTTCAAAAATTCCCTTTAAAAATAATACTAATCCTTCTAGAGAAAAGGCAAATGGTAAAATAAAAGAAAAACTTGCTACTTTTCATTATATAGTATATATTGACATCTAAATCATATTAACACTCAGAGTTGACTCATCTCTCTTCCTCTCTGTATTTGTATTTTCCTCCTGTAGGATTGGGAATTCTAGCTTAGATATTAAATTACTAAGGGGATAGTGTTCAAAGAAATCAAAGTGGCCTCTTTCCAAAAAATATGATCTGTACTTCAAGTTTTGTATTCTAAAAAAAACAAAAAGCTAATACAACAATAAGAAATCCCTTAAAATGCACTGTTTCATTTATTTTCAGGTATAATGCTTAACTATTGAAAATCTTTAAGAGAATGAAATGCTGGGCTTCCATGTAGTCTGTTAAGAATGAAGCAGGAAAGCATCCACCAGCTTACGTAGAATATCACAGTCTCACTGTAGAGAAAGGAAGCTGGGAAGGGCAAACTCAGTTATCATAATTCAAGCCAAGAAAGCATAGCTCCATGGAATAAATTTTGTACTGAAGATAGACAAGAATGTATTTTCATTTTTCTCATGTGAAATACACTGTTCTAAATATTTAATGCCTCCTAAGAATAGTTCGATAGAGTGGCTTGTGTTCGATGATAGAGACATTTCTCCACCTCTGTAGACAAGGACATGACTGAGCATCAACCTCCTCCACTTTATCTACTTGACAGCATTCATTGAAACAAATGGTGAAATCCTTCATTTTGTATTATGTGAAACTTTCAGATGTCAAGGCTTTTTACAATGGCCTTATTGATGAACTATGCAAAAAATATTTTTAATTACTCAAGGAAAAGAAAATAAATAGTGGTTCACAAGTAGAACAATTATATATGTTTTTATATCAGTTACTTAGCAATATTTTATTAAATTGGAAGTGACTAGATATGATTTTTATGGAAATAGACAACAATTCAGACTTGATTTACCAGGCTGAAAATTCATTTTTTAAGAGAAGTTAGCCCAAAAGTCATTATGGAGAAGTAACTCAGACTCTACTTTCTAGAACTACTACTACTACTTTGGTCAATCGGATTTCCCTAGTGGAAAACTCCTTAGCTGACAACAGTCATGTTTGCTTTATTATCATTATTATTATTATTATTATTATTATTATTATTATTATTATATATTTTCTTTATTTACATTTCAAATGCTATCCCAAAAGTTCCCAATACCCTCCCCCCGCCCCTGCTCCCCTACCCACCCACTCCCACTTCTTGGCCCTGGCATCCCCCTGTGCTGGGTCATATAATGTTTGCAAAACCTAGGGGCCTTTCTTTCCAATGATGGCCAATTAGGCCGTCTTCTTCTACATATGCAGCTAGAGACACAGGTTCAGGGGGTACTGGTTAGTTCATATTGTTGTTCCACCTACAGGGTTGCAGCCCCCTACAACATCTTGGGTACTTTCTCTAGCTCCTCCATTGGGGNCCCTGTGTTNCATNNAATAGCTGANTGTGANCATCCACTTCTGTGTTTGCCAGGCACTGGCATAGCCTCACAAGAGGCCACTATATCAGGGTCCCTTCAGCAGAATCTTGCTGGCATGTGCATTAGTATCTGGGTTTGGTGGCTAATGATGGGATGGATCCCCTGATGGAGTAGTCTCTGGATAGTTCCATCCTTTCATCTTAGCTTTAAATTTTGTCTCTGTACCTATATCCTTTCATGGGTATTTTGTTCCTTATTCTAAGGAGGAATGAAGTATTCACACGATGGTCTTCCTTCTTGGTTTTCTTGTGTTTTGCATAATGTATCTTCGGTATTCTAAGTTTCTGGGCCAATATCCGCTTATCAGTGAGTGCATATCTAGTGACTTCTTTTGTGATTGGGTTACACAGGAACATACAAATGTAAACAAATTCTCACAGGCAGGATGAGGTTGTATCATTTGACCAAGATACTCTACTGTCAGCTGTTGAGGTCCAGTTAGTATTTTCTTTCTCAAGCACAAACCCTGGTCCAGTTACTGCCAGGGACACTGCAGACCTGAGACAAAGCTTAGGAGGTAGGGGGTGTCCTTGGGGAAGACAAATGGAAAGAACAGGAAACTGCAAAAGGAAGAACTTTGAAAAAGGCAAAAGATACCAATTCAGGGAAGTATAAAAAGGGAAAAATTCAGATAATGGATCAAAGCTAATGCTTGATCAGGCTCTGCCTGCAGTACTCTCTCTGGTAGTTATGGAAAAGCAATGAGGAGAAAAGTAAAAGTTGATAGCTCTTGAAGTCTTTTCACATCCCTGCGATGCCCATGCCTGTGCTGACCAAGGCAGTCAGAATATTACTAAAGTATATATATTTGCAGCTAGGGAAATGGCCCAAGAGCTAGGAATCCAGATTTAATTCAAAGCATTCTTATGGCATCTTATACAAATCTGTAACTTCAGTTCCAGGAGATCAAAGCCCTTTTCTGCCATCCATGGGAACAGGTATATACACAGTACACATACATGCATGCAGGCAAAACACCCATACATGTAAAATTATACTGCATTTTCAAAGTTTTAAGTCTACCTCTTTGAAGCATATAAGAAATACTTTTTATTGCTGCAATACAACATCATTCTCTAGAAAACTTAAAGTGAAGGGTCTATTTGGGGTCTTGGTTTCAGGGTTATAAGAATACATGATGGTGATGGAGAGGCAACAGGTAGCAGGGTTAGTGGCTGTGGAAGGATGCTGAGAGCTCACATATTAGAACATGGGGGCACAAAGCAGGGAGAGCACAGAGGGAATAATTTCAATATTGTAACTCTCAAAGCCTACCTTTAGTGACAGCCTTACTCTAGCAAGTCCACACCTCCTAGCCTCCCCAAACAGTGCCAGCAAGTGGGACCCAAAGACTCTGGGCAATATTCCTCATTCAGACTAGCACAATGAACATGATAGAAATCTGTAAAATGAAGAAATATATGGCATTTTGAGACAGGATATAACTCTGAAGCTGAGGTTAGACTCAAATTTGCTGTGTAGCCCAGGTTAACTTCAAACTTATAATCTCCTGTTTCAATATCCCAAGTGTGGAGATTACAAATATGTGTTACCAAGCTTGATAGAAAAAAAAAATTGTATTTAGTCTCTGAAGCAAGCAACTGAATATTGGACCATGAAAGTTAACTTACTTAGTTTAAATAAAAATAACCCTTCAGTGTAGAATTATCAATAAAATAGGAAGAAAATCATATAAAATTTCATAGAGTCTTATGAAATGTCCAAAATCTAAGGATTTTTATTCTTGTATAACTAGATTTTCAAGGTATGCAACTCAGACCTAGTTATAAGAAATGTTAAGAGTACATTTATCAAATAAATCATATTTCAGATGTATATGCACGTGGGAGAGCATAATAGTGTCCCTCATTTTTAACATTAGACATAGAGGGGCGTTACTAATATACACACAACTTAACAAAACTCAAGGAGTTTCATAAGCTGTTGTTTGTCAGTAGGTGTGAAAATACAGCTTTATCCAAGATGAGGGAAGAAAATCTCAAACTTTAAGGAAACTGTACAGTGCTATGTTTTTATCTGCAATCAGTATGATTTTTCTTTCTTGTCTGTAACACTGGGCATTAATCTTCACAAGTGGCCAAGTAGAAATCTGAGTTGTCAGTTATGCATAGCATCATGTTCATGGGTGGCTAGGAGCATAATTTAAAGTTCAGCTTACTGAATCACTGAACAGTTCCCTGTCTCTGAAAGAAACTTGCTTTGCTCCAAACCTGACAGACTGACAGCAACTGAGAGATCTTTAGTGAATCGAGTTTAGCAGCATCATCAGTTTTCAAGGCAAGGAAACATGTTCTGATTGCAGTTAGAAACGCGTTGAAGGATATCAGCTGTGGTCAGGAACGGCATCCTGCATGCAAGCAGTGGTTTGGTAAAGTAGAACTCAACTTCTATTGAGGACACTCTCATTTCTTTTTATAATTGTGTCTATTTTTCAATTAATATGCAGTATTATATATTACTGTGACACTTTGAACACAGGGCATTTTAGTGAATTTCCCATTTTCCTCCATCTTCTTCGCCCTTTTTAATTATTCTTTTTTTCCTTCCTTACCTTCTACCTCATCCTCCCCTTATAATCTTGTTCTCCCTGTCTCTCTTTCTCTCATGGCATCTGTGTCCTTATGCCCACCTTCATCCTTTCTCATCACGTTTTTTACATTTTCTCCATTTCTTTTCTAGTTCTGCTTTGTCAACACATACAGCCATTTGCACTTATGTATATACTACTGACTAGGAGTCACATGTGACTTATTCTTATTTTTCTGAGTTTGGGCTGCTTTCGTTAGTAGTACACCTTCCAGGTCCACTACTTTTCCTACCAATTTCATGATTTCATATGTTTTTGTGGGCTGAGTAAGATTTGATTGTATGTATGAACTACAGTTTCTTTATTCATTCATTGTTTGATGGACAACTAGAGTGATTATAGTTCTTTGCTCTCATGATTAGAGCATCAATAAATTTGATTATGTAAAAGATCACTGTAGCAGAATATGGAGTTTCTTAGGTAGTGAATGTCTTCTTCTGGCACAGGGCAGCCACCACTAGAAAAGTCACACACAAAAGTATCCTAACAGGACAAACTTGGCCTTGTACAGCCAAACACATTTCACTCAAGTTTAGCGGGGAAGCCACTTATGTGCAAGTCATCTAGACACATCTCTATATTTGTATTTGAATTGTTATTAAAACACAGGAAGAAACATGTGGAAACCACAGACATAAGTGTAATTTCACAACTAACTAGCTGTGGGACTCTGACCTAAGAATATGACCTTTCATCGAACAATAGTATCCTTTTAAAATGATGTGTCTTGCTTTACCAACTCCTATAAATTTTGAATAAACTGTGAATGTGCATGTCATATTCAGATCTGAAAGGCTATACAAGGAAGGTCTTTACAATCTTTGCCTTACTGGCCTTCTCACCCTTCCAGTTTTCCCTTCCTCTAAAACCAATTTAAAAGAAGATGCCCTTTTTCCCTCTCCTCCCTAAAGCAGTTCACAGTTTTCTCTCAAAGTCATAGGAGTTACTGTCTTGGCTGCACTTGGCAGCTAGTATCTGTAAGCTCACACTGCCACAAAAGGGGCCTTCACTTCTTACAAGGGGCAGCTATTCTTTTAATCCCTTTGCCTTTTGTTACTCGAATTACACATACAATGCCAGGCTATTATATTGACATATCAAGAAGAGTTCTGAATAATGAATGTAAAATTACATAGTTTAGCAAAAAAATATGAAGAATTCTACAAGAATAGAACTTCTTCAATGTGTGCAGATGAAACAGACATACTATCCAGCGCACGCACACACACATACACATGCAAGCATACACACAAACATTTGTGTGGGCACACACACACAAGTCACAATTTCCTTTCAAAGCTAAGCAGCCATAGACTTAATAGACCATGTCCCTCTCCAATTTTCTTGCTGCAGGAAATATTAAAAAATAATCCACGCTGTGCTGTCAAGCCCTGGCGTGCATGGCCGGCCTGTTCTCATCTCATGGAGATTGACTCAGAGCTCCAAAATCTCTCTACCCAGCTTGCTATATTCCCACCGTAGTAGTGGGTCACTACTATACCAGTTCCATGCTTCAAAATTCCTACCGCTTTTTCAGACACACTTCTGGCAAACCCACAATTTACTGCCATACCTTTCTTTCTGGAACCCAGTTGAGCAGAGGTTTGAAGGAAAACACCACACAAACTTAGTTCAGAATCAAGGGTAACTCAATGGCTGGGCACAACAACTACAATACTAATCTTGTTAGCCATATTAAATCTAAATCTTCGAGCGCTGAATCCTGGAGGATTTACCATCTAAACCGGGGTTCACTACTAGCTAATGTTGTCCTTCCAATGTTCATGTCCAAAAGCCATATCTCTCTTGCCTCTTCTCTACCTCTCTGTCCCCTTGTACAACCTGGAAGTCATGCCTACTTGCCCAGTGACTGGTTTCTTTATTCATTAGAAGGGTTGTATGAAGTCACCTGAGTACTTGACTCACTCCTTGTTCCAGACAACCCCTCCTGGCAAAACAGAATTAACATCAAAATACAAACAGCACCAGGGCAAACCACAACATTTTCTAACCTACAAATCTCAAATCCAAGTTAATTTCATGTTATCCATTACATTTGTGTCAATTCATCCCCTGCCACATGAGACTGGGTAGTAAGGTAAACTCTATCAGAAGCGTGAGAGAGAACATGAAATTTGGGTGACTAGGGATGTGGGAGAGATCTCTGAAGACCCAGAAAAGTGAAAGAAAATCTTTAAAATGTATTATGTAAACAACATTTTTACTAAAAATGTGTGTGTGTGTGTGTGTGTGTGTGTGTGGAGAGAGAGAGAGAGAGAGAGAGAGAGAGAGAGAGAGAGAGAGAGAGAGAGAGAGAGAGAGAGAGAGAGAAAAAGAGAGGGAGACCTTCCAATGTAAATTTCAGTAGTATGCTTACTAGTGATCTTACTGCCTGATTTTAATACTACAGATTAATACCCGATTCTGATACTACAGAATCATAGAAATCAAAACAGCATCATATAAGGATAAAACTGAGAGAGAATCACTTAAAGAATGATAGAAGTCCTTCAAATATGCCCACACAAATGTAAGTGATTCTCAAAACAAAACAAATACACACACACACACACACACACACACACACACACACACACACAAAAGAGGCAGTAAAACCTTCATTGGTTCACAGGAAATGACCACTGTCATATTGCCACATGGGTATCAGGAAAATACAAAGAGAAATGACCAACAAATGAAAACAATCAGTGATTTTAGTCACCAAGAACCAGCAAATCAAAACTACAGTGAGGAATTCTTATATCATTTAAATGGCTATCATGGAAAAAATGCTGATAAGAATGGAAGGAGGGCTCTTATAAGCAGACTTTACTGTAAATTAGTTCAGGAATTAAATATAGATAACAATACTCTGAAAACTAAATCCATATCTACCATATTATATCATTATATCACATCTAGTCATATATCTAAGGGAAAGGAAATCGGCATCTTAATGTGGTGCATTGTCTAAAATTTTTCTGTGTGGCACTATTCTCAACAGCCAAGACATAGAAACAATATAATTACCTATTGATAAATTCATGAATATACACAAAATGAAGCTTTATTAGATTTTATTAACTTGTAACATATTAACTGTGTTATATTTTCCATTAAAGGAGAAAGAACTCCGCCTGTCACTTTTTGCAAGATGAATTGATTAGAGTCAATTATATTAAGTGAAATAAACCAGACACAGAATGATGAATACATTGTAATGTATCATTACCGAAGGCCAACATGAATATGAGTGTTAAAACAGTGATTATTACAGACTATGGGTATGAAGAGACTAGAATTGATCATTTACTACATGTTTTATGCATGTGTTAATATACCAAACTGTACCAATAAATGTATACAATTAAATAGGCAAATAAAAAAGCATATATTTTTAAAATTCAAAATGAATATAAAAGTATGAAATCATGACCTTGTCAGATTTATTCGAATACCTTAATGTCTGAAATATTAAATGTAAAATATCACATAACATTCAATTAGAGATAAACGCTTCATTAACTTAATAGATACTCAAATGCATTTGATAAATTTCTCACATGAGTAATTCTAGAACATGTGGAAACTTGTGAAATTTAAAATAGATTACATACTGTCATTTAATATATAAATACGTTTATTATACATACATCATATACATCTATGTATATAAGCCTGATGAACAGGGCATGTTTTCCATACAGAAAAATCCAAGTAGAAAATTTGTTGTATTAAAAAAAAGAACTACTGTTGGCTGTGTATAAGAATATTCTTTAGAGTCAAAGATACAAATACAGAGACACTTAAAATGTGGTATGTGTTTTTGTATGTAAAACAATATTAGAAAAGAGATCATAATTTTGCGGGTAAAGTATTTGCATGACAGCTGTACTGTGGATCCCCAGTCTGGTGTGGTAGTGTGCACCAATAGTCCTAGTGCTGATGACAGAATTGTGAATTGTGGCTACTTTCTGACTATTTTGTTCAAGTCAAAAGAGTTAGCCTGTGGTTCAGTGATAACTTCTGTCTCCAGAAACAAGGTGGAAAAGAAACTCATGAAATATTCTAATAAATTTCGATAACCTCTGAACACCACATCCACTCACTTGAACAACCACATTTGCATACATGCATAAACTACACACACACACACACCACCACCACCACCACCACCACACCACCACCACCACCACCACCATTACTAGAAGCAGCCACAACAATAACAAAAAAAAATATACTAGAGACTACATGAGTACCAATAGAATAAACTTCACAAAAAAAGTTTACTATAAATAGATAAAGGAATTTTTTCTAACAAAAAGGGGACTAAGTAAAATAAATAAATAAATAAAACAATCCATTTAAACATAAAACATAACTGTGCCAACAAGCAGAGTACCAAGATAAAGCAAAAACTGAGGGAAATGGAGCAGAAATAAATACTTCAATCAAATAATTGAAGACTACATTTTCCCCAGTTTTATAGCAGACAGTACAAATTATATTTGTAACAACTTCTGTATGTGTGTGCGTGCACATGTACCCCCCACACACACATGCATACAGGCAAAAGCACACGCTATTTGTGTAGTCTATGTTCACTTCTGCAAAAATCAAAAGAGAATACTGAATGTTGAGCTCTAATATTAGCCCCCTTTAGTTCTTTGAATCTGGTCTCACTGAACCTAAAACTTGATTTATAGCCAGCAAGCCTCAACAGTCCTTTTGTTCTTAGCTCAACTAGCCCACTGTCAGTTACTGTGTGACAACTTACAGTAAATTTTCTTAAAGAAATTGCAGACTTTTAAGAATGCACGACTAATTATAACTCATGTTTTTTTAATGTTTGTGTCTATTCCCCCCCTGATTCTCCTGTAGCCCATCCTAGTCATGACATACTAACCTACTAAGTAGTGACATACTAACCTACTAAGTAGTGACATACTAACCTACTAAGTAGTGACATACTAACCTACTAAGTAGTGACATACTAACCTACTAAGAAGCAGAAGTTATCCTTGAACTTTTGATCCTCCTGCCTCCACTACCTGAGTTCTGTGCTTATAGCTGAATGCCACCATATTTGCATTTATGCAGTGCTAAGAATAGGTCATGGCCTCCTCCATGTTGGAAAAGCACTCAACCAAGTGAACCCTATCCTCAGCCCTCTAATGCACAGTTCATGTCCCTGCATATTTGTTGTCTCTCTCTTGAAGTCCCACTGGTCAAAGTAAACCATGACATTAAGCCCCAAATGAAGAAACTGTAATTATCTTTTAGCAGCTTCTGTAGGTTGGTGAGTCACTGTAACAGGGTCTGAAATATGAATAATATTTCTTTTTGTCATTTAACCATGTCTTCTGGATTTCAATCGTTTGGTCTTTCTGTGATTTACCTAGATTTTAAAATTCTTATCTTTCTGCTAGTTTCAAGGTATTTCTTCTGCTATATTCACTCTCTTGCCAAATATAACCTCTAAATTTTTAATAGGGGTAATTTTGATATTTATGTTAAAACAAAATACCCTTGCTTATTCTTCAAAGTGGTTAGCCACATTATAAAATCATCTTGCTGCTGTATGTTTTGATATATATTTATATATATTTTTTAAAAATCTCTAAAATTTCATGAACTAGTCTATTTTTTATTAAGATTCACTGAATTTCACATTTTAATAGCTAGAATTCCCTATGGCCTGAGTTCAAGAAGTTATTCCAAATTCTTTACTAAAATGAGGGTTACATCTTGATATTCTTTTTTCAGTATGCTATGGGACTTAAAGGGAGAAGACCTGCCAAGCCAGATCCTTGGCTTTGTCAGCGGAAAAAAGAATGCATTAGAATTAAATCTACTGTACAAAGACAGTCCGTGGAACTCCATCCAGATGTTACAGAGGCAACGCTAATCCTATAGAGTTGTATACAATGATCAGGACCTATGCTTTACCCCCAGTATCTGACTGTGGGATGTTATCAGACCCAAGCTTATGAGAAGCACATCTGCCAGTGCCCTCAGGGGAGAAGCAGACTCAATGCACTTATCTTTGCTAGAGCTGTTTCATTTAAATATTGAGCAGAAAAAATCCCTTGGTATTTTTCCTGTCTACTTGCTGGATTATAAGATGAGTTTTTAAAAACCGAATCTTCCAGTAGTATTTATTGCTTTTAAAGGGAGGGTTGGTCCAAGTAACCTCATCTTTTATTACCTAAAACACGAACTATCTTTGATCTGAAAATTTGTTTTTGATAGGACTATAGATAATGTTGATAGCTGTAGGCTAAGATGTTTTCAGAATATAACTAATATCTTTTTCATTATATTTTAAATATACTCTTTTTCAGTTGAGTGATAATAACCCCACTGAGAAGCAATCTAGTCAAGCAGCAATATTACTTTGAAATCAGCATTCTTAATGGTATGTTCAGCAAAAGATATTTTGTTCTATTTTATAACTATTGCACTATAATATTGTGAATTTTTCTGTGACTTATAAGAAAGTTCTATAAAACTGTTATGAAGCAAAAATCACACTTTGTAGGTAATTACAAAAGGGCAAATAATATTTTGAAATAATAAATTAAATATTAATTTAAGTCTTCTCTTAGTAACTAGGGGGATGGCCATCTCTTTCTTCCATTTGACTTAATATATTTTCTTTAGAAAATTTTCTTTCTTTCCTATTATATATGGAAATAACTTTAAAAGTAAGTCTATATTTAAGTTTATGATTTAGAAACATCTTTCTGAGAACCCTGAAAAATATTTCCTTACACTGTATACATTCATCACAGAAAACAGAATCCTTAGCTCCCAATTTCCATTCTAAAACAGGGAACTGAATAGATAGTGCTCTCCAAATTTCAAAAGTATTTTCCAATACAAAGATATAAAAGTTGATTTTTTTCCTTTAAATAAAGCTAATCAACTCCTAAATTAATAAATAAATGGATAATGAACAAATAGTGCTGCCATCCCTCTTATTTGGAAGTTAGATGTTCTTTTTCTTAGGAAAATGTATACAAGAAAGCATCTACTTGGGCACAAAGAGTTAGCTTAATCTCTACTTCTGCAGTCACTTTAGTACCTTCTAGTAATACTAAAGTACACTTTAGTTGACTTCCTAGAACATATGTCACATTTTGGTTTCATACTTATTCAGTAATAGAAACTGCCTTATTTCTCATCTACAAATTTCTGGTTCAGGAAGACACTCTGTTTATTTTATGTATGTGATATACTCTCCCTCAGATCCCATCACAGATGGTTGTGAGCCACCATGTGGATGCTGGGAATTGAACTCAGGACCTCTAGAAGAGTAGTCAGTACTCTTAACCGCTGAGCCATCTCTCCAGCCCAGGAAGACACTCTGTTAAATATATTTTCTATGTAGAATTAACAATATATTTTTGGCTTTGATCCTGGCCTTTAACAGCTGAAGATTTTCTATAACAAAAGCGATGAACCCATAGATGAACTATATCACACAGAACCCTTCAATGACAGGTAAAGTGTTGACTATAGGTAGAACTAAGCATTTTTCCTGCATCTAGAAATATGATTGTTTAATATACATCAAAGTATGCAAATTTTAGATTCCATACTGATAGAGCTTCTCTAATAAAGGCCTATATTTTGTGCTTTTAAGTATTTTAAAGTGTTTTAGTTTTACAAACTTGTAACAGATTTAATAAATAAAATCATTGTTGCTTTCTATATTTACTTTAAACATATATTTAGAACTTAATAATGTTATTATCTACATTCTTATAAATTAATAAATAGTGATAAAATATAGAAAACTGATTTTTACCATAATACAAATCACAAGCAAAATTAAAAATTACTTTAGCAGCCATCACACTTCCCAACTCTCAATCTTTAAAATTCACCTATGTCAGCATTTTCTTTATCTGATAGTTAATTTTGATTGTGACCTTACTAAATTGAGAAACACTTAGGAGAGTAGGAAACCATGTCTCTGAGCATATCTGTGACAATGTTTCCAGGTATGATGGGATCATGGAAGGTCCACTGCAGAGAATGATTTAATCCATTGGTTGACTCGAAATAGACAATTGGGAGGGATGGAACTGTTGAGAATAGAGCCTTGTTAGAAGGTGGGGTGCCAGTGAGGGATTATCTTTGTTGTCTACATCTTGCATTGTTTCTTTTCTGTATTCTATCTATGTCTTTCCTATCTACCAAATGGTGTCAGCGAGTGTGTGTCTTACATTTCTGACCCCGTGATATTCTTTTGCCAGTAAAGACATGTTATAGAAACAAAGCCCACTGAAATCATGAGTGAAAATAAATATTTTTCTTTTGAAAATTGGTTACATAGCTTACTTTATTGTAGTCATCTAAAAGCAGCTAAAATAAGCTTCAATTACAACACAAACAAGTGTTCCTCTTTTTACCCTCTATGAAGACAAGGTTCAATTATTCCATTTCATCAGCTCGTTACTATTTAACTGATTTTTGCTGTTTAAACTAGCTGTTTATAATTCCACAACTCAAGTCATGTGATTTCTGCTGGTGTTCATTTAGCTACATGCTTGTGTGTATGTATGTCTAAGTCAGGGTCACCAAACTGTTAATCATTCAACTATATAACCTTAGTCCATTTAGGTTGTTATAACAAATTATAATATACTATATGGCTTAAATAGCAAATATATCCGATACTTCTTGAAGTTGCAGGTTTGAGGTCAAAGCGCAGCAGAGGTTCTATCCAGTAAAAGTCTATTTTCTTGTGCATAGAAAATCAAAAATAAACAAAAACATATCAGCTATATCTCTACATTACAGAAAGAGGTTGTTTTGATTTTTTGTTTGTTTTTTTGTTTGAGAACACTAAACTCATATCTTAGCGGACCCACTCTGGATGTAATCACCCCAAGGATAGAGCTTCTAACAAACATCACACAAAGGATTAGAGTTGAACATATTAATTTAGGGGATTACAAACCTTCAGACTAAAACTCTGAAATAAAATTTATTTAATGGGTCTAGAGTTTTAGTTTCAGATTTTAGAAAAATGTGTTTTGCATTATGTACTTTAAAACAGTGAAAGCTGCTGGTTATGATTATATATACTTTAATCCTGGCACTCAGGAGGCAGAGGTGTTTTCCATTCTTTGTCTACATCCCCAAAGCACTATTATAAATTGGTAACACATAAGACACAAGGCAGGAAATCTGTAACATGGACTCATCCATGTGTTCTAGATTCTACCACAGGGATAAGATTTTCTCCTGATTTCAGGAACCAGGACTTCTTGTACATAGGACATGATGTCACTTTCATCAGTTTCTTTTCTATATGGTAGTAAAAGATTGTTTTGTTCAACCTAACAAAGAAGGAGCACCATTATGCTAACATATGCTTAATTCTCTGAACTAGTCATTCAGAAATATGCTTCCCCTGCCCTTCCCTCTGTAGCACTTTCATCTGCTAAAGCTTCATGTGTACTGCATTCTCTGCTAACATCTACCAAAGATTTATGCAAGAATGTGAAGAATAGGAGACAAGGAGAGAATGGTGAAGAAAATGAGGAATAAAAAGGGGGTACAGGCTTAGAAATTGCTATTGGCAAGCTTCGAGGTCCCCTCTTTGTTGTTAAAGTCAAGATTCTAGTGTGTTTTACTGGTCCAAGGTGATGAACTCACCTACCCCTTGCTGCTTTTTCTCTTTTCCTTTGCAAGTAAACTTTACTGAAAATGCATTTTATTTATTTCTGGAAAATAAACAAACACTCTCTAGCTTGAATATTTTAACAGTACTTTAAAATTTAGACACTGGGATACTCTATCAAGTTTCTACTTACCTGGGAAAATAACTCAGACCAGTTTTTATGATTTTTCCTTTACAAACTATATTACATATTATGTTTTGGATGACTCCTATCAAGTTCTAGAGTATTCCTCAGGGATTTACATAAATTAGAACCAACTGCTTATCTTGAACAGCATCAAACTCTTAGAGCTTCAACAAGCAATCAAATCTGATAACTGAATGAATGGGTGATAAAATCAGTGCTTCTCCTTGTACTGATGGGAAGCATATAGCAAACTTCCAAAAAGAATGACTTGTAAAGCTTAGCCATACAAGTATGAAGACTGAACTCAGGATCTTCTGATTTGACAAAATGACTGGGTGGATGTAGTTGCCCCCCACACACACACCTGTAATACAACCATATGAGAGATGGAAACATGGTGTCTCTAATGTTCACTGGGTATCTAAACTAGAAAAATCACCAAGGTCTGGATTCAACCTGTCATAAGGTAGGAAACGATTGGAAAATATACCTGGCACCAACCTCAGGCCTTTCCATTCATGTGCAAACACTTGGGCATGTCCTTGCACATTTATGTATCACACACATATGAACACACAAGCACATGTATACCACACACACACACACACACACACACACACACACATACATACACACACAGTGATTTATATATGACTTAACAAGGTTATAGACTAATGGCTGTAGAGTTAAGTGGGTGTCTGGAAGAGTTCTGTTTCTATTTGATGTATACACACACACACACACACACACACACACACACACACACACACACCACAGGAGAGGGAGAGGGAGAGAGTTCATTCCCATTCTGATCAGCATGGGCTAAGTATTTGGCAAAATATAAATACTTGAAGCTTGTCACAAAGTCACCACATAATCAAGTGAACTAAACTCTAGAAATTGACAGGTCCCTCAGGAAAAGGGGGGAAATATGTGTAATTCACTTTTGACACAACTGACACAGGGTGAGCAAGTCACCCCCCAAACAGGAATAAATGCAATTGAATATTTAGTATATACCTAAAGACCAATTATAAGTGTACCTGGCCACTTGGATATCAATGACCAACAGACAGCCGGCTGCATAGTTCACCAAGAAAAATGAAGAGGGTTTGAGCCAGAATAAAGGTTAAATATGTTCCTCAATTCTTGACTGTGGAGTCTAAGCAAACTGAACAAAAACTGAACATCTGGTTTTCCAATTGGGAAAAAAGATAATAAGTCCATTTTGAGATTAAAATAGATAACATAATAACAAACACCAAAGCAGACAGTAAGGGACATATCAAGGATATCAGTCACTGTCAACTCTATTAAAACTCAGGTTTTAGACTTTAAAGCTCATCTTTTTTTTTCTGTTTTTTTTTGTTTGTTTGTTTGTTTTTTGAGACAGGGTTTCTCTGTGTAGCCCTGGATGTTCTGGAACTCACTTGTAGACAAGGCTGGCCTCGAACTCAGAAATCCACCTGCCTCTGCCTCCCAAGTGCTGGGATTAAAGGCGTGTTCCACCACTGCCCAGCTAAAGTTCTTTGCTTATTGGATGTTTTATAATCCTATTAGTATCTATTTCAATTATTTTACATCTAACTCAACTGAGCCATGTTCACCAAGGACCTTAAGACTATGAATATTCTGGAATTCTCTCACTGCTGCTCGCATGAAATGTGTTTATGCTGGGTTTTTAAGGCTTTTATAGTCTACACCAAAAGTTCAACACACCTAAATCCCCTAGTTAGTGGATGAGTTCCAGAAGACATAATTCTACCTATCTCTACCTACTATAGTTTGAGTTTACTTTTAAAAACTAGTTCTTTTCTTTTTTAGAGGTTACAATAGGATTGCATAATTTTCCTCCACCCTTTCCTCCTATACCCTTCTCCCTGCTGTCTCAAATTCATAACCTCTTTTTTCAATAATTGTTGTTATTTACACATATCCGATATGGATATACATGTGTATTTATAAATGTACAAATACAACCTACACAATCTGTATAATATTTCATGTATGTATGTTCCCTGGACCTTTTATCCTTACCAAATTTGACAAGCAAAAAGGCAGAAGTCCTTTCTTGCAGTATCTTGCATTAAGTCTCTCTTCTCAAAATTCTCATATCACACAATGTTGACATTCATCCAACCATATAAGTTGAAGGACACAAATTTATATCTTCCTATTTTCAAAGCAATTTTCTTTTAAATTCTTAGATGTGGCCATATAGAAAAGAAATATTTCTGCATCACTTCCTTTATTGTCTCCAAATGTTCGGTGTTTTATTCTGTTTTCATTTAAGATTCCATGTTAACAAGAAAGAACTTACATATGAAAAAAGTCCTAAAAATATGAAAAGTCTATCAGTAAAGATGGTTTTGCTTGAATGCAACAGAACAGAATGTTCCTCTAGAATGCAAGGAAGAAAAACCCAATTATCTTTTATGATAAATGTGTGTGAATTATATATAAACCATCAAAAATCAAAATGACAATTATAATTTGATAGAAAAATAAACACCTCTATATTTTATTCACATTAAGAGAAAGAGATTTGACAGGCAATACTCAATAGCTAAGACATTCGCTGTCTTCACGGATGCGACTGAGGGCTAAGACTGTTAGCAAATAACTGTAACATATAAAAACAGACAGTAATGCCATCAAATTATGCAACCTTGGACAGTCTTTATCCACATCACTGATACTCATCTGAGCCCAGTTAGTACTACATTTTAGGAAGTATTTTATGTTTTCTGGAATTTCAGGTAAAGAAAAGCTAAGTGCTTTCTTCAGGCTTTCTTTTTATTTATTTTTTTACATTTTCACTTTTTATTTCATGATGAAGTCTAAGGTAAACTCAATTTCTTGAAAATCCTTTAACTGGTCTCTGAAAATTCAAGCTTTGCTTGAACTAATAGCACCATTTTAGACCTGAGCTTTTGAGAGCAAGATCCTTGCTCTACTCCCCAAATACTCACACACAATAAGCCTTGAATAAACATTCAGTAAGTCAATAATAAGTCCCAGAAAATACCAACTTATATTTATTGAACAAATAAAAGAACTAAAGATACAGGAGAAGCTCACGGGGAGGTGATAAGAAAATGATGGATAAAAATTGGTTTTCTAGATGTCTGCCCAAAGATGCCTTCAAATATTTTGTGTTGTCATATACAACTGTATTAGTCAAGGTTCACTAGAGTCACAGAACTTGCAGATAGTCTCTATATAGTAAAGGAATTTATTGATGACTTACAGTCTGCAGTCCAAATCCCAACAATGGTTCAGTAGTAGCTGTGAATGGAAGTCCAAGGATCTAGCAGTTGCTGAGTCCCACACCACAAGAAGGTGAAAGAGCGAGAGCCAGACTCCCTTCTTCCAATGTCCTTATATGGTACCCAGCAGAAGGTGTAGCCCAGATTAAAGGTGTGTGCCACCACACCTTTAATCCCAGATGATCTTGGACTCGGAGATCTCCCTGTCTTAATCTTCTGGATTCAATCACCACTGTGTCTCAAGATCTCCATACCAAGATCCAGATCAGAAAATTCTATCTCCCAGTCTCCAGATTAGGTTCACTGGTGAGCCTTCCAATTCTGGATTGTAGTTCATTTCAAATATAGTCAAGTTGACAACCAGGAATAGCCACTACAACAACCTTTCACGTAAGTGTTCTTAATAACCAGGACAAACATCCTAGAATAAGTCTTGAGATATGAAACTATTGATCTTGCCAGGAAAAATGTATTATTAATACCCAAAAAGTCAGATGAGTTCTTTCTTCCCAAATGACTGTGATTTGAGGGAGAAGGACATAATAGACACATCTTTAAACAAGCTCTACTTCATTTTGACAGAATCCACTAGAATGTTTAAAATACTCAAGCCAGTAGGGGAATTATATATTTTTTCACTCATAAAATCTTTAAACTATATATATATATAACAGATAACAAAACAGAGTAAGGACAAGCATCGATGATGAATATTCTTGTGTTTTAGTAATCCATCTTGTTTACTGCCGAATGCTTTTAAATACATTTAATATCCATATGTATATATGGATACCACACATATGTCATGTATATCATATTTTTTTTTCATTTTCCTGAGCTAAATTGTCCACACCCCAGAGCTTATCAAGTTCTTCCAGGACACATATGATTATTGAAGAAATAGGGGCAAAGACTACTAAAAAATACTAAGGGTTTAGCTATATAATGGCAGGCTTATATATTTACAGTAATTATGAGATAAAGCAGAAGGATCAGGCATTTAACATTACTGTCAACTACATAATAGTGAGTTCAAAACCATTTTGGGCTATGTGAGACACTGTGGCATCTCTCATCTCTAAACTAAAAACAAAACACAACACTACAGAAATAACAGAAAACAAGGACAGTTATGTTAGAGAGCTTCTGACTTCTCCTTTGATCCTTCTTCCCTAATAATGATGCCTTTGGATGTTAATCAAAATCTCATTTCAGCATACTGTTTTCTCGGACAATAATCCTTCTTGCACTTTATCATGTCAGTTTATCAGATGCTTTCTCTGCTCCCATTTTGGACTGCTTGAGGACTGTGGGAAATGTAAGATCAAAAAGTAGCCATCACCAGACTTGGAACTCCACCACATCCAGACCCAACTCACTTCACTCATCATATATATATATATATATATATATATATATATATATATATATATATATATATACCCCTATTTCTTTTCTATAGCTTTGTGCCCCAAAGCTGAGCCTGAGATTGCATCATTTCAGCTTTTTGTAAAATACAATGTCCTCAGACAAAACCTATCAAGAAAATAGGATAAGAAAGAGAAAAGAAATCTGAGCATGATTTTCCTTCAGGAAGACTAGCTCAGTCTGATCTCATGGCCAAGTTCTGCAAATCAACAAAATCCATAGGGCAAGTTCCAACTTGAGTCAAAAGATATCACAGCCCGAGTCTTTGGCCTCTAAGATTTTGCTCAATTTCTCTTATCAAAGATTCACTATCTGTTCATAAATTCAATGTCATTTTCTCAATTCATACCCTGCTATATATAGCATTCACCATAACTGCCTCACTCCTTTTGAATTTTCTCCTATTGAGTGAAAAGATACAGAAAAATATATCTCTTTTTTTAAAAAAAAGAATTATTATAGAGGGAAAGCAGCATTTATATTTAGGGGCAACTCATAAATGAATCCATCTTAGTAACAAAAGAAATGAACCTAATTCAAGGACCATGTGCTGAAGGTGAATGGGTCACAAGGACATAAAACCTCCTAGTATGTTTATTCAAGCCAGTGTTTAGAAGATTGTAATGTATAATAAAAGAAAGAGTGACTCACCTATGGTGAAAAGAGAAAGAGTCACAATAATAAATTTAAGGAGTAGAAACTTTGGGAAACAAAAACTTTATGTGATTTTCTTTTCTTTTCTTTTCTTTTGTGGAACATATACTCTAGGATGTACTTCTTTGTGTCAGTATCACTAAGATTCAAGTTATGATCACAACAGTTATAAGAAGCCTACTAGACTTAATTTCTGGCAGAAACCAGCGCTATGTGATGGATTCAGATTAAAGCCTCCAGCACGCAAGCATTCCTGGCTTCTGTGGCATTTTACTAACTCTTCCTTCTTGAAACTACTCTTCAGTTACACTTACAAGTGACAGAATCGTGGTGGTGGCAGAATCAAGAGGGGAAAAATAACTTTAAGGGAGCACTTCCCTGCACTGTGGTGAACACAACATGAGTTACCTCATTTAATACTGAAAATCAAGATGGCAGCAATACTATTGACTTCATCTTTCAGACAAAATAAGTTGAAGAGAATCATTATAAATTTGCACAGTACTGTCTCCTTTCTGACAAGTCACATTTGTATTAAGGAACATTCTCATATTTTAATTTGCTCTTAATGCATTTATTCCAAAAATACTTCTATGTTCCGTAAAACAAAGGCCTCATGTATGCCTTTTGTCAATGCAAAACATAAACAAAAACAAAAGCAAAACAAAAATCTAAAACAAACAAACAAACAAAAACCATAGGTCTCACCTCAACAGAGTTAAAGGCTAGCTTATTCTGAAGCCAAATATTAGTGGCCAAGGCCCAGGAAGAATGATGTGGGTTAAGACAAATTCTATGTTCTGACATAAGAACAGTTTGAAAAAACTTTTTTAATAACAGAGCAAAGAAAGTCGAATTAACTCACTTTCAGACACCTTTGTAGAAACACCAGGTAGGTAGGTTATATTCAAGTGTGAGACTCTCTGCTATAAGTCTTGAACCCTCTGGTGACATTTTTGGTTTGGTGTTAAGTTTTGGACTGTTTATACATTCTAAATAATTCACAAAATGTTAGGTCATACAGAGAGGAGCCAATCAATGATTGTTATGTGGCATAAAGATAGATAGTGGATACAAACTCTCATTCCTAATCAAGGTTCCCATTGCTATGAACAGACACCATGACCAAGACAACTCTTATAAAGGTAAACATTATTATTTTTTTATAATCAAAGCTAATTAGCCTTTGGACTTGCTATATTTGACCCCTCTGCACAACACTGATGTTCTAACCAGTCAGTTAGACTTCATTAGTTCTTGCAGCTTCTTTCAGGTACTTCCATTCATATTTGGTGCCATTAATGTCTAGGCAAGTATATGGGATTAAGAGTAACAATTCACTTCATGCCCCTAAATTTATAAAATGCTTCCTAAAAGATCCCATACAAACAGCATGAGACAGATATGCTGCTTATATTTTCAGTTGCTTTTATAAGTTATAATGTAGGAACTGCTTATCATCCCTAAAAATCATCCTATGGACCACTGATTGGAATAGAAATTATGTGACATAATATCTTTGATATGATGCAAAAACTATACATATTGGACACATAAATATATTTAATACTAATAAATATAGGTTAATAATAACTATTTTTGTATTTTGTGTTTTGTTGTAACTGAATAATTGAAGAATAAGCCATACAGAATTAAGAAAAGGAGGCAAGAGCAGAGGATGGGAAAGGGAGAAGGATGCTTAAAGAATTACTGTACTATACTTATTCTAAAATGCATTTGTTGATGTGTAAACCCCTTCCTCCAAGGGACACAAAGAAAATGTTCTTTTACAATGTTTCTTTTCAGTAGTTATGTTTTACCTAGAGGCAAGTATCTACAGCTAATATTTCTGTCAAAACAAGTTAATTTCTTCACAGACAAAGGCCCATTCTGTCCACACCCAAGAATTCAGCATCTTGAAGGGTCATTTTCTCTTTACTAAAACTCTAAAGCATTTTCCATGCCTGGAAATGGTGCTTCAGGAATGAAGGCTTGGGAAAATCATCTTTGGCCTCCCTTATATATATGCACATATTCTCATTGCTAATAAAATTTAGAGAAAATCCATTTTATTTATTGAAGGAAGTCCCCTTTAAATATTAAGGAAGGTTAATATTTAAGACCAGAGGAAATTTACTGGTAGCACAGCTCTCACCAGCTTCTTGTCAGAAAAATCACACGTGCTTGTGATTCCAAACTTAACACATCTACCACCGAAGTCACTGGGATGGTTAAATGGACTTCCCTGATTCCATTTTTACCCTCTTCATTTTGTGCATTTAAAAGTCAGCAAAGCTGTCACACTGATCCGTCTTGGCACTCTGGCTGCTCCACTGTGGAGCTGATCCTGCAGCTCTCCGCATCAGTGTCTCTAGTGTGAATGTGTTGAGCAACAGGACCGGGGAATTCAGCATTCACTGGATGTCTAAATCAATCATCTTTTGAGCATGAATAAGTCATGCTTTAATGGATAGCTTCAATCTACATTAGGAAGCACTTGTGTGAGAAGAAGTTTTAAAAATAGAATACATCTAGGTTTGGGGAATCCATATTGAATTCTTCTTTAGCGAGTGTCATTTCTTTTTTCTCCTCCACCCAAATGCTCGATATACCAATGTTGTAATAAAAACCCTGCTTAAATCTCCTGAAACTGATCTAATGGAACAGCTTGTGATATTGTAGCAGAGAACTCATTAAGGAGGTTCAGGATTTTGAAATCAAAATAGCATTGCTGCCTTTCAGACGTGGCATGATAGATGGAATTGTCTCGCTATGCATGTTTACCAGCAGGTAGATGTATTTCACACTCTTGATCCCTGAAAGAAGAGCTGAAGGATTATTTTTTCAACATTGATGCATTGATGTATCTCTTTCAAATTCAATCATCAGTCTTTAATTTATTTTAGGAAGCCCTTTAGCTGGACTGCTGTCTCTGAGGGTTTTTGTTGATCTTTTGAAGGTCATATTTTTGTGAGAGATTTTGGTGGATCTTTCACTCCCATAAGAAGTTTGGATTTTGTCAACAGAAAGAGGCTATATGATGAGGGACCAGCCTCTATCATCTTGGTTTCAAATATGTTGCTCCCTCTGGCATGCTTATATTTATATGCATTTCTAATTCATGTAAATGAGTCTTTTGACTGCACATATACATGTGTACCATGTGCTCTCATGATGTTCATGAAGGCCAGAAGAAGGTGTCAGATCCTCTCAAGTTGGAGTTACAGTGTTGTAAGTTTCCACTCAGGTGCTGAGAAATGAATCAGGGTCCTCTGCAAGAGCAGTCAGTGTCCTTAACTACTCATCTGTTTCCTCAGCCCTCTATACCATGCTAATCACATGAAATTACAAGAGGAATTCCATGCCCCTACCACCACAATCCTTAATTATATGTATTATATAAATATAAAGATGAATATTTAATTAAGGGGTTTATCTGAGTATGAATAATGAAGAAAGAACGAATTCCCATGCTGTAATACATGTCCTAAATACTATGTGTACTATACAGACAACACATTTAACTGAACAATTTCAAATTTTCACTTTCAATGTTTCTCCTTTATATTTTGGTCTCATTGTCAATTAGCTTGGATATAATGTCCTGCTCCATATCACAAGGATCAAATTTGAGAATATGTGGGCAAAATAGAGAAGGAACCCTAAAACTACATGAGTGATAAAACCAAACCAAACCAAAACCAAAAAACAAACAAATGGAAAAACAGCAAATCTTTCCTGCCTCAGGACCATGTGGCTTCAAGCACACTATACACATTATCATTTCTGACCCTAAGCTGTATTTCGTAGCTAATTCCAGTAAAGCTTTATTTACAAACCAGTCACCTAGCACAGGGAGTTCACTAATCACTGGTGAGAAACTGTAGACATATTAAAGCATAATTTGTAATTTTAAAAGACATCCAATTGAAATATACAAATGCAATATTTGTTGAATTATTTAAAAATATTCTTTATCCGGGCTGTGGTGGCCCACGCCTTTAATCCTAGCACTTGGGAGGCAGAGGCAGGGATATTTCTGAGTTCGAGGCCAGCCTGATATACAGAGTGTGTTCCAGGACAGCCATGGCTACACAGAGAAACCCTGTCTCGAAAAAAAAAAATTCCTTAATATATGTGTTTATATCTACACACATACTTACAGCATAACATCATGCAAAAGCATGAAATACAACATATAGGTCTGGAAAGATAGCTTAGCAGTTAAGACCACATTATGCTCTTGTAAAGAACTCAAGTTCACTTTCCAGCATCTAAACTGGCTGTCTCACATCTTCTATAACTCCTGCTCCAAGGGATCTAATGCTCTCTACTGGCCCTCATGGGCTATGCATCCATGGCTGCATACACAAACAACACATTTGCATAGCATGCCCTCACATGAACCTGCACACACATGCACACACACACAAATACACAAACTATCGAGGGTAGTACTTAAATTTGGAGAGAAAGCTTTCAGGGTAGGAGTCAATCAAATTTTAATAATTCTTAAACATTTTCTTGAGTAGAAACATAACTCAGTATATGTTATGTATTAGGCATTTTTCTATGCCTATATTGTGTCATAACCAAAGATAAGCATGTCAGCATAAGCCACATGACATAGTAACCCACTTTAATAGAAGTAAACTTAATTATTCAAACTTAATATCTCTGAGTTTAAGAGTTTGCATGACTCAGCCGTTCAAATCGCAGTAACCATGAACTTGCAAAAATAATAGAAGAATTAAGCTTAGGACAGAATGTTGTTTAAAATTAAGGCACATTTAAAATATAATTTTAAAGAGAAAGTAAATATTTCAGACAGTAATATATTAATGTTCATAGTGTTTTCTGCTTTAATTGCCTCTGTGAAATGATTATCTGACTTGTAAAGTGTTTAATATATTACAATATTTTAATCTAGCAAAGATTGTAGTTTATATGTATGTCTGCGTACATCCTTATATTTCAGAAAGTCTCATCCTAAATACAATAGAAGGGGAGGCCCTTGGCCCTGGGGAAGCTTGATGCCCTAGCATAGGGGATTCTAGAGTGGTGAGGCAGAAGAAGGTGAGTGGGTGGAAGAGCACCCTCATAGAGACAAAGGGGAAGCGGATAGGATGATGTTTTAGAGGAGAAATCAGGAAGGAGGATATCATGTGAAATGATAAATCATAGTATACTGATAAAATGATTAATTAGAAAAAGTAACTATAAAAACAGAGAACTATATAAGTATAAGTATATGCCTATACCTTCCCTGACAAGCTAAGTAAAATTTAAATCTGATTTATATACTAGCCATGATGTTCAGGGCTGTTTTGGGAGGTTACATCTACTTCTTTAAAAAATTTGAAAATTCCATACTACATCATGTATATAATACAAATATAATATTTTAGTCATACTTGCCATCTTGCTTTCCACAAACCCTTCACAGTACATCTCCCAGAAATATTTACAGCCATTTTTTTTTGATAACCTAGTGGGTCGAATTACTTTTATCCATGTGCTCATGGGTTTGGGGACACACTCTGCACACTGAGCATGACCATCATAAAAATGGCCATTCCATCACGGAAAAATGACTCTTCCCCCTCAGTAGCCATCGACTGCCAATAGATCCTCAGAGAGGTGGATTGTGTGGAAGCCCTACCTGCTCCAGGCTGGACTTTTTAACTGGTCTGTGCAGGACTTGTGCAAGTCACCACTGCTGCTGCAAATCCATGTGTGTGACAGTCACGAGGACAGCATTTCACATTAGGCTTCCCAGTCTGTTGGCTTTTGTATCTACTCTGCTTCCTTTTTTGTGATGCTCCTGAGCCTTGGATCGGGACTAAATATACACATTCCTTCTGTGACCAGGCACTCAGGAGGAGTTTTCCTGGGCATTTTGAACAGGTTGTCTTCTTCCTTTTGCAATGCTAGAGTTGAACCGTGGGCCTTGTGCATGCCAGGCAAGCTCGCTTACATTCATCTACATACCCAGCCATTTTGACAGTTAGTTCTAGGAATCATCTAAAAGTCATGTAATTTTTAAAGTCAGGGGATTTTCGAGAGGCATTTTAGTCTTATTTGTTCCATGAGTACCTCATTGCCATTAACAAGCAATGCAATCAGTAGCCACAGTAATAAGCGTGATACATGGCTAAGAATGTCATTCTACAAAACATACAATTGTAAAGATTGTCTCCTGAAGGCATTATATGTGTTTGTACTTAGTAAGAATCAGAATAACAAACCTACAGAGGTTATAGCCTCACAGAAAACCAATAAAGAAACCACTTTGCATCTTAGTATACTTTAACCATAGTAATCAATAATAGATAATATTTTAACTCCTGAAAAGGCAATTATGTGCACATGTATATTCCCTTAATCTACCAGTTGATAAGCCCTACAAAGAGCCAGCCATTAGCAACACCCATAGCCAGTACCAAATGGCTAACTTGCAATGCTTTTCTTTAGTAAAGGGGTTTCTGCTGCATTATAGAAATAACTGATAACTGGAATTCCAGTTTGCACAACAAATGCAAAAGATGACTTTAGAGTATTTCAATGTGTCACATAGGAACTAGGTATATGTACACCATACACATACATGCCATGCACATGTGCACACACACTCATGCATGCACATTCATATGCACACATGCACACATCACATACCTGCATACACACACTTGAGCAAATGCACACAAACACACACTCCACAAACTCATATACTTAAGAGGATGATAGAACTAATTTGAAGATCCCCTATGATCAATGTAGGAATTATGTGAACATTTTTTTTTAAAATAGAATTGATTTAAGACCAAAAATGTAAAGTAACATGGAATCCCTCCTAATATAGACATTTTCAAAAATATTAAAGAAAATAATAAATATCCCATGTAGAAAAATTCTGTTTTGTTTTTTCATTAAAAGAAACTCTGTTCCACCCCTCAGTTCTGGGCTGCTCATGGTAATTTAAACAATACACCATGCAGCAAAGCATATGGTGCTTGACTATCATTCCTGAGAGGCCTTGAGATCGTCAGCATTGCAAACATAATAAGAAAATGAGGGGGAAGGAGTAATTTTATAACAGAGACACAAAAAGAAATGCTACTTTGATCAGGTGGCCAAGGTAAGTCCTCTAGATACCACGTGCCCTCCATGTGACTAGAGGGATATGTAAACTCTGCAGCTTCTTTCCTCCCCAAAATTCAAAACCCAGGAAGATATCAGACAGATCTAAGTGAATGTGTGCAAAGTAACGAAATAGTACTTCTCAAAGCTTTGTATGTCACTCAAACCTAGGAAATGCTGCAGGCATGGCAGAGTAATGAGCATGCTGATGAGGCATGAAAACTAAGTCGAGCATAGCACCTGCATAAGATTCTAGAACAAATAAATTACAGAAGGTAAAAATTAAGGACATCTGAATAAGTACGGACTACACAGTAACTTATTAGTGGTTGACTCATTGTAATGAATAGTCCATACAAATGCATGAACAAACATGGAATTGGTGTGTACTTGCTGACAGGAGCCTGATATAGCTGTCTACTGATAGGCTCTCCAGAGCCTGACAAATACAGAGGCAGATGCTTGCAGCCAACCATTGGACTGAGCATGGGGTCCCCAGTTGAGGAATTAGAGAAAGGGCTGAAGGAGCTGAAGGAGTTTGCAACCCCATAGAAAGAACAACAATATCAACCAACCAGACCCCACACCCCCCCCCCCAGAGCTCCTAGGGACTAAACCACCAAGCAAAGATTACACATGGAGAGACCCATGGCTCCAGCTGCATATGTAGCAGAGAATGGTCTTGTCAAGCATCAATGGGAGGAGGGGACCTTGGTTCTGTGAAGGCTTAATGCCCTAGTATAGGGGAACGGCACGGTAAGAAGGCTGGAGTGGATAGGTGTGTGGGGGAACACCCTCATAGAAACAGGTGTAGGGGGAATGGGACAGGAGATTTTCGGGGGGAAACCGAGAAAGAGGATTTGAAATGTAAATAAATAAAATGGCCAATAATAATGATAATAATAATAATAATAATAATAATAATAAAACACTCGTAATAGTAGGTACCATATCCTACAATAAATTGCAAAACAGAACTTAAAAATTTATTTCTTCATAAACCCAAGTCAACATCTATGTTGAAAATGGTATGGCCGTAGATACAGAAATAAAGGATGTTATTAGTATACTAAATTCATCATAAGGACTAGAATACTGCAGGGCCCTGAGAAAATCTATAAATATTTATAAATTCAAGAATGAAATGCAACTTTCTTATTATCAAAAGATCTGTATGTACTGCATATCTATATGAAACTACAGAAATTCTCTTGATGAAATTTAAAGTATCACAGCACATACACAAATATAAGTTTAAATAAACATCAAAGCAGTTTTTAGTAAAGAATAATACATTTAGCATTTCCCATCATTAATTTATGTATGTGTGCATCTGTGTGTATGATGGGTTTGTATGTATATGCATATCAATGAGTCTATGCTTATGTGTGCATATTGTATGTGTGCATAAATGTGTATGTGTATACATATATTTATATATGTTTGTGTTTCTGTGTATATAAGTAAGTATATATGCACGTGTGTGTACATCTGGACTTGTTATATAATTACTTTGTTTTATCTACATTTATGTGGTTTTCTATAAAATTTTAATTATTCTACTTTTAGAATAGACCTCTATATCTTGTAATGTATGTCTTCTAACTTCATCTTCAGCAAGATCACTGTATTCGTGTTTTATTGCTGTGAAGAGACACCATGAACAAGGCAAGTCTTATAAAAGAAACATTTAACTGGGACTGGTTTGCAGTTTCATAGATTCAGGTCATTATCACAATGGCAGGAAGAATAGCAGCCTTCAGGTAGACATGATGCTGGAGGAGGAGCTGAAATATCTATATCTTAATCAGAATGCAGCCTGAGGAGATTGTCTTCTTCAGGCAGTTAAGAGGAAATGATTTACACAAAGTAAAGTAGATATAGTTTCAGGACTTGGAGATCTCAAAGCTGAAGCCCATAGTGACACATTTCTTCTCACAAGTCCATGCCTCCTAAAAGTGCCACTCTCTATGGGCCAAACATTCAAACATATGAGTCAGTGGGGGTCAAAACCTAGTTAAACCACCACAATCACTTTGCCTTGGCAATACATTTTTGGCTCTTTGCCAGTCCAATGCATTTACAGATGACTTTTCATTCATAGGAATTGATATTGATGGATGCAGTACTCAAGCTATAAATTTTAGGACAGAATTGATCTCTTTACAATATTGTAATATAAGATCACAGAATATCATTTTATTTTTCTAAGTTCTCTTTGATAAAGTTTTGTACTTTGGGTGTAGAGATTGCATTTGATTTTTCTTCTAAGTACATGAGAGTTATTGTTACTGCTATAAATACAGTCTTTTGAAATCACTAGCACTAGGTAGAGAAAAATAATGACAGAATGATCATGTATATATGTATATAAATATATACATACTTATATATTATATAATATAAAAACTATATATTTATGATGGTATATAATACACACACACATGCATATATATACTATATATATATATATATATATATATATATATATATATATATATATACTATGCTGGACTTCTGTCTGTGTTGAAATCCTGAAAAGGTTCTAGCACCCCCAAAGGAATGTCTCAGTAGGGGGATAGATTAAATTGTCAGTGATAATAGAGGCAAGTAGGCAAAAAAAGCAAAAAGTTCTTTCTTCTTTGTCCTTTTCTGTAGACTGTCAACAGAAGATTTAAGGTAAATTTTCCCACCTTAATTGAATTGAATTTAGGGTCAGTCCTCCCATATCATTGACCAAATCAAGGAAAATCCCTAACGGGTGTGTCCAGCTGCTTAGAAATTAGTTAATTCAAAATGTATTAAAGTTATCAACCAAGATTACCCATCACAACTTTCTATTGCTATTTTCTGAAATATAATTTTAAATTATATGCATTATATTTATACAATGGATTATTTAGCCATTTAAAATTATGAAAATTGTTGATAAATGCATGTAGCTAAAAAAAATCACCCCAAAAAAAGAGGTATCTGACACCAAAACCACAATATGTTATGTATTTGCTTGTGTGGATATTAGCTGTTGAGTCAGAGAAAGCCCAGCTACAATCCATAGAACCACAGAGATTAGATATAGAATAATGGACTAGAGGATACAAGTACATCTCCTTAGAAAAGGGAAATGGCCCTGGCATTCCCCTGTACTGTGGCACATAAAGTTTGCAAGACCTAGGGGCCTCTCTTCCCATTGATGGCCAACTAGGCCATCTTCTGCTACATATACAACTAGAGACATGAGCTCTTGGGGTACTGGTTAGTTCATAATGTTCCACGAATAGGGTTGCAGACCCCTTCAGCTCCTTGGGTACTTTCTCTAGCTCCTCCATTGGGGGCCTTGTGTTCCATCCTATAGATGACTGTGAGCATCGACTTCTGTATTTGCCAGGCACTGGCATAGCCTCATATGAGACAGCTATACCAGGGTCCCTTCAGCAAAATTTTGCTGGCATATGCAATAGTGTCTGGGTTTGGTGGCTGATGGTGGGATGGATCCCAGGTGGGGTAGTCTTTGTATAGTTCATCCTTTCGTCTTAGCTCTAAACTTTGCCTCTGTAACTCTTTCCATAGGTATTTTGTTCCCTATTCTAAGGAGGAATGAAGTATCTACAAGTTGGTCTTCCTTCTTCTTGGTTTTCTTGTGTTTTGCAAATTGTGATGGGTAGGGGAGCAGGGTGGGGGGGGAGGGTATAGGGAACTTTCGGGATAGCATTTGAAATGTCAATACAGAAAATATCTAATAAATAAATAAAAAAGAAAAGGAAAATGGAATAAATGTAGGGACGTCTGGAATGAGAGGGAATATGCAGAAAATACATTGTATATGTAGACTTTACATCAAGCTCATATACTTAATACATTTATCTTTTACCCCCAAAGTTTTTACTAGTTTTTGATATTCTAGTCACATACATTATTCTAATACTGACTCTTCTTTTTAAATATAGATACTATAAATTTATGTGAATATTTTAATAATTTTGTCTTTTTCTCCTGAATTATAAGTAAATTTTCCTGCCGTTTTATTTTTCTTTCAATTTCATCATTTTTCAATTCATAATGGTAGATCAGTTATTCTCAGCTAATCCTTGAACTATTCATCAATATCTTTCTCCTTTTCATTTCAATAATCACTGACACTGTATTCTTATGCACTTTTTTGTACACAAGTATCACATTTTCCTAAGCATTGCATTGTAGATGCTGTATTGTCTTTTTCTTCTTCACTCCTCATCAACTTCTCCATTAAATTGTTTCATAATGATATATAAACTACTGGTCCAGTGTCCTATGAGTACACAGACTCTTAGTGGCTCTGAAATTCTTCTGCACGGTGTTTAAAATCCTGAAAGTGCTTCATACTCCTTTGCAGTTCCTTCATCCTTGAACTGTTAATTGGTCAAACTGTTAATTCATCTAAACATTTTAATTTATCTTCTATAAAACTGAGCTTCTTTTTTCTCTCTTGACATATTATCTATCTTTTCTTGCCAATTAAAATTTTTACCTTTTTTTTTCTAATGCTTTAAAACTTTCTGACTGACAATTTCAGATGAATTTTAATTAAGTACTGCTTTGCAATATTTCTTATATTTCTCATGTACCAGCACTAAAAATCTTTATGAATCAGGGATTCTCAAAATCTACTCTATGTTTTTATGATTCAGGTTTAAAAAAATATTTCATGAACTTTATGTGGAAGACACTATTGAGACATGGTAACTTCCTACCCTGAATATAAATCCTAACACTAAAGCACACATAAGCCAAAGTTCCCCCACTCCCCTTTTTTGAGAAACTTCTGACCTTTTGCAATAACAGTGGACAGAACAAGATCAGATAATAGTAACTGCAAACCATCCAGGAAAAACCACAGAATGTCCCCTGAGATAAGAGTAGATTCCGTGTTCCTGGGCAGGTATGCAGAGCCACCCCGCCCCTGGGCGGATTCAGGAGCAAGTTTCTCCCTCTTTACTTACTCCTTCTCACAGGTTATATTCTGTAACCTTTTTCCCAATAAACAGACCTTGACAAAAATTGCAGGGTCTCCTCCATTTTGGCCCGCCCATCCTCTTTCAGGCATGGTCCTCCTCGGACCCCCGAATAACTGGGTCCTGAGGGTCGGGACACTATGTTTTTATGATTCAGGTTTAAAAAAAAATTCATGAACTTTATGTGGCAGACACTATTGAGACATGGTAGCTTCCTACCATGAATATAAATCCTAACACTAAAGCACACAAACAAATTTTTAAATCAGAAAAAAATCAAGTTTTGATAAAGTCTAGTGCAATGGGGAATGTTAGAAAAAAATAGAGAAAAAAAATAATGTTTGAAAAGTAATTCCTTAGGAGCTATTTGTGCCAAAAATAGAGAGCTGAGGAGAGGCGAGCACAATAAATACCCTTGCAGTGGCACTCTGAGTGGGAAGACAACTGTTAACTGCAGATCCTCAGAGCTATGAAGGTTCTTGTGCTTCAGTGCCTGGTAAATACAGAAGTGGATGCTCACAATCATCCATAGGATGGAGCACAAGGTCCCCAATGAAGGAGCTAAAGAAAGTACCCAAGGAGTTGAAGAGGTCTAAAGCCCCATAGGAGGAACATCAATATGAACTAATCAGTAACCCCACAGCTCCTTGGAACTAAACCACCAATGAAAACACATGGTGGGACATGTGGCGCTAGCTGTATATGTAGATGAGGATGGCCTAGTTGGTCATCAATGGGAGGAGAGGCCCTAGGTATGTGAAGGTTCTATGCCCCAGTATAGGGGAATGTCAGGACTAGGAATGGGATTGGGTGGGTTGGGGAGCAGGGGAAGGAGGGGATTTTCAGAGGGGAAACTAGAAAGGGGGATAACATTTGAAATGTAAATAAAAAATATCTAATAAAAAAAGAATGAGAATCAAGTTCATGGATGGTATTGGAGACAAAGCATATACAAGATGAAATTAGAGAGCCATTCCATGTTAATAAATGACTAAGGAGACATTAAAGAGACTTGGATTTCTTTCTTTAAAACGGATGAGAAGCTAGGTATAGTAGACCGGGCTAGCATCTGTAGTCTGTTAGGTTTTGCAGTACATTTGTGCAGGCCTTTCAGGTTTTTAAAGTTTCCCTTGAGAACTCAGATGTGATTTAATAGGTCTGCATCTGTATATTACTTTCTTTTTCCACTGTAGCCTTTAATTTTCTTTGTTTTGATTACTTTTTGGTGAGAGGACTTTGTTTTCTGTTCCAGTCTCTTTGGTTTCTACATGCTTCTTTTATGTTTATAGGCATCTCCATTTGTAGGTTAGAAAATTTTTCATATGATTTTTGTCTAAATTATTTTCTGGGCCTTTGAGCTGGATTTCTTCTACTTCTATTCCTGTTATTCTTGGGATTGATCTTTTCCTTCTTGTAACATGTGCTGGGGCAATGGTGGTTCAGAACTTGTGGAAATGGCCACCAAATAACTGGTCTAACCTTAGATCCAAGCCATGAGAGGGAGATGCCTAGATGTCCAGGAACTGGAAGATGAATAGCTCGGAGACCTAGGGTAGAACTGAACATGACAAGAAAAAAAAAAACCACAGTTGATTAAATGATTCAGTATTCAGGTATACTCATAGACCAGTACTTAGCCCAATCATTATCAGAGAGGACTCCTCCAGCAGCAGATACCGAGACCCACATGCAAACATTATGGAGACTTTGTAGAACTCCACAGCAAAGAGGAATAATGATTGGAGGAGCTAGGGTTCAAGGAAAACAGGAAAGCACAACCTACAGCATCAAGTAAGCAGGGATCATAGGGTCTCAAGGAGACTGAAGCAGCAGCCATGGAACTTTCATAGGTCTGAGCTAGATCCTCTGTATACTTATTGCACTTATTTTGCTTTAGGGATTCTTTATAGGACTCCTAAGTGTAGGAGTTTGGGTGTCTCTGACTCTTTTGGCTCTTCTTCAGGCCCTGTTCCTCCTATTGTGATGCCCAGTTCAGCCCTGACATGAGGGTTTGTGCACAGTCTTATTGTATAGTGGTATGCTATGTTCCCTGGGAGACCTCTCTTTTCTTAAGGGAGGACCTGTGCATCTGGGTAAAAGGGAGAGTGTGTGGGGGGGAAGCTGGGAGGAGTGAAGGGAGGGTAGGCTGTACTCAGGGATATTGAATGAGAGAGAATAAAAGAAAGAAAGAAAGAAAAAATGACCAAAAGGAGATGGATAACTGATGAGTGGACATAAACATGGGAATAACATATGACTTCTTTTTAAGCTCACAGTGCTGATATAAGGAGAATAAGTTGGAAAAAGCAAGAGAAGGAGAAAGAAGATAAGACTTAAAGATAATTCCACTTCCTTAGGTGATTTATAACACTAACTACCCATGAGAGGAGGGAGTAAAGATAGAGATAAGAAGAAACATTTGAGAGGTGTTACATAGTTATGCATGAATTTTTATATACAAAAATGGAAGATGTATTACACTTGAAAATACTGAACAGCAGTGATCGCTTTCTGATGGGTGTGTTTCCATTCCTAATAATGCTATTCTATCTATAACACTCCTCAAATGAGCATTTGAGTATAAGTACACTAAAATAATTTGTGTAATAGAGACTAAAGACTTGAGGTGATATATCTAACATGTTGTGTTTGTGGAAGAGAGGCATTGACAAGCTCCTTTAGGCACTTCAGCATTTGAAATTCTGACAGAAGGGATGCTAAGAAGATGGTGAAAAGTGCAATCAGAAACGAATTAAGGAAAATAAGAGGGTATGACATCACAAACACCAATAAAAGACTGTGAGAAAGAATAAATTCCTGGGTAGAATATTGCTAGGAAGTTGGTAAATGGGCAAACACTTCTAGACTTTGGCTACATAGCAATAAATGGGTTGCTTAACAGTGAGCATCGCCAGAAAGATTTTGCTTACAGGACCCTGACATAGCTCTCTTGTGTGAGTCTATGCCAATGACTGGCAAATACAGAAGTGGATGCTCACAGTCATCTATTGGATAGAACACAGGGCCCCCAATGAAGGAGCTAGAGAAAGTACCCAAGGAGCTAAAGGGGTCTGCAACCCTATAGGAGGAACAATGATATGAACTAACCCACACCCCCCAGAGCTGTGTCTCTAGTTGCATATGTAGCAGAGGATGACCTAGTTGGCCATCAATAGGAGGAGAGGCTCTTGGTCTTTCAAGGATCATATGCCCCAGTTTAGGGCATTGTGTGAGAGCATAGGGGATTTTCTGAGAGGAAACTAGGAAAGGGGATAGCATTTGACATGTAAATGAAGAAAATATCTAATAAAAATAACATTTAAAAAAAATACAGCAACTTCAATTAAGTAGCATAAATATTGAGATTATAGTTTGGGGCTTTCAGTTTTTGCTTATATAAACAAAGATGATCTTTTCCCCAATCTTCTTAAGCCATAAAATTCTTAAAATTCTAAATCACTTGGGCACTTCAGCTTGTTGACCATTTTGAGTTCTGTGACTGTATCTTGGGTATTCTATACCTTTTTTTTTTTTTTTTTTTGCCTAGTATCCACTTATTAGTGAGGACACCTCAGTCCCACTTGGGAGGGAGAAGAGAGCAATCACAATTGGGGTAGGAGGGAGAGACCTGGCAGGGCAAGTGGACAGAGTTGAAAGGGAGAGGGATCCTGATCTGGTATTGGGTGAGGGAAAAGGGCTGAAGCCATGAGGGCCAGCAGGAAGAATTGAAACAGGCAACCTGGGAGGTAGGAGGTTGGTGNGGGGGGGGGGGGGAGCTCCAGAATACATCGGAGACCTGGGATGTGAGATACTCTCAGGACTCAAGGGGGGGGGACTTCAGATGAAATTCCCTATAGTGGGGGAAAGGAACTTATATAGAACCCATCTCCAGCAGGAAGAAAGGGCATCAAATGAGGGAGGAGGTTGCCACCCATAGTCAAAACTCTGACCCATAATTGTTCCTGTCTGAAAGAACTGAAGGAATGGAAATGGAGAGGAGCCTGAGAAAAAGAAGGTCCAGACACAGGCCCAAAGTTGGATCCAGTTCAAGGGGAGGTCCTAAGACCTTACACTATTACTGAGGCTATGGAATGCTCACAAAAAGGAACCTAGCATGACTGCTTTCCACAAGACTCAACAAGCAGCTGAAAGAGTCAGATGCAGATATTTGCACCCAACCAGTAGACAGAAGTTGCTGTTGTTGAATTAGGGAAAGGCTGAAAGAAGCTGAGTAGGATGGTGACCCTGTAGGAGGACTAGCAGTCTCAATTAATCTGGACCCTCGAGGTCTTTCAAATATTGGACCACCAAACAGGCAGCATACACCAGCTGATATGAGGCCCCTAACAAATATAAAGTAGAGGACTGCTAGGAGTGTGTTCAATCAGAGGTGATGCATCTAACCCTCAAGAGACTGGAGGCCCCAAGGAGTTTAGACTCCAGAGCATGTGAGGTTTAGGGGGTGGGGACATATTTCTTGAAACAGGGGGATGGGGAGGAGGTATGGGATGTGGAACAGTTGAAGGGTGGATGGGAAGGGGGTAATAAAATCTGGAGTATAAAGAAATAAATTTTAAAAACTAAAAAAAAAAAAAAACTAAATCACAGGTATAATATCAAATTTATCTTTTATCATCCATGATAAATCTTGATGAGACCCAGAAAAATAAGTATTTCTGGCCAAACTACTGGTAAAATTTTTCTAAGGTGGTATCACTCACATTAGTCATCTTTCCTCAAATTTGCTATTGAGTCTATACTAAAATAATTAGGAGAATTTATAATTTTCTGTCTTTAAGTCTTTGAGCATGTAACTTTGCAAGTTTTAGGGAAAAAAATAGATTAAAAATTATGTTCCTAAGACATCATTCAGACTTTTAGAAATGCTGACACTTTGAGACAGGCTATTCTGTAGTCACCATTTTCATTAATCTATTTTTTTGCAACTCACTACCTCATAGTCATGGAGAGACTGGTAAGTGTTCCCTGAACATGTCAGACAAGGCTTTGGTATTTGGACAGACACCCTCTCTGTTTACCTCCTTTAATTATAATCATATCCACTACATAAGTATTATGGGGTAGAACAGTCTAAAAATTAAAAAAGAACCAGTCGGACCAGGTGTGGTGGCACAAGCCTTTAATCCCAGCACTCTGGAGGCAAAGGCAGGCAGATTTCTGAGTTCAAGGCCAGCCTGGTCTACAAAGTGAGTTCCAGGACAGCCAGGGCGATACAGAGAAACCTTGTCTTGAAAAACAAAACAAAACAAACAAACAAACAAACAAATAAAAGAACCAGTCATAAACTGGGAGCTGGTCATAACCAAGATCCTTTAACTTTATGAAGTTTTGCAAGTTATTAGATAATTTGATGGATGTTTCGAAAAATGTCTAATTCTCGAATTATTGAAAAAATAATATTGTTTCCCTCTAAATGTGCAGAAATTCATAATTTTGGAAGATTCTTGATATTTCTCGTGATTGTTTAATGTGTCTGTTTTCAACTTCAGTCTTGTGTTTCAGAATTTTTTCCTTTGACTAATTTATTCAAAGTTGTTTTTCACCTTATTGTAATTAACTTTATATTTCAACAAATGAAAATGCTTGAGATTTATACATACGTAGTACTCATAAAGCATGTATGTAACCAAACTACAAATATACATACTACAATGAGTTGATGTTAAAAATTTAAAAAGTAATAATGCACGAAATAAATGTATAGAATATTGCATTTGGTAACCTTTGCAGAAAATTTGTTGTACAAGTTTAGAAATTTTAGGGATAAAGAATGCTACCAGAAAAAGTTCCACTTTTGTTATGCAAGCACAGAAAGAATGAATGCGCCAAGGTACAGGCTTTGCTCACATGGACAACTAATAGAAATTAGCTTGTGATAAGAATGTAGAACATAAGAATGGAACAAAGAGAGCAATATCTAAGGATAGTTGTTGGAATTCATTCAGTTAAACATAACCAGAAATACATGTAAATAAACCCTAGTAAGCACACACTAAATATGAATTGAATAGTCCTTTCCCAGAACCTTCTCAAGACAGACCAACTTAAACACAAATGCCTGGAATATGGAGAGTATATCTGAGAAAACACTCTAGGGAGGCTGAAGGCCATATCTACATTCAGGACACAGTGACCAGTTTGGGTTCTATAGCTATGTTCAGGCATTCAAGATGAATAAACATGTCTTGTAAATTAAATGTAAATGTTTGTCACAGAAGGCAGGAAATCACACCCAAGAGCAAGTCAGGAAATAAAATGCACTTGAAATAAAAGGCACTCTTCCCATCCCCCCTCCCCAGTCTCTCTCACAATTCCCCAAGGCATTGTTCACCATTGGTCACTATTTTGACCATGTTCTGACATCTATTTAATGGCAACTAGCATGACTATGTATTACAAAAGTATACCACATAGAACTTAAATCTTGCTCTAGTAGAAATGAAGAATAAACTTAATTTGTAAAAATAATTATATGTGTCTACTGTTCAAGAAAACTATGTCAATCATCTGAATCTGTATCTGCTCTTTAGAGAAAGTGTTTGTTTAATAATTACCAGTTTTATGAGCACCAAATTAATAATATCTAGGATATTTGTAACAGCCTTTCTCTGTGTTAATAACTAGGTACTTTAAATCATTATATTTACTGATTGGAAGACTCAATGAATAAAGTAGGAGTATTTTTTTTTCTTTCTTTCTTAAGAGGTTCATAGTTGGTGTACTTTTAGTTGAGCATAGCATTCAGCTTCATGGGCTGGTCCACTTCTTAGTGTCATTTCCAGAACCTCAAAGAGATGACATAATGCATGTAGGCTTCATGTAGCACGAGAGTCTCAGAGTCAAAGCCAGAATTTAGTTCTACCTGACACCAGATCTCACTTTATCTATTTTTGTGGAATCTAAAATATACCTCAAAAATTTCACCTTTGTCTTCATCTTCCTCAAGCATTTGGTCTGGGTTGCAGCATCAGCTGGCAAAAGCTAGGGTTGCTTAAGTTGGACCTTTTCTGGCTCTCTGAAAATTCTAAAGCAGGACTATAGATAGGAAACCTGCCCAAGTTGATAAATGTGAGTAAATTCACTCACATGCACAGGTACCACCAGAAGAGTCTAACAGGAGTGTGGTCTGCAGACCTGAGGTTCTTCCTGTACCCTTTAACATCTTGATTTCATTTCCTATTCCCAGTCTTTTCATCTAGCTTGTCTCTCCCTCTCAGCAGAGGCCCACTTCCCTCCCTGATACAATCAGGTCACCTGGTATAAAATTATAGAGCTTCCACATAGTGGCACTTAGAGTATGTATAAGAAAAAAAACATAAAAAATAGCGTATAATTAAATTCCTCGAATTAAAAAAAAAAAACTGGTCTGCTAATTTTTAGATTGATAGTTATTGTTTCTTTATTCTGCTGAGTGTATAATTTCAGTCATTTGCTTTTAAAGACATTATTCTTATTCAATAAGAACTGTAGGAAGGATGTCATTACTGATATTCCAAAACTGGTTAACAGCCCCAGATATAATAGAAATTAGTAGGTGAAAGAGAAGCAGGCAGATTGAGATGAATGGCCTGTGTGGGGATTGGTGATTTGCCAAGTTCTTTGCTTCTGTGCTGACCCAGGTCCCTGCTAATATGGGCATTAAGGAGTCTGTATTTATAGCCTGAAGAGCTGGGGGTCATGTCAGCTCAGGAGCATTTTAAAACATCACTCTTCTACTTAGAGATTCAGGCTCATATATCATGAGTCTTTCTTATTCAATCTTCAGATCTCCATTAGCATAGATATATTCTAAAAACATGGTTTTGAAAATGCATAATGCAATCCAAACTCAAATGACAAAAGAGCTGAACTTAAAATTTTATTTTGGCTTTTATATCCTTGTAGTCAATGCTGCATATCATTTTACCCCTCTTAAAAACAGGGGAAATCTCCTAATATTGTGATTTAACTTCAATGTCTCAATCTTCACCTTCCGCCTCCCCTTGAATTCACTTCAATTTGACTTGCTCTTCAATGCTCACTCTTTTTTTTATTAGATATTTTCTTCATGTACATTTCAAATGCTATCCCAAAAGCCCCCTATGCCCTCACCCTGCCCTGCTCCCCAACCCACCCACACCTACTTCCTGGCCCTGGCATTCTCTTAAACCGGGGCATAGAATCTTCCAAATACCAAGGGACTCTCCTCCCATTGATGGCTAACTAGGCCATCCTCTACTACATATACAACAAGAGACACACCTCTGGGGTGTACTGGTTAGTTCATGTTGTTCCTCCTATAGGGTTGCAGACCCCTTTAGCTCCTCGGGTACTTTCTCTAGCTTCTTCATTGGGGGCCCTGTGTTCCATCCAATAGATGACTGTGAGCATCCACTTCTGTATTTGCCAGACAGTGGCATAGCCTCACAAGAAATAGCTATGTCAGGGTCCTGTCAGCAAAATCTTGCTGGCATACGCAATAGAGTCTGGGTTTGGTGGTTGTTTATGGGATGGATCCCCAGCTGGGGCAGTCTCAGCTCCAAACTTTGTCTATTTTTATCTGAATTTTACACATATCATTTGCATTTTCTGTCCTAAGATGAATTTTTGTAAGAAATACATTTTTTTTGAGAATTGTTCAGAGAGAGTAGCAGAGATAATTAAAAGCTACACCCCAGATGAGGTATTGAGGCTACTCAACCTAGTTCACCTTAACTGCCCACAAGATTCTTCCTTTGCATGTCCATGAAATCCACAGTGAGTTAGTCCCTCCAATTACTAAAATAGATTTCATATCTTCAAAATAAAACATATCTATAATGCTGCTATTCTAACCATGAAAGTATAACTTTCAATTATTACAGAAAATCTGGAAAGGCTAAAATATTATTAGTATCTATCTCAGGCCCCCCAGTGTAGGAAATTCCTGATCATTGTGTGAGAATCCATTTCTATTTCTTGTATCCTTCATATCTAACCTCATATGCACATGAGAAACCAGATATTCCCCCTAGCTGCAAGGAGCACACAGACAGTACATCTCTAATGCCTTTAGCTATCATCATGACTAGAACAAAAACTTACTGGTAAAAATGCTTCTTAGTCTAAAGGGAACTGAGTCATCATATTTATCCCTAATATTTCACAGTAAAATTTTGACTTCTTTGTTTATGGTGCATTAACACTTTCTTTCAAAGTTTTTATGCATCCAAATACATTTTTCCTTTAAAGTTATGTCACCATTTTTATACTTAAAAGTCCACTCTGGTTTAGAAATGAGCCATGCCTACTACTTAAATAGGTGTCCAGGATTTACGATGTCATCATCTACATTAAGGAAAAGTGTTAATGCCAGTTCTAAAAGCAGCTGGGAAAATAGGAAATGTGCTTTCTTTTCATTTGGTGCTAAGGCTATTCTTCCTCTCCATGCTATCCTAATTCCTCATTATTCAGTGCTCACTGCATTTATTGATTTAATACTGTGTGTCGAATAATGTGAAAGATACAAAATCAGGGCTCCTGGTAGGATAAGTTCGTCATTATAATATTATCCTTCAAAACCACACTATGGAGAACTGTAGGAGAGACTTTCCTCAGGTATGGAGGAAGTATGAAGGAGAAGGGAGGATAAGGAAGTACAAACAATAGGAGAGAGCGTGATAAGGGATGACATAAAAGGATGTGGAGAAAGATCAGAGCAGAGAAAGTGACTCCGGTTGCTGGAACAGGATGGTGAGAGAAACTAGTCAGAGGGAGGAGTACAGGGATGGAACTTTCATAATGCACAGCCTCGAAGAGCAAGGATAAAGAATGGAGCCCACTTTGGTTCTGAGTGGGCCATTATAGTGGTTTGGGGGGACATATTAAAGAAATGTGTTTTAGAACTGTGTAATTGCAATTACATATTTCTATATCTCATTAGGAAAACAATCTCATAACTTTACATCTTTTAGCATCATGAAAAAGAATTCTAAGATAAATAGAACCATAGCCTCAGCTTTCCATTATGAAAAATAACTATGCTTGATCATCACTTAGAGGAAAATTACTGCGTTGAGCTCCCTTTCCACATTACAGGACACAAACACAGTACCCATGCCAATCCTCTGTTCACTCCTTCCTTCTACCATAAGTTCAGGGACAGCAAAAAATTCTTCTAAAATTCTAATGAAGAATTTTAGAGAAGAGACAGCAAGAAGTAAAAAGAGTGGATGGGTGGGCTTTTTTCCATATGCCTCCCAGACAGTTCCCAGCATTGCCTTTAAAATGTGATAGAAATTCGATTCTTCCTTTACATTTTTAACTGCTCACAGTTGGGTCTTTGGAAAGACTCAGAGACCTATTTTCAACCCCTCTGCATGTCTAATTTCTATTCACACATTGGGCATTTTGCTGCTGTGAAACTAAATTTGAGCTTAAAGTGGATTTTTCCCCTGCTGCATTAACTCTCTCTATTCACACACTGCACAGCTCAAATCATGTTGCTCCTCACAGCTTCTCCTGGGGGCAAAGTGGACTTCATAGAGCCAATTTATGGTCTCCCATAACAATTTTATGAGCCTGAAAGTGTGGATCCATCCCTGTGTGATTTCCATGCACATAGGAAAATCCTCTCCTATTCTGCACTATAGAATTAATCTTTGTATTATTTTCCATGAAAATTTCATATTCCTGCTGTCATCCTTGCTAAAAATGACTAGACATAATTCATCATAAAATATCAAACACTTCAAACAATGAAGGTTTGTATCACGCAAGGTCCAGTTAAGCAAGATGTCCAGATTATAACCAAGAGTTTTATTTGAACTGAGTCCTGATAGAAAGCCTCATTGTAAATGTGACCCCTAACTTTTTATGGCCAGACTATAGTTTGAATGAAAAATTGCCTCATTTTAACAGAGTTTCGGGTAATGTTTTTCTTGACTTTTACACAATGAAGTGTTTTACTGCAGCTGCTGGTGGATCAGGTACAAATTTTCACTTCAATGTAGTCAGCACTTTTTGGGGAAACCAATCCACACTTCATAAAGAAGCAATCATATACATTTATATTGAAGCATTAAATTTCTAGAAATAGTCTCTGATACATATCTAATGTGGAACATTAATGTTCTAGTTCTTACCCAATCACTTCGGGATTCCAGTTAAACTCATAATAACAAAAGCAAAATTCTTTAGGATGGTGTCCCTAAAGTAATTGTGTTCATCTCTAATTTATATTTGGACACAAAGTCATTACCTAGGAAATCGAACTATTTTCTTAATTATTATTATATAACATTTGTTTTGATGTGTGCATCATTATTTTTTTATATTTTTCCCTATACTCTATTTCATAAACAGGTAGTTACTGAATGGAAATTCAGTAAAATCTCCAGAACATTTAGAAATAAATTTTAACAAGATATCATGTTTGAATTAAACATGTGTGATAGATATTGAGCAAACTTAGAAATAACACAACAATAACAAAAATGATAGGAAACAGAAGTGGAAGTGATTTGGAGACAAAATTGATTAAACCTTTTGGCAGTGGTATGATATTGTTTCAATATAGGTTTATAGGATCAACTGGTTTTATAAAGTTAAAGCACATGATTCCAAGAAATTTCTATAATAAAAAAATAAGGTATGACTAGTAAAACACAAGATAGAAATAAAATTATTTATGAAATAATAATGTAAGAGAAGAGAGGAATTCAGAAACAAATTTAAAATCAGACTACAATTTATAGGTTTAAAAAATTGCCAATAACATTATATATAAATAGCTCCTAATAAAAATACCAAATTATCTGAAGTTAATAATATATGATGTCAGAATATATTAATGGATTTTCAATTAAACAGATCAATATTAAATAAATTATATTACAAAGAAAATACAACACATATTCTGTAACAATAAAATGTAAGTAGAAATTAATGGCACAAAAGACATAGGAAAAATTCTCAAAACATATGGAAAACATATATTTTAAATGAGCAAAAGATGAAGTCCAAAATAGTTAGAAAATATCTTAAACCCAAAAAATAAAGCTGGCACAAATGAAATTTCTTGAATGTAGCTTAAGAAGGGAGTGGGCGGGTAGGGGAGCAAGGTGGAGGGAGGGTATAGGGAACTTTGGGGATATCATTTGAAATGTAAATAAAGAAAATATCTAATAAAATAAAGCTATAACTTATAAAAGGAGATGCAAGAAATAAAATTATTATAATTTGTCAAAAAAGAAGGGTTTATTTAAAATAGCTATAAATCTTTATGTTTGTAAAATGTCAGATATTAAAATCAACAACTTAAGCTTTTGCTCTAAGGAACCAGGAAAAAGAGAACACAGTGAACCTAGGCAGTCAAAGGGCAGAAACTCTGCAGTACACAGGGAGAAGACAGTGAGTGGAAACACAGTGAACCTAGGCAGTCAAAGGACAGAAACTCTGCAGTACACAGGGAGAAGACAGTGAGTGGAAACACAGTGAACCTAGGCAGTCAAAGGGCAGAAACTCTGCAGTACACAGGGAGAAGACAGTGAGTGGAAAGCAGAAGAGCAAAAAGAAAATGCAGTGCTACCGAAAAGGATACCATGTTAAAAATGCTAGTTTACAGAAACACTAGCCATGATCCATTTCTTAAAGTAATATACAAGGGCGTGCAAATCTTATGAATGAAGGCAAAAGCATCACTTCAGATGACACTCATTACATCTTTACTCGAAAGATTTTGAAAATTCAGATGAAATGGATGAAGGACTTGAGAAATAAGACACAGATCTCATTCAAGGCTAAATAGACAACAAGTAGGACGCAGCAGGTATTGTTTTAAATAAATTTGGATATAATATGCACCACAAAGAAAACTGAGGCTCAGAAAGCTTCATTTCTAAATATTTTACTGAAAAACAGTATCTACCCATACTCATCTGCAAAAACAGCAAAAAAAGGAAAGATTTCATATTTATTTTGCACTGATCAAAGCATACTGATGTGAGAACCAGAGGAATGGGGTAAGGGTCTCAAGGCGTGAGGCAGTAGGAGAGCCATCTTTGCTCTGGTACACTGCCAGGGACAGGGCGGCCTGACACAGCTGCTGAGAAGACTCCATATCTGGCTCCAGTCATCCAGCACCTTTCGTGCCTGAGGAGGGGTATCCACCCGGGAGGGGTCTCGAGGCCTGAGCCAGTAGGAGAGCTATATTTGCTCCAGTTCGCTTAGGCTCCAGTCTGCACTGGCGAGAGTGTGGACCTCAGAAGCTAAACAACTTTAGGACAGACGGAAGCAACTTCTGGGACAGATCCTATTTTGGGCTTCAGAAATTTGGGCACCTTCCTCCAGAGGAAAGGTGGCCACCTGTGAGGGCTCTGTCGGCCAGAGAAGGTAAGAGAGTCATATTGTGTCCAGGGTCCCTCGGTGGCTAGTCTGTGCAGGTGAGTGAATAAACTCCGGTTTTGGCCCTACATCTTCAGCCAGGAGGCAGATCTTAATGCCAGGCCTCTGTGCACCTTTCCTGCTAGAAAAGAGCTTCCTTGCAGAGAGTAATCTGACCACTGAGACTCAGGAGAGAGCTGGACTCCCAGGACTGCTGACAGAGGATAACAGAATCACAGGAGGAACAAGTTCCAACCAGAAACAACTATAACAACTAACTCCAGAGATCACCAGATGGCAAAAGGCAAACGTAGGAATCTTACTAACAGAAACCAAGATCACACACCATCATCAGAACCTAGCACTCCCACCTCAGTCAGTCCTGAATACCCCAAACCAACCAAAAAGCAAGAGCTGGATTTAAAAGCATAACTCATGATGCTGGTAGAGGACTTTAAGAAGGGCATTATCAAAGAAATTCAGGAGATCACTGCTAAAGAGGTACAAGTCCTTAAAGAAAAACAGAAGAATACTTCTAAAGAGGTAGAAGTCCTTAAAGAGAGAGAGGAGAACAGAAACAAACAGATGATAGAATTGAACAAACCATTCAAGACCTAAAAAGGGAAATAGAACCAGTAAAGAAAAGCCAAAATGTGACAACTCTGGAGATAGAAACCCTAGGAAAGAAATCAGGAACCATAGAT
>NC_034591.1:63146946-63147976 GCF_900095145.1 Mus pahari | reverse complement strand
AAAGATCTGTATGATAAGAACTTCAAATCCCTAAAGAAAGAAATTGAAGAAGATCTCAGAAGATGGAAAGATCTCCCATGCTCATGGATTGGCAGGGCTAACATAGTCAAAATGGCCATCCTGCCAAAAGCAATCTCCAGATTCAGTGCAATCCCCATCAAAATTCCAACCCAATTCTTCACAGAGTTAGAAAGGGCGATTTGCAAATTCATCTGGAATAATCAATAACCTAGGATAGCAAAAACCATTCTCAACAATAAAAGAACCTCTGGTGGAATCACCATGCCTGACCTTAAGCTGCACTACAAAGCAATTGTGATAAAAACTGCATGGTACTGGTATAGTGACAGACATGTAGGCCAATGGAATAGAATTGAAGATCCAAAGTGCCCTTTGAAGTCTGCTATCCCTTTAGGGCTTTGGTGGAGTTATTCAGACCACTCACACAACTCCAGCAGAGTTCCTGGACTGTCCACGTTCTGTCGAATACAGTTGTTTCATGTGGCCTGTGATTTACTATTTTAATTAATGATCAAAAGATGAAGAGTATATCTTTGGTGGAGTTTTCTCCCCTTCTTTCCACAAAACAGGACTCTTGGGGTTTCTGTGGACATTGTGCAGGATGGTTTTGCCAAATGGGATGAGGCATGAAGGAGAGATCTGCTCCATCAGGGAGAGAAAAGATTGTAAAATACAGACTCCAAGGAGAAATAGTGATGAGGACCAGCAGAGAGGGACAGAGGGTAAAGCAGCTGAGGGCTTTTTCTTAAAGGGACCAGATAAGTACTCGATAATGTATACTCTTTTCTAAGAGAGGAACTTGTATTTCATCATTTAGGGATGTCTTCCAGATGAAAACATACCTCTGTTTTTAAGGAGTGTAAAGGAAATCATCTCTCTGGGAAAAAAAAAAAAAAGAATTGAAGATCCAGAAATGAATCTGCACGCCTATCGTCACTTGATTTTTGACAAGGGAGCTAAAACCATCCAGTGGAAAAAAGACAGCATTTTCAACAAATGGTGCTGGCAC
>NC_034591.1:63129174-63143766 GCF_900095145.1 Mus pahari | reverse complement strand
GAGGAACAACAACATGAACTAACCAGTACCCCCTGAGCTAGTGTCTCTAGCTGCATATGTAACAGAAGATGACCTAATCGGTGATCATTGGGAAGAGAGGACCCTTGGTCTTGCAAACTTTATATGACCCAGCACAGGGGAAGCCCAGGGCCAAGAATTGGGAGTGGGTGGGTAGGGGAGCAGGGGCGGGGGGGGGGGTTATGGGGAACTTTCTGGATAGCCGTTGAAATGTAAATAAATAAAATATCAAATTAAAAATATTTTAAAAAACTGCAGACTCATAGAGCCCAGTCCCATTGGATACACTTACAGAACATTCCTGCAACAGAGGCTCAGGGATCATTTCTAAAGAGAGGCTGGAAAGATTGTAGGAGCCAGAGTGTGCTATGAGGTTCTGTCTCCTAGTAACATTAGAAGCTGATATACATTAATGAAAGTGTGTACTTATTCTACTTGCAAACATAAGCAAAACAGATATGCCTCCCCTTTCCTAGCCTATAGAGAATTTTACTCAAGGATCTAGTTACACCAATAAGGCAAGAAAAAGAAGACAGGAAATCAAGTTGACAGCATAGAAAATCAAAGCTGTCTTTACTCACAGACAAAATTTTCATGTAGTAAATCCTCAAGAACCTAGCAATGAAAATACTAATTCTATTAAGTAGGTTAAAAGGTTTCATATACAAATGCAATTCTATATCTACATGTTACTAACAAATAACTTTTTTTTTTTTTTGGTTTTTCGAGACAGGGTTTCTCTGTGTAGCCCTGGCTGTCCTGGAACTCACTTTGTAGACCAGGTTGGCCTTGAACTCAGAAATCCGCCAGCCTCTGCCTCCTGAGTGCTGGGATTAAAGGCGTGAGCCACCATGCCCGGCTAACAAATAACTTTAAAGTGAACCTTTTTTTTTATATATAAATTTTTACATTTGTTTCTCATCTTATGAGAGATGAAATTTTACTACAACTATTCAATAGTTAAAGTTTTTCATGTGGAGCTATGGCCAGGTTAGGGTGCCTGGAACACTCCCTGTCAATTCTTTCAAACATTGGCTGATATGTTAATGACTCTTTAATGGTTAGTTAGTGAAATATTAGGGTTTTTGATAAAGGCAAAACCAAAAGAATATGAATATGAAGAAGTTTAAAAGGCCCTCCATTCTAAAAATTGGCTCTTGCATCATGTGGACAGGGAGGGGGTTCTGAGAATTCCCATAAATGCCATGGACAGACTGTAGAACTAGAAATTCCTGTGATATCATTTAGTGTAAGTTCAATCACTTGATAAATGGAAAAACTCAGTCTGTAGATGACTCTGAAAAATGGGAAGAGTGGGAGCTGACTTGTATCAACCCTGGAATCTGAAGACTGAAGGACTTGAGAGTGCTAATGTTCCAGGCCATGGGCGATGTTGCCTTTTATGTTTTATCCAGACCCTCAGCAAATTTGGTGACAACACAAATATCAATATTATTGACCCTATTTCCTTAGTCAACTGACTCAAATGCTAGTCTCTTCCGGAAATATATAGGCATACTCTGAAATGATATTTTTAAAATTGTCTAGACATCACTTAGCCCAGTCAAGATAATATATCAAGCATCAACAATCACAGCTACAGTCTAGGCCATGTGACCTTTTACAAACAAGTTGGATACTATAATTTTCTACTCAATTTTTTTATTCCTATAAGAGTGCCTGACATGCTCTTCAAAACCATGTTTGCATCCATGGATGTGCTTCTACATGACGGAATACCATGAAATTACACTGAGAAATTCAAACCTTCTATGAATAGAAGAAGGGTGTATTTCTTATGCATTCTTTCTCAATGAATACATATCATAGGCATAGATGTGACCATTTTTCACTAACAAAATCTCATTTCACAAGCTAGAATTATGTGATTCAACTCTATATATTGAAAATCCTAGTTATTAAAGGTATGAGTTCTTTTATAATGAGTTTTGTCTGGTTGGCTGAAAGCTTCATGCTAATTCTAAACATAAACAGGAGGTGTATTTCTATATTATCTCATTCTTATTATATATTTCAAGCTATGAATTAATGATAATTTAAAATTAAATGAAAACTTTTAGGTCACATAGAAATTACCAAAATCAGTAATGACACACATTCTGCAGCTATGCTATGAGACAGAATCTGAGAGCTACTAAAATTTTGCTTGAGCAGCTTTGGATGTCTTGATACTGAAGTCAGAGGTAAGCCATGGCTTCTGACTGCTGTGTCACTCTTCTTAAAATAAAATATTAAACTATTGGCATGAGAAACATTCATTGGTATGGGTTCTGGGGGACAGGATTGGAACAAGAGAAAAGGAAGATACCAAATTGGTTGCTTTCATTCTGACACCTCGCCAAGTACCTGATCACTTAGTGTTTTCCAGGTTGGAGTAGAAAAAGATAACAGGATGGGAGATATTGATGTTTGGAAGAGTTTCTTCTGCTCTTTGACATATAACTGCTCTTGGAGAGATGTAAAAAATGTTTGTCTAGGAGCTGGAGAGATGGCTCAGCAGTTAAGAGCAAGGACTGCTCTCCCAATGGACCCAAATTCAATTCCTAGCACACAATTGGCAGCTCAAAATGACACCCCCACAAAGACACACATGCATACAAAACACTCATACCCATAAAATAAAAATAAATTTTCAAAAATAATATCTATTCATGTCAGAGAAAGAGGACACTGAGAGATTTAAGAAATGATATTTTGCAAACCCAGCTTAACCCAGCATAATGAACCAACAAATTTATTGATGTTACTCTCAAGAGTATGGCTGACTCTATAGTAGCTACACCACCAAGAAGCTCCTTTTCTATATCAATTGCTTACTTCTTATACAATAGGTTCTAGGAAATAAAAAGGACCTTATAAGCCTTATGAGTATCATTGGCAAAGAGTATCCCTCCATGAGAAATGTTTATATGACTACCTGTGTATATGAGGTCTTCCATGGACTGTTGCTGTGTTTGAAGATGGTATTATCCATATTCAACACAGAGGAAAACAACTTCCTCCAATCTAACCATTACTCATATTCTTTTCACACACACACATGCACACGCACATGCACACACACTCATGCACATGTGCTCAGAATCATGATGTTTTCTGACACTTGGAATGGGATTATTCAAAGTTAAACACTGAGCTGAAATGCACTAACAAGAGTCAGACACAGCATCAGACAATTATTCCAGGCACAGTTTGAGTGTCCACAGTAACAGCTGGCCACTGTAAAAAAACAAAACTCTCAGAGATGAGAGTAGAATATGTGTGTAAACAAACATATTTGGAAGTCAGTTTGACATTTATAGTATACCTACTCACCAACACAGTAATTATATCTTTCCTATTTCATCCTGTGCTTTTTCTACCATAGGTTTTTGTCGTAGCTTGCAATGTCGAACTCTAGAATTTCTTACATGAGCCAGGCCTTATATTAATAGGAGAATAATTGATTATACGGATCACAGCTGTGCCACTATTACAGCAGTGAGCATATATTTCCTCCAGGCTGAAAACATAATATGCAGAGTCCATAGCTGAGCAGGACAATTGGTGACCGTTCTCCAAGCAGCCTAATAGCACCTTTGGCATTTAGTTTTATGTGTGCTGGTACAGGGGAAATTCCAGCTCAGCTCCACCTTGGAATCTTTATATCCAAACCAGAACATATAGTGTCTTGGGCAATAGGAACAGGTTGGCTGTGGAATAAAATCAACTGGAAAATCTTCCATTATAGTCAAGGTTCTCACTACACAGCTTAGATGGTGTGATATCCAAGGTCTGACACTGGCATATTTTTTATAACCAATGGCTTTAGGGAGCACTCCCATTCACTCTCACATGTTGTCTTTGTTCATACACTCTACTTGCTGTTTTACTATTCAAACGGATAATTCTCCAAATCTAGTAGATATTCAGAGGTTTGCATTATGACAGAGATATAATGAAATACATCCTACCTGTAGATAGCCAACCCTTTCCAAGAAATGGATACAATAACAAAGCCTAGATTAAGACCACCATTTTCTGAAAAAAAAAATAGACTATGAAGGCAACCATACTAAAGGCCTTTGGAGGGTCTGAGATGTTTGTCTCAAGTAAATGTATGCTGGTCTTGTAGTCCAGCATCTAAAAAGCTGTTGAAAAGAACCTTAGCAAATACAGCATGCAAGGACACCATCACTGAATCGGGTATTCTGTCAATATTTACTTAGCTTCCTAAAACCCACAGCCACTCTTCATGAGCCCTACGCCTTCTGTGCTGAACAAATCTGGCTATTAAAAGAGCTTTGAGGAGGATATATAATGTGAATCTTTATAGGTTCCCATTAGATGCAACTATCTTTAAAGATTTTACCCTCAGATGCAACTTCCCGGTGGTAATTATGCAAGGCTGCCCTAGCAATGTGTACACTGCTAGTGCACTTTCTTATAGTGGAGTAATATACACAGTATATTCTTTGAGAGTATGATAGACCGCCTTTAGAGAATGCTTATATTTTTGCACATTTAATTCTCTATGTATATCCACTGCTTTCTCGTGCCTCTCCAACTTTTGCTGTTTGTCAAGAGTGAATGTTTACTTGGTTCCTGTATCTAACAAAAGCCCAATTATTCTGTCCACTAATAGGTGACAGATAAATCTGCTCTCAATTGCAGGCAGCCTTGTCCATCCTTTTGGAGCAGTGGCTAGATTGGCTACTGGAGTAGTCTATCTATTTACTCCACAGAGTCAGAATCATAGAGAACTGTCATATTTTCCCTGTCATGCACTCTCACTGAATATCAGTTCAGGTCTTAATGGTTTCCAAAGGATCACAAGGGTAGCACTCTACATTTTGCCAATTATTACCCTAGGAACTTCGGCTCAACAAAACTCTCACAACATTCCTTTTAAAATGCATTCTTCTGTTCCTTTCTCATTTTCCTAATATAATTCCTGATATATGCAGGCAGTCCCCGATAGGTACAAGGATAGAACTCAGTTGCCTCTCTGATCTTCTATGGCAGAAGCTGCAGCACAGCACAGCAAAGAAACAGGCACCTCATACCAGACAGAGGAAGATGACCATGTCAGGATTTTCTCTGAATACCATCTAGCCTGCCTGTCAAGACAGTGCAGGCTCAACTACATGTCAATCACCATAGCAGAGAACAAGTCCCACAAGAACAAAAAGGCAAACTACCAAATTATACCTAGTAAAATGACCACACAGGTTTTACTTACCACAACTCTTTGTTTCAGTTGGTCTGTTTTTTTTTTTTTTTTTTTTTGGTGATCTTTCCCAAAACTATGTAAAGATACTTTTGTGATATCCTAGTAAGCCCTGTGAATCTCATGAACATGTTAATAGGAATGTTAATAAGCCCAGTCTAATGAATGTCTCTTTAATGTCCTCGGAGTATTTCTGCTTCAACGTGGTAATGGGCATAACCAATCCAAAAGAAAAAGCTATACTACTGTGGTTAAACACTAAATGTACCTGCACGTTTCTCCACTCCAGATCTCCTGGACTTTCTATTGTTTATCACTATCCTTTTTATGAATATCAGTTTTCCCATCCTGATAGATGTTAAGATTAATGATGAATTAACAAAAAAATGCCAGGAATGCCTTAGTTGCTTTTTATTGCTAAAATAAAATATTTAATTAGGCTTATGGTTTTCAAAAGGTGAGAGTCCATGACAGCCAAACCCGCTCCAAAACATATCTCCATCAACAAGCCCATACGTCTTAACCCTTCACAGTCAGTAACTGGATACAAAGTATTAAAACATGAGAGCCTATTGTGGCTATTCTCATGCAAACCACCACGAGGAAACCTCATGAGAGGAAATTTAAAAAAAAAAATGAGAATTAGCTGGGAGAAAAAAGTTTTTCATTTAGAAAATAACTAAAGTTAATTCAAGAAAAGCCAAATTTGGCTGAATCACAAAAAGGAATAGACACAGATATGATTTGTACCAATCCTTTGTTATCTTTATAAGGAAACACAGCAGCCCCATTCACCAAATCCTTATTACTTATAGGAAACTGTACTTATGTAAACTGTACACACGCGTGTGTGTGTGTGTGTGTGTGTGTGTGTGTGTGTGTGTGTGTGGTTTTATTGTGTGTGTGTATACATTTGCACATCGATGTCCTTGAGCTTTTAAATATTTCTAACATTTCCACAAATATTAGTTGCCACAGAAGAGCAGTATTTTCTGCAAAGGCATTTCTAATTACATTACAAAAGGCCATCCATACATTATTCAAATAACAGAAAGAAGAAAAAAACCTACTGGAAATCTCTCTTGCTGTATCTTCACTTTCCCACATTAATCCACAAAACACATGCAGCCCTTACACAGGTGAGTTGGAAAATCAATATTGCAAAAGAAATATCATTGGCATCCTTTTCTCATTTCAGCCATGGTACCAGTGAGGAGGAGTAATGTCTCGATAAATAATGTCGAGCTTCAGTCTCTTTTACCTTCATTCTAAAGAGATGAGCAATTTCTGAAAAGCAACTGTAGAAGATGCACTTTTACCTCTTCATCAAAGGCATATAAAAATGAAATATATTGTGATATTTATTACCAGGTGTGTTATAAACCGCCGTGGTGATCTGATACAAATGGCTTTTTTCTCTGTGGTGCCGACCTTCAAAAACGATGATGGGAAAAGCTTCAGACTTTATGACAGCTTAACTAGAAATACATTGCAGCTGCTATATTAATATGTAGTTGTGGCTTTGCAATAAAGTTTGAATATGAAAAGAAACTCTGAACCTACCCTCGGCTATAAACTTTAAATATGCAGAGAAATACATTCACAAAAGCAGCAGGAGGTGTTTGAGATAATGTTTATATGAAATGATGCTGTCTCCTGTTCTTAGACCCAAAGCTTCACAGCAATTTTTACGTAGCATAAATTCACTATTAACAATCTAATGACATGTATCCTTCTTAGCAGAGTAAATTAAAAATCCTGCACAGAAATGTGTGCTTGCAGATTTTCACATCATTTATAGTGTCAGCACCTGTGTGTGTGTGTGTATGTGTGTGTGTGTGTGTATGTGCCTGTGTGTGTCTGTGTGTGTATGCTGCGACACATGAATTCCAACTACAAATATAATTAAGATCCCTAATAAATCAATAATCCCATTTCAATAAGCAAGTGCTGGGTAGTGAAAATCTGATCGCTACTGAGATTTAACTTTGGAAGTATCAGACTAATTTCCCCACTACAAGATTAGAGTCCTTTTGAATGCATAAATGTCATGATGCTACAATTTAAGTAGCTTATTTAATACCTAGAAATGATTTGTGTCAATGTTTTGGTCTTATGTAAGTATATTTTTCCATTGTGTGTAAATAATGCTATCTATAGTCCTTATCAAAATAGTGTTTTCAAGGTCTCAAAATCATTTCCAAACATCCCCAAACAGAAATAAAATTCATCTTTTCTGACTCTAAAAGGGTTTGTTAAATTAAGTGTGTAGCCTCAAGTCAAACGCATGGTCAACAATTATCATGTACTTAGTTGAAATCAATTATATAGAAAATGTTTAGAAGAAAATTAGGCTGATTGTTATATTTCTGCTCATGTCCATGAGAGTTTATTTTGTGTACAGGGATCAGGTGTTGTTTATAAGGCTTATATAGTTTATAAAAGATGTTAATAACTTATCTTAGGAAGAATATACATAAACAGGGCAAGGAAGACCTAGGTAGGCAATTTGGTTATGAAAACTGTTTCCTCCAGTGTGAAATTAAATTACCATTACAATACAAATTTCGAGCATTAAGAAAAAGCAATGGACTAACATTTGGAGGTCACTTACGGTGTTTCATACTCTGTTGTACACATTTTGAGCACATAGTTCCAATTAATACATGCCACTTTTAAAGAGAAAAATAATGTTAGCCTAGTTATATGATGAAAACAATCATTTCCCCAAAGGTGACATGGTTGATAGCATAGAGTTCAGAATTCAAACTCCATCTGCTGAGCTTCAGAGAGAACAGGCAGCACCCCCCCCCGTCTTTATATGAAATCAGACAGAGCAGGATGGAGAGAGTACTATCCATTGTAATGAAAGTGCTACAGATGACAGAACAAATTAAGGGGAAAAGTACAGCAAGCTGAGAATGACGCTTACGAAGAAAGAAGTTGTGATAAGTGCGATTTAAATTATTGTGTTTTGATATTTTCCTGGCCCTGTATGCTTCATAACTGATTATTGTATTTGTTCTTTGAAGTTACACTTATAAGAAGCTTCCTATTAATCACTGCTAATCTGTTCCACTATGACAGAAACCTCTTAATGTTTCAAGATCTGTATTGAACTTCCTAACTGTCTTCACCACTAGGGAGATGTGCTACTCATACTGAATTATAAAATGATATAAAATGAAAATTTAAATTCAGTTCCTCTGTCACAAAAGCCATATACAAAGTATGTTAGCAAAGGGGAATTAATGACAAATGTAGGTGCCAATCATGGCCAAAGACTCTACTGAACATTCTGCTGTGCAGCAAGAACCTACAAGTCTTGTCTGGTGGGGTAAATTCAGAAAGCCATCATGTGTTTTTGTATATAACTTGTCATTGTAGCACAAGAATTTCTTTTATTTAGGTCTTATGGTCTTTGGCTAGTTTTGTTCTGTTATAAATTCATTGAAGAGTTACAAAAAAAGGCACAGGGCCTCTCAAATTAATACCTAGCTCCTTAAAGAAAAAAAAAATCCCAATGTCTGTTCTTGAAAGGGGATAGCTTGAAGATCTGGAATTTGAATCTGAAGTAAAATTTGATTTATTTGCCTAAGTATTTTAAGTATAAAATTTGAACTATAATGTCATTTCTATACATGTAATTCTGCATTATATTGGTCTCACAAAGTTTGGCAAGGATTGGGTAACAAAATATATGAAAAACTATCGCCATAACTGATGCAATGTAAGCTCACAATAGATATTTGCTATTCTTTTTTATTGTTATTTTCATTGCTCTTAAGATGGGCAGAAATTTCTTTCTCTCAAATCTCCAATCAGAATAACAGATTAAGGAGTGACAAAGCCATCAAGGTCCAAGTCCTCACATTCCTAGTCATTACAATGCCCTTTGAAATTATGCTGTCTTAAAAGTAAATTCATATTTTTATGTATTATTTTAACCTAGATGTCAGCACTAAAGTATATTGAAATATGTGCCTATAATCTAACAATTTGGGTTTTAGATATATTGCATGTGATAACTTATATGTTACATGATAATATTACATGTGATACAGAGGATAACTTAAACTTGTACATTTGTTCATCCCATTTCTAATTGTTTTATACTTCAGGAAAGTAAAATTCCTTGGTTGGATAATTATGACTATGAACAACCTCAATGCATTTCTCTGTAGAAAATTATCTGCAATCTCATGGATATCACTAGTAGATATCTCACTTTTAACTAACAGTGGAGTGAGTCACATGACTTTGTCACTGAAAGGGTTATTTACAGATGATAAAATGACTCTTTTAATGCCAATCTTTTCTCTTCTCTTTTCTCCCGATTTAGGGATTTCTGTCAACCTTACTTCACCACAACTATTTCACAAAGTCTAATGAATCCCTTGGTCTGCTATGATCAACCTGGCACTTTCTTCTATGTGTTAATTACCTAGACTGGTGCCACATATCTGACAGTGTTTTGAGTGTTGGATGAAAGTCTGGCTTATCTCCAGAGAGAATATGATACAACCTAAAACATATTTTACTTTTATCTTCCAGTCCATTCTCAGCCTGTCACCAGCAACTTCTAACAAGACTTACTATTTGAAGTAATGTTATCTTTGTCTGCATAGATAAATTCTCTGTCTTAAAATATATATGGAATCTATTTCTGAAGATGCCTTGAAATAAAAAGAGAGTAATGGGAAGGGATGAAGGATGAAGGAAGAAAAGACAAAATGAAGATGGGACCAATTCTGAAATGATGGTTTGCTCTGTGCTTAGAGTCATGGTAGGCACTTGACAAGTTTAGCAGCTACGTATTTTCAGCATAGGTCTAAGGGTTAAGTTTTTTATTGGAAATGCTCATGTCCAAGAAATTAGTAATTTCCTCCAGGTAACATAGTTAATAAGTAATAGAGCTGTAAGTTGACATGATATCATTTATCCTTTGTCCTCTATGATACATTATCTGTTATTATTTAAGGTGATCATTGATGAATGCTAATTTATATGGTATACACCTTAAAATGAAATATGATCAGATAATTCAACTCCTTGGTAAATCTGCATTGTGGCCTAAGGTTTTTCTAACAATGGTTTCCAGCATTGGCTCTGAATTATGGGAGGCAGACCCAGTTGCATTAACTTGTTTGTCATGGAAGGTCCTGCTTTAATCCCTTGTCTGAATAGCAGCTGGGTGAGTGTGTGAGGTTGCTCGCTAGGGTTCGCTGCCTGGCACAGCACCTGTGTGCTACTCCAAGCATCATCTTTCTGGGATACATGCTTCCAGGGACCCCAGAGCATTTATCTTAATCTGTAGCACCTGGAAGTAAATGGGACCGCTGCACTCTCCAGTAGATGAAACCTGCCTTGTTGATTATTTCTGATGACTTCAGTGATAAGCTTGTTCCCAGTTAATCATCCTGGCAGATGATTTCAGGCTTCTGTCACTGGTACCCGGGAGGAAAGCTCTAGAGCATTTCAGGTTTTTGTTTTTGTTTGTTTGTAAAGAACCTTAACTTTAAAATTATCCTTTTTCAGAGTTTAATGGTGCTTGAAATTGGTGACCTACAAAGCATTTTATATTCTAATGCACTTTCAGGGTAATAGCCATGTTTGATCACTTTGTCTAGCTTGCAAAGACTAACTCTTTGCCCCTAAATTTGCCTCAAAGGAGCTTAAAGTCATGTCCCTTGTAATATTGCTCCTGTTACTGCCACTTGTACAGAAACTGAGACTAATGTCAGCTGAGTGCCTCTTTGGCTATCTGTACAAGGACTTCAAACACAGATCCCATCAATTTTACTAAACAGGAGCCCTGAAACATGTTTTATTGTTCCCACATTGCCAATCAGAACAAAAGATTCTGTGAGTTAATTAATTTACCCAATATCACTTAACATAAACTTGAGGCCATTCTGTACAGTGTGTTATAACACAAATGCCAAAATCTGACAGTTAAGGTTTCTAGTCCCATGATAAATGCCATGAACCAAAGCAACTCAAAGATTAAAGAGTTTAATTAATCTCACATATAGAATCCATCATGAAGGAAAATCAGCACATGAACTCAAGGCAGGAGCCTAGAAGCAAGCTCTTAAGCAGAAGCCATAGAGAAAAGTGGTTTAGTGGTTCATTCCTCGTGGTTTGCTCAAGTAGCATTCCTATACAATGTGAACCATTTGATAAAGAGTAGCATCACCCACGATGGGCTGGGTCCATCTACATTAACCAGGAAAATGTCTATAGGCTGGTCCTCTGGAGGCATTTTCCAAGTTAAGGTTCCATTTTATCAGCAGATCCTAAATTGTGTTCAAGTTAAAAAAAAAAAAATCTAATGAGAATATCTGAGTAACTGTAAGTAATAGAATTGTATTTCTTGTAGTTCTACAGACTGGAAAATCCTAGGGGATACTGACAGAACAGGAGTCAATTGAAGGCTTTTCTTACACCTAGAAAACATTCTTACTGTATGTATTCATGGGACAAGGGCATTCAAGTTCCATGAGCTTGCTGAACAGAAACTCTGATCCCATTCCAGAAGCCTCTACAATAATAACCAGGTCACCTCTGAAGAGCCCCACTTCTTCAAACACTTTATACATTGGACTGTATCTGGAATATCAACTCATGAGTGGGAAAGAGAAACCAACATTTAGTCCACAACAACAGTCAGGCATAGGGTTTGAGTGGAGGCTGACACCAAGGAAAACATGAAAGAATGGATGAGAAAAAAAAAAAAAAAAAAACAAAGAAATGGGCTCTGAGTTCAGAGATACAGGGTAACCATTCAAATCCTTCAGTATCCACTACAGCATCTCAATCACCTTAGAATTCATGAATATCTCAGAAAGATAGTGTGACTAAGATCGAGTAGACGTTATAGTTAACCATCACTGTGCTTTTAGAATGAAAACAAAACAAACAAAAAAAAAAATGGTGGGTAGAGAAAATTCCAAACAAAAATTTTCAGCATGTTCATGGTTCAAAATTACTGGCAACTACATCACAACCATGTTTGAAGATATAAACCTGCCCTAATATTAAAGTCCCATAAGATCCTTTGTGTCTTAACCATAAATTATCCTTAAAGTTAAACAAGATCATTATAATTAATGATGATATCATCTATGATGGATGAATAAAAGTATGAAATAACTTCAATGTTCATCAGCTTATCCTGATTACTGTGTCATATGCCAATGTTACTAGCCTTTCATAAAAGCAAATTTTATTTTTGAAACTCCTCTTATAAAATTTCTTGCATTTATTGTCAAAGTTGATCTTCATCCATGGGAGTTCATTCAGTAAAGAAAAGTAAACATTTTCCCTCATTGGTCAAGGTATCACTAGTGTTAGAGTTAAAATATTCTGTTGCTTGGCAAAGTGAATCTAATACAGAAGATCTAACTGAGAAGCAAAACAGAACACCTCCTTGAATTAAATGGCATTGACATGGAAAACTAGAGCTCATTTCAAATCTTGTCTTTGATAAATATTAAATATCTCATATGTCTAAAGGACAAACAGTGGTAATTAAACAAACAGAAAAAATGTGCCAGACACCCTTAAGGCTGTTACTGTGCACATCTTCTGTTCTGCAGGATTCAGTTTATAAGGTCTGGGAGGTAATGATACACTCTCCTGGTTTCTCTGAGTGAATATGAAATTTGTAAACTTTATCTCAGAGGTGGAGGAAGTTCATTTATGTAAGATAAATTTATTTCTTTATTTTCTTTTCTTTCTGTAAAAAAATAAAAGGATCAAAATGTCCCAAAGACAGATAATCACAGTGTCATCAAAGGAAGCCAAAATTGCTTGGATGACACTCTAAGACCTCAATAAAACATTGCACATGAAGAACACTGTTCCATGTAAAGCTGTGAGTATCCTACTTTCTACAGCATCAGGGTTCAGAAAAAAATATTTCAGAAATGTCAGGTTTTTTCTTTTTTTTAAGGGAGAAAGACATAGCATTTCACTAGGAGCTCAGTGGGAGCTCAGTGGGAACAAATGTATGTTTGCTATTGGTGTCTGATTAAAGGAGCAGAGATATTTCAAAGGTCTCGGTTCACCAGGTTCTTGTATAAACTATGAATGCCCTTGATGGACTAGTGAATTCACATAATAGATCCTCTGGCAGGCTTACTCATAGGTCTCCAATTTCAGCCCAGGCAGTAAGTGTTCTACCAAATTGGATTTGGACATTGCATTTAGAACTCTATGCACAAATGGATTGGCAGTACTGGGGAGGACTCAAGCCCTTATTTTTTTCCTAAGTGAAAGATCAATGCTTGTCTGATACTCTCAGACAGTCTTATGTAACTGGCTGGCAACTGATTTGGTATTTGTAGTTTCAAAGCTCTCCCATGTGATTTAGTACACAATGGAGATTGGGACACTTGTCCTAGCTCATTGAGTTCCAACTCATATACAATTTTGGTTTCAATTCCTAATCATTGAGTTATTCTTCTGAAAATGTCTCACACTGCTTTCATAAAATAGTCAAAACTTGTCAACACATATCTAAGATTGTTTATATCAATTTGTAATCACTTAAAACTTACCTCTCTTCTCCATTCAACTTGCTTCCTAACATCCACTACACCCCACTCACAACTCATGGATCTTTCTTCAGTATGCTGATAAACAACACAATGAAGGCAAACATTAGTTTAATCCATGATCACCTGGACGTTCTGTTTATCACCTGGAAGTCACCTAGTAACAAGTCCATGTCTAAGCAACCAGAGTTGGTAAAGATTTGTTTAATTAAACATAAGAACTACACTATCATCTCTGCATGTCCTTTGATAATCCTGTTCAAATTTCACAATAAATAGTATTATTGTTAGTTAATAATAAATTATAAATTGAATATTTTTAAGTATAATTATTAAGAGTACAATGGAAAGCTATTTGATTTTGTTTGGGTGTCCTTTACATTGTAAAGCACAGTCATTAAGTTGTAAATTTCCTTTTCCTTTTCTTAGTCTTTTTGTTTGTTTGTTTGTTTGTTTGTTTTCTAATTTTTATTAGATATTTTCTTTATTTACATTTCAAATGCTATCCCAAAAGTCCCCTATACCCTCCCCCTGCCCTGCTCTCCTACCCACTCACTCCCATTTCTTGGCCCTGGAGTTCCCTTGTATGGGGCATATAAAGTTTGCAAGACCAAGGGGCCTCTCTTCCCAATGATGGCCAACTAGGCCATCTTCTGCTACATATGCAGCTAGAGACATGAACTCTGGGCATACTGGTTAGTTCATATTGTTGTTCCACCTATAGGGTTGCAGACCCCTCTTTGTCTATTTTTAAAAATTAAACTGAGTCAGATGTAGTGGCAC
>NC_034591.1:63121974-63128789 GCF_900095145.1 Mus pahari | reverse complement strand
TGTAGCAGAAGATGACCTAATCGGGCATCAGTGGGAATAGAGGCTCCTTGGTCTTCCAAACTATATATGACCTAGCACAAGGCAAGGCCTGGGCCAAGTAGTGGGAGTGGGTGGGTAGGGTGACAGAGGTGGGGGGAGGGGTATGGGAAACTTTCGGGATAGCATTTGAAATGTAAATAAAGAAAATAATAATAATAATAAAAAAGTGATGAGCATATTTTAAGAAATATATTCTTAAAATATATTTTTTTCAGAAATGTATTCTGAAACACATTTTGTGCTTGAATTATGTGTTTTCTGGAATGTTTAAGTTTTGGGGGATTTTGTTGTTGTTGTTGTTGTTTTGTTTTTTAGTTCATTGTATTTTCTAGAAATTGGTCAGAGACTTAATCTCATTATAAAGTCTATTATGTTGTTTCCAGCTTCTGGCTATCATAAATAAGGCTGCTATGAACATAGTAGAACACATGCCCCTGTGGCATGCTGGGGTAACTTTTGGGTATATTCCCAAGAGTGGTATAACTGGGTCTTCAAGTAGATCAATTTCTAATTTTCTGAGGAACCTCCAGTTTGATTTCCTGAGTGACTGTACCAGTTTGCAATTCCACCATCAATGTAGGAGTGTCCTCTTTCTCTACATCCTCTCCAACATGTGTTGTCACCTGTGGTTTTGATTTTAGCCATTTCGATTGATATAAGGTGGAATATCACGATCATTTTGATTTTTATTTCTCTCATCACTAAGGACTTTGAACCTTTCTTTAAGTGCTTCTCAGACATTCAAGATTCCTCAGTTGTGAATTCTCAGTTTAGTTCTATACCTCATTTTTTGATTGGGTTGTTTGGTTTTTTGGTGATTAGATTTTTAATTCTTTATATGTTTTAGATATTAGCCTTCTATTGGATGTGAGTTTAGTGAAAAATTTTTCCCAATCTGTAGATTGTCAAAAGAAGTCCCATGATACAAGAATGGATACAAAAATAAAATATGGTTCATTTACACAATGGAATACTATTCAGCTATTAAGAACAAGGACATCCTAAGTTTTGTAGGCAAATGGATGGAACTAGAAAATATCATTCTGAGTGAGGTAACTCAGACCCAAAAGCATATGCATGGTTTGTACTCACTAATAAATGGATATTAGCCAAAAAATATTAAAAAGTATACAATACCCAAGATATAGTCCACAGAACTCAAAAAGTTCAAGCTGAAGTGCCAAAGTGAAGTCGCCTCAGTATCACATGGGTGGGAGAAGAAAGTAACCACAAGTGGGGAGGGAGGGAGGGAGCTGGGAGGGAAGGTGGATGGTGGGGGGGGAGTTGGGGAAGAGGGAGTCCTGATCTGGTATTGGGTGAGGGGAAAAGGAGGGCCAGCAGAAGGGATTGAAACAGGCAACTGAGGGAATTAGGAGGTTGGGGTAGCTCTTCAGAATGCACTAGAGACCTTGGATGTGAGAGACTCGAAGGACTCAAAAGGAGGGATCTTAGATGAAATGCCTCACAGTAGTCAGAGGGAACTTATAGAGCTCACCTCCGGCAGGAAGACAGAACATCAGACAAGGGAGAGGGGAGCCATGCCACAGTCACAACTCTGACATATAATTGTTCCTGTTTGAAAGAATTACAGGGATGGAAATGGAGAGGATTCTGAGGAATGAACATCCAGCAACAGGCCCAAAGTGGGATCCAGCTCAAGGGGAGTGCCACAGTCCTGACATTATTATTGAGGTTATGGACTTAGAATGACCACACTCCTGAAGACCCAACAAGCTGCTGAAAGAGTCAGGTGCAGATATTTGCACCCAACTAGTGGGCAGAAGCAGCTGACCTCTGTTGTTGAATTAGGGAAGGCTGAAAGAAGCTGAGGAGAAGGGCAACCCTCTAGGAGGGCCAGCAGTCTCAATTAATCTGGACCCCTGAGATCTCTCAAGCACTGAACCACCAAACAGGCAGCATACATCAGATGCTTTAGATACATAGATCAGGCCCCCCAACACACACACACACACACACACACACACACACACACGGTAGAGGACTGCCAGATCTGTGTTCATTCAGAGATGAAGCACCTAACCCTCAAGCGACTGGAGGCCCCAGGGAGTTTAGAGTTCGGGTGGGGGTGGGTTGTGGGGACATCCTCATGGAAATGGGAGATGGAGAGGAGGTATGGGATGTGGAACAGTCAGAGGGTGGGCGGGGTGGGGCATAAAATATGGGATGTAAAAAAATAATCTAAAAAAATATATAAATAAAGTCCACTATGTATTTGAGATTACTGTGCCTTAACATCCTGATTCTTGGATTATCCATACCACAAAATGGATTATTTGAAATTGTTAATTATATATAAAAAGACTAGATATAGTGAGACAACGCAGTTTATTCTTTTCAAAATTCCTCTTTATTATTTAATAACTATGTCCACATGATGGGCCCTAGTTATAGAATAAAAGAGGAATGGTGCTCCTAAAAGTTAGTGTCCCTTCCCTGTCAACAATGCTTGCTTCCCAGTTTGGAAACATACAGATTCCACATAATAATGCTGTGTTCCCTCTTATAATAAAGAACAGGGAGAGCAGAACAAATGTCTATCATGGAACATGGAAGGTCAGTTCTGAACTTAGTACAGGGTGGTATATGAAAGGTCAAAGGTAAAAAGATCCTTAAACAGATTTATGTACCATGGAGTGCTCACTCTGGTTCCTGGGGTAGAGTTTTCTCAACGGAAAATGGAGAGAACACTGAGATACCCATGCTGTATTGGATAATCTGTGCATAAAACATGTAGTAATACAGAGTAAATGAAGACAGCATCTTATAAATATCAAACTGGTGTCTTAGATGGCATGTGGGACTAGAATACACACCAATTTCCATCTAGCATTGTCCCTCTTAATTCTATTCCAGGGAAACACGTGTATCCTTCTTTGGATAAAGAAATTGTTCTTAATCTAGCCATGCAGAGTAGTGGATTAGCAACTATACATTTAAGGGAGACAAGCACACGGTCATAAACCTAGCACTAGAGAGTTAAAAGGAATTGCTGCAACTTCAAGGCCAGTCCGATCTGCAAAAGAGTTACAAGCAGCCAGAAGTACATAGCAGACCCTCTTTCAAAAAAATATAAATATAAAATGTAAATATAATAAATATAAGTGCAAAAACATAGTATAACATTAAAACAAAAGTGATAAAGAGCATTAATGAATAAAATATGTTATTTTAGGAGAGCAATAATGGAACTAGTCTATAAATATGAAATGGAAAGAAATGTAAATACCCATATTAAATAGGAGGAAAAGTGCTACCAGCAATTATGTTCATAGAGAAAGATGAAAATAATAGTTTTGAATGTTTGTGTGTAGGTGATATTTAAAATTTCTTGAAGATGTAGACTAAAAATAACACCTGATGAAAATAACATAGCCTAAATAATGTCATTCCTATTCTAAAAGCTATATTATAGAAATAAGTTTGATTTTAAAGGGATAATTTCTATAGGAAGAGATGCATACTTCCTACAAATAGTGCTATAAAAGATGTGTAGTCGCACACCAAATAAACAAACAAACAAACAAGGACTCTTGATCCTTACTTCATTCCATAGACCTACCTAAATCTAAGACATGTGTACTTGTTGCTTTGCCTTCCTTCAATTTAGAGATGGTATCTGTCTGTATAGCCATGGCTGACTTAGACTCACTAGACTAGAGATGCAAAACATCACAACTAAGGAAGAAACCTTTCTAACCTTGCATTAGGAAGATCTTAAATTATATAAATGCTGAGGGTGGAAGGGTGGTAGAAGGCCGTTCACTTTAATAGTTACTGTGATTTAAAGCCATTATTAAAGGGAAGAAAAGGCAAAACACCGAGGAAAAAACTTGTAAATCATCAGTCGTTCTGTTCTTAAATATTTTCCTGAGAAATAAAAGCAGTTTCTTGACACAGAATTCTTGAGCTGAATGTTCACAGTTGCTTTGTTTACATCACTAAAAGCATGAAAAATCTGTATCTATGAAACGTAAGCAAATAAACAGACTTTGGGAGATAAACACTGGGCCTGCAAGATGACACTTGATGCAAACAAAGTCTGACAAATCAAGCTCCATTTGCAGTATCTGCATTGAGGGAAGAGAGGACTGACTCCTCCAGGTTGTTGGCTAATGTCCACATCCACACTGTGGCATGTGCTTATCCTCACCACACATAAAGAAGAAAGAAAGGTGCTGATGAGATGGCTCAGCGGTTAAGAGCATTGCTCTTCTGAAGGTCCTGACTTCAAGTCCCAGCAACCACATGGTGGCTCACAACCATCTGCAATGAGATCTGAAATCTTCTTCTGGTGTGTCTGAAGACAGCTAGAGTGTACTTATGTATAATAAATAAATAAATATTTTAAAAAGAGAGAGAGAGGGAGAGAGAGGAGAAAGAAAGAAAGAAAGAAAGAAAGAAAGAAAGAAAGAAAGAAAGAAAGAAAGAAAGAAAGAAAGAAAGAAAGAAAGAGAGATAATATAGATATAGATGGTATAAATAGATAGGATAAGTTAAACAGATAGATGTGTTTTAAGATATGGGAAACATTGATACACATTATATTGTACAAAAGTTCAAAGGAGGTCATAATATTCCCTAAGTATATACTCTGCATATATATATGGTTTCCCAGTGCAAACTCACTTATTCCCCATAATCATTTCAAGAGCTACATGGAGATGAGATTAGGGGGATGGGTGAATGACACATCATAATAACAGACAGATGTGTAGAATATCTTTATGATGTCATAATGGCTTCATAGATGTGCACTGACATTGTAAGGGAAAAATGTCATTAATTCATATACTTTACAAGTATGCAGTTAAGTGTGGCTGAATTACAAATAAATAAATCTTTTAAAATGAATAATTTTCTCAGAGAGGATATATGAGAACAAAATTATTTCATAAACCTATTGTAAAATCTAGATGGAATGTTAAAAAAACAATTCCAGAATCAAGTGTCTCGGTATGTGAATAAATGAAAGAAAAAAGAAAAATGTATGTAAGAATAATTATGAAATAAAGTATACTATACAGTGTCCATCAGTTGCCTCAGAAGCTGATTCTCTGGAATTTTTCCACCTTGCATCCACTATGAAAACTCAAGAGCTTCAAAACCTATTTCTCAAGGAACTAGACTTAGTAAATGATAATCTTATATGCCAGACAACTCCCTATGTTATGTTCTGTCTGTGTTGCCATTTGAATATGGAATGATCCTTACAAGCTTGTGCTCAGGGATGGTCTTCCAATTTTGGCCCTACTTTGGGAAGTTCTGAAAATTTAAGGAAGTAAAGCCTAGGTGAAAGGAAGTTTGAAGAATGGGTCCTCACATCTGACGTTTTCCTGTCTTTCCCCCTGTTTCCTCTCTACCAGAAGGTGAAAAATCTCTAACAATCGGAAATCTTTGCATTCTTCTTATTAAATAAATGATTATAACCTTAATGTAGTTTCTGTGGGGGATTTGTTCATAGTTACAATAAATGAAACTACCATCCTTAGTGTCTATATTTTACACATGCAGCAAGAGTTGAGGTTAAAATAATCAAACAGCTCATCCTTATCCCCAGGATTATGCAAGGAACCGATAAACAAACAGGAGGCTTGTCTCTGCTCAGTGGACAATCTCTTGAAGATAACTTTCTCATGACTGAATCATTAAACCTATCCTAATATCTTCTGATGGCATTTTCAGGTCAGCAGATTATATAACATCGAAGGAATAGATAGTTTATCTTGATGTATCAAGGCAACTCTCAGGTGAAATGAGATCTAAATGATGGGATAGATAGATAAATTAACAGCTAGTTGAATCACTGTGCCTAATCAGTGTTGATTAATAGGGCCATATGAAACAAGACCGTGTGTTTTCAGAGGGTAACACATTGTTAATGATTGCACAAGCCTGACACATATTTAGCATTGACAAATGCTTATGGAACTTAATTGAAGCCCTAGGGAGCCGCTGATAGATTGTCATCAAGCCCTATCCTTGAGCTTGTCTTGTACTATATTAATATCAGTGAACTGAGTAGAGCCTGCAATCATAATTATCAAATCTGCTATAAATGTTCCATTAAAAATGTGCTGATAAATTACACATTAAAGAGAATTCAAAAATCTAATTTATCAATATTTATTTAAAAAGTACTTACAGAACTATGTAGTAGTAGTTTCACAATATATTAAAGCTACAAAAATATTTCAAAATGTTTTTACTGTATTGTATTATATCGTGCCTTCCAGATTTGATGTGAAAGGTTAGACTTATTTTGCAAAAAGTAGTAGTATAGTTTACGACAAATAGTCAGGTTGCTGTTGGGATGATCATATACAGAAAACTTACTTGCATGTAGAAAACTTAACAATGACATATTGCTGCTAAGGCTATCTGGGTCAAAACTATGTTGGGTTAATAGAAACACAGTGTCTATATAAACACACTGTGGAGTATCAGTTCTACTCTGGAATGCTTAGACTGCATTAAATACAACAACTAGAATCACACATACACTAGCAGCTACACAGATGACAGCAACTAGAACATGGTGGCATATATATCTTATAGAAAGCTCATAGAATGACTGAGAATGTTTATCTTTACGATATAAAGGCTAAGATAAAACCACAATACATGCTCTTTGGTGCCTGGTAATGAAAAGTCTATGGAAATCACAAGGAAACACATTTGATTTTATCTCTAAAAAACCTCTGTATTCTTTATACAAATTTTAAAAGATTCTCTCCCTCTCCCTCTCCCTCTCCCTC
>NC_034591.1:63077085-63121511 GCF_900095145.1 Mus pahari | reverse complement strand
TCTATCTCTCTCTCCCCCCTCCCCTTTATTCCCCCTTCTCTCCCCACCCCACCCCCTGGGATCTCTCTTCAATGAAGTATAGGTTTGCAATACATTCATAACATCAATTTGGATCAATACTTTCTAATCTTTCTTCTACTTTTAATGAGTTAAGAGGCTCTAGCTGCTAAGACAGGATGGAGTTTTACAGAGTACATATATATGGAGAAACTGCATTTATACACATTATACGTGCGTGTGTGTGTGAGTGTGTGTGTGTGGTGTGATATGTGTGTGTGTGTGTGTGTGTGTGTGTGTGTGTGTGTGTATGCATCCTATAATGATATACCTTCAACCTAGAACATAATCAGACAAACAGAGGAAAACTAAATTCACACACAATAATACCTGGGAAATAAATTCCAACAAATGAATCTTACATGTTATGTTTATTTTTGAAACATTTTTACTAACAATACCATAAAGGTAAATATCATCAAAAGATACACAAGTCACTTGTATTGTGACCTCAATATATGGTATACAACACAATGTCATTTCAAAAGGAAAAGAAGAACCACATATACTGAATTGAGGAAACATCAATATACTTTAATCGCTATCTTTAATGAATTTTAAATGTGTAGAAAGAAGAAAATCAAAGTACTTTACTATGAATATCATAATTGTCAATTATCTCCATTCTTCCTTTTATGTCTGAAAGATAAAATAATGTAAGATTTTAAAGTTGGAGCTTTAAAAATATTTTTGAAAAATTTATACATGAGTATAACAAAATATGAATATACCTGTCCCCAGTTTCCCTCACTGTCCCTCCCGTATCCTCTTTAACAAGCCCTTTTTGAATTTCATGCCTTTCTAAAATATTAACCATAAAGTCTAATAGAACTGCCCATATATGTATTAGTGATCAAGTGTATAATTAGTACCCGTCCCAAAAAGTAGCCACACTCATACTGGTTATTCCTTCCTTGATCTGAGTGTGTGGCCAGGCAGGAAGGTCAATAGTTTTACACAAGTCTGTTATATATTGAAATTTTACCTCCAACAGAGAGTGTGGGGGGCAATATTTTCTTTATTCTTATTCTCCAACTTGACTAAAATGAGGAAAGGCAGATATATAAAAATAAGCCAGTGAATTTATTAGCTAAAATATCATGGGCTAGAAAGGAGAATAGCTCAGTGGGTAAGAAAAATCTGTGACTCAAATATTAAGCTGTAAGTTTGGATCATGAGAACCCATGCCAAAACAAACAACAAATAGGTGTAGCTGTGCATGCCTGTATCATCATGACTTGCATGGGTGCTCAACCTGACAAACAAAGGAAGATCTCTGGCATTTATCTAGCCAAGCTAAGAAATGGTGAACTCTGAGTTCAGTGGGAAACTTTTCCCTCAGACAATTATGAAGCAGGTGACTCAACTTACTCCTTTGGCCTCCCCATGTATGGACACACCTATGTAGCATAGTGTACATACTCTTTATAAGTACATACAGAAAGTGGGGGAAGAAGAGAAAATTTTTATGGAACTGCATAACAATAAGAAAAAATTTAATCATTATGAGCTTGTCCATCACTGACACTAACAAGGCTACATGTGGAGAAAAGTTGAAATAAGAAATAAGAGTAAGATTGCAGACTATACCAACACAGAGCTAAACATGCAAAAGTGAGTGTGTATACATACATCCAAGGTTAGTGAACATGAACACTTAGATAATCACACTTAGAACATTTGATTTTTCATCAGAATATTGAAGGATGAATTCATTGAGCAGGTAAAAACTAAACCAGTCTAGATGAAAGGTTAAAAACTGCCCCAGCCAGGGGTCCATCCCATAATCAGCCACCAAACCCAGACACTACTGCATATGCCAGTAAGGTTTTGCTGAAAGGACCCTGATATAGCTGTCTGTTGTGAGGCCATGCCAGTGCCTGGCAAATACTGAAGTGGACATCTATAGGATGGAACACAGGGCCCCCAATGAAGGAGCTAGAGAAATTACCCAAGGAGCTGAAGGGGTCTGCAACCCTATAGGTGGAAAAACAATATGAACTAACAAGTACCCCCAGAACTCGTGTCTCTAGTGGCATATGGAGCAGAAGATGGCCTATTTTGCCATCATTGGGAAGAGAGGCCCCTAGGTCTTGTAAACTTTATATACCCCAGTACAGGGGAATGCCAGGGCCAAGAAGTGGGAGTGAGTAGGTAGGGGAGCAGGGCAGGGGGAGGGTATAGGGGACTTTTGGGATAGCATTTGAAATGCAAATAAAGAAGATATCTAATAAAAAATTTAAAAAGAAAAGAACTGCATAAATGAAGTGTGATTTACAAACAGTGAATAGGGCCAAGAAATAGTAGCAACAAGGCTACAGTGGAGGAAATTTGGTTCTATGAACTGTATTAGGCTGGTACACCATTTTAGCTAGAGCAGACATTTCTTAAAAGAGTCATGGTTACCATATAAGAGCTATGGATATTTTTTTCCTCTTAAAAAAAATGTAATATTTTCTTTTATTGAAAATAGATTATTTTTCACATAACATAGTCTGATTATGGTTTACTCTTTAATCCTCCAAGTTTCTCCCCACTTCCTCACACAAACTAAATTCTTAAAGAGGAAGGATATTTTAGGAAGAATATCACTCAGAAATTCTCTTCTCCAAAGTGCATTCCTGACAACTACAGGAAAATCAGTCATCTACATTTAATTCTTACATAAATCTTCCAAGAATCTATATCAAGCAAAACAACATATTTTCACAACTTAAAACGAATTCAAACTTAAATGAGAAGACAATTAGAATGGACTTGGTTTTGTAGAACTGTTTGCTACACATCTCATGGAAAACCTGAAACATAATGAATATTTCCTTCTAAATGGGTCACAACAGCACATCTATATGTCATATCTGTGTCCTCTGAGAGATATTACTAGCTATTGACTATCAGTCAGAATTAATCTCTAGTCACTAAAGTGTCACTCTGGTTTATCATTCAGAGTAGAGAATCTAGCGATCAAGTATATTTTGGGTCTTTCAAGTCTCATCCTACTTTGAGTTCAGTGCACCTGAAGGACTATTCTATGTTCCTATTATTTGGGAAAGCCCACTCTGCTATAATCAAAATCCCTACTCTCAAGTGTAGAGTCGGGGCTGTTAGTAGAGGAGGGGTGGAGCCAAGGGTAATTGCCTCTTCTAGAATGATTTATTTTATTGAAAAGAACAAAAGGACTGAAGGAGCTGAAGGGGTTTGCAACCACATAGGAAGAACAATAATATAAACCAACAAGACCCCCAGAGCTCCCAGAGATTAAACCATCAACCAAGGAGTACACATAGATGGACACCTGGCACTGGCTGCATATGTAGCAGAGGGTGGCCTTGTCAGGAGGCATCAATGGGAGAAGAGGTCCTTGGTCCTGTGAAGGGTCAGTGCCCCAGTGTAGGAGAATTTGTGAGCAAGCAGGCGGGAGTGGGTGGGTGGGTGGGGGAACACCCTCATAGGAGCAGGGAAGAGGGGTGAGATAGGGAGTTTTGGGGGGAACCTGAAAAGGGGATAACATTTGAAATGTAAACAAAGAAAATATCCAATAAAAAGTGTTTTAAAAAAAAGAATAACAAAATACACTGGCAAAGGTTCCAAGTTAAAATACCAGTCTCCATATGGCCTTTAGAACATGAACTGCTAATTCCTATGACAATCCTCATAACTCCAGTTGCCTAATAATGTAGATTATCATACAGTAAATTATAAAAGTCAAGGCAGTCACATATCTTTACAAATATAATCTCTTTAACAGTGTAAATTATTGAAGCCTTTTGACATTCATGCCCATTATTTTACATAATGAAATAGTGAGATATTTTCTCAATTCCAATAAATAGAGATAATAATAAGATGTCTAAAAATATTATCAGAAGTAGTAGCAACCTTCTATGTCTTATCTCATTGTCACTAATATTCTCTTCTGTCATAATCTTCAGAACCTCTTGTAACCCAGAGGATATCTTTGAGCATCATTTTACTGTGCATGTTTTACCTGGTGAAGTAGTGATTTTATTAGTAAGAATCAATAAGACACATGTTTGTCAGCAGTGATAGACAAATTCTATGTAATCTCATAAAGTATCATTACAATTGACGTTGTCTAGTATTATCCAAAAGTCAAAATATTCTCTTGAAAGTAGTGATATATGTTTTAAATTTTTAAACATAATTTTATCATATGTTACCCCCTGTCCTTTCTCCTGTCCCTCCCATATTCAACCCCTCCTTGCAAATTCATGGCTTCTTCTTTAACCAATGTTGTTACATATATATATATATATATATATATATATATATATATATATATATATATATATATATATATATATACCAGGGAACATATAAATACAAGCTGCTGCATTCATTCAGTGTTGCCAGAATGTGTTGTATGTATCTAGGGTTGACTACTTGGTACTGTATTCCTACTCAGGGCACACATCTCTGGGAAGGCTAATTGTCTCTCTCTCTCTCAGGCTTTATTAATTGCTTGTAGCTCCATATCTAAGGGGAGAGCCCCATGAGATTTTCTCATCTATGTTGAGAGGTTAATTAGTGTTGGAATGTTCAGATCTGGTTCAAGTAGCCATATTGTTGATATTTCATATGTGTGACTTCACTGCCAAAGTTAGAAGGTGGGATCTTATGGCAGATTTTCTGGTCCTCCAGTGTATACATAATTTTTGTTCTTACTTCCATGATGTTCCCTGGTCTGTGGATACAGGAGTTGTTGTAGATGTTTCAGTCATGGTGAGTATCCAGTATTCAACTGTTCTGCATACTTTCATGAACTGTCCTTTCCAAAATGGTCTCCTTATACTGCACAGTTTTCTTTGATGAGTCATGAAATCTGCACGTATCTGTAGAGAGTGATATCTTCTTTTAGAGTTGCTAAGCATGTTGAGCATGAAAGACTGTCAACAAAATTTCTTGTTACTAAATTTTAGAATGCTTTTCTTCAGGGCAGAAATTAGCAAACATTTTTATGTAAAAGGTCACATAGTGAATATTTTTATCTATACAGCAAAGTTCTTTTACAAAGTCTCTACTCACTGTGGTGTAGGGCATTCATAGACAAGTAATGAATATTGTGGCTCTATTTCATTGAGATGCCTATCCACGGCATCTGGCAACATTTAGCATGGGGTTGGAACTGGGTAAACTTCGTATTATTGTGTGCGAGGACACACCAATCTTTCAAGCTTATTGACTACAGGCTCTATATTAAAGTATACCAGCCTCTGCTGGGGGAAATGGAGGGTAGAAGGGTTCTGCCAGTACTGTGCCAGCCTGAAAGATAAATCTTCATTGTAAAAGTTGCTATTCAGCGTGTAATTGCTTGCAGAGTGAGAACAGGCAACCCACACAAAAACACATCAAACTGTTGTTAGGGAATACATTTTAAGACATTTCCTCAAAATTTTAGAGCTTCCTGGTTTATGGGTTGATAGACATTTATGAATGAGCCTTTCTTCCTGAAATGATGTAATAAACATATATGATGTTTTGAAAAGCTCTTGATTCCTCTTCAGTTTCACAAATCTGAACAGGATGTCCACTATGGCAATCACTAGTTCCCAAAGAAAACTTTCTTTATGTATAACATTAACAATTAAGCAATCACCTTCAGTGTGTGCACTTGATTGTGACTCCTTCTCTTGGGTACCAGATCTGTCTGCCTTAAATTATGAGTGCAAATCAGTAGACACTCACACCCATTTATAACACTTTGAATACCACAGATGATTAGAACAAATCTCTGAAAGATTGTAAATGCAGTCCTGTATGATTGTGATTTTGTATATTGAGGATCTTGAAATGTGACAGAGGAGGAAGAGAAGGTCATCGTTCAGTCTCTGGACAGACCTCACAACACTTCAATCATTTGCAGACCAGTAACGAAGTCCTCTCCCCATTTCTACTGGTTGCTGATTGCTATTCCTCTAATGGCAATTGATTTTTCTTTGGCACTGCCTGTCATGCTCACTGTCTGAGTCATGTTAATGAACTCTCATTGCTACAGACAACTTTATTTTTGCTTTAATGATTCCTTTTGCATACAAGTGCTGAGAGTCAGGAACACGTACCCTCATTTGTGCCTCCACTCCCTATGTATAAAACTCGAGGCAAGTCTCCTCTCCTTTCTCAGCATTTGCTTTGTATTTATCAAAGGGATGGCTCATTGTAAATGTTCGAGTTACTGCACTCTTGAAACTCATGAAATCACTTCCTTGTGGCATCACAATATTTGTTCTTTCCGAAAAGAATTGTTTTGTCTATCCAGAGCATGAGAAGAATTGTTGAAAGTTATTGCTAACTTAAACTGAATCATTGTTTGATCTTACTTGTTTTCCTTACTCAAAAATATTTCATTTATATTCTGCCTTTTTTTCTGGTCACAGCATGGGGAAAGGAAAGCAAATTTAGACAAAAGTTTTGTCTAGGATTCAGTTTCTCTTTGCCTTGTTTGAAAATCATTTTCATTTCACCATAAGAAAAACATTTAAATAGGAACATGAATAAAAGTACCTTTAAGTCTATACACTACAGCCACAAATGATCAGAAATTGTTTTTTTACAAAACAATTATCATTAGTTAGGACTAGGTATCTTATAAATATCAATTTAGTCTTCAATTTAACCTATAAGATGAATGCTTATAAAATTCAGAAACATAATAATGGTCCTTTTAGAAATCAAGAAAATGATCATCAAATAAGTGAATTGATAGTGTGATACACAGTATAGTCAAGCTGGAACTCACTCCGGTTCTGGCTCTGTGTTCTTGTGCTAGGCACAAAGCTAGCCATATCTTTGCTTAATGGGACTATGGTCATACTCCAAGCATAAACATTACATGCCATATTTTTCAGCACATTCAATTCATTTTATTTGAATGTTTTAGATGCACAGTGAAACACAATAAAAGACTTCACAACCTGTATACAAATCTCCTTCTCTCTGTTATGCGGAGGAAATATGGTTTCCTTTCTGTGCAAGAATCTGCAAACAATTGATTCCTGAAAGACATGCTCCTGTCTTAAATTTAACATCAACTTTGTCAGTATCAAGGTGATACTCAATAGTATGAAGACTTATTAGAAGTGTCTGTGGTCATAATAGTGCTTGCCTTTAACAGTAATTTAGTTTCTAAAAGGACTCACACACTGGAAATATTTTGTTCTAAAAAATAGAAATTTTATAAAAGCCTTGACAGTTTATAAATAGCCATATACCTTGCATAGACAGACAATGGCCAAGTGGCTTTAAATGAATTTTTAATTTTTGAATTTTCCTTTATTTATCTAACGTACACTGTCATTCTCTTCAGACACACCAGAAGAGGGCATCAGACCCCATTACAGATGGTTTGTGAGCCACCATGTGGTTGCTGGGAACTGAACTCAGAATCTCTGCAAGAACAGTCACTGCCCTTAACCACTGAGTCTTCTCTCTAGCCTCTAAATGGATTTTTTAAATGAATATTTTTATAAATATCAGGTGTTTATAGATTTTCTGTGAAAGAAATCTGACAATATTTACACAAAACAATTATTTTAGCATATGCTTTTAGTGTTGACATATGTCTAAATCTATTAAATTTTATGAACAATTTCAGATGTTATTTCTCATTCATAAACAAATACCTTAGATTGTACAGGGCCTTTATTGAAGGTACGTTTATTTTTCAAAAATAGACAAAAGTACTACTTAAGAATTTATTTAATAATATGCCAAGGGAAGCACATTGGTACAACATAATTATACATTAGTATTTAAAATAGACAAAACTAACTGTAGCATATTAATTAAATATCTATGACTGTATGACTATATACCCTATAAAGTTAATGGAAAGTAAGAAGATAAAATTCCATGACTTTTGACTTGGCATTTTGTCTAAATAAATAAAATTAACTGAACTGAAGACTTCAGGTAGATTTTATATCAATAAAATACACTTTAGTGGGTCAAATTTAGTTTCTTACAGAGTGTAGCTTATCAACATCACCTTGGGAGAGATTGGGAAAGCTGAACACTTTACTGCCACCAACTTCTTACATGTTACTTCTGTAACTGCACCACATAGCTCAGAGTTGAATAAGCACACCCTGTTTTAGAAAACACAATAACAATGTAACATTAATTACCTCCTTAAGAATTTACTAAATGTGGGACTGAATTACCTCAATGGGGTGTTTTAAAAAAATAAGTGTAATTCTACTTCAGTATTCTATGTCATCAAGTATTATTTAGATTATAATTAATGCTACTTATTTATTCATTGTTCCCTTGTGGAACTTATTACCTAGACCATGACACTCAGGAAGCAAGCTTTTCGATCATCTGATATTAGGTTTTCTTAACATTCTCTGTGAAATTGCTTCACAATTCAAATTGCTTAGTATACACATGAGTGGTGAACTAAAGGATGAGTTATTGTGGACTCAGCCCTCTTCCTTGGCATTTGTCTTCAAAGCTGTTTAATAGAGGTTATCAATGTAGTGGGAGATATTTTTGTGAGAGTTTCTTGAAGTTGCAGGTGTAAGATCTACCTCAGTATTAATAAGAACTATTTTTCTATAAAGCTATGCAGTGATATAAAGACATGAACAGTGTGCATAATCATCAAAGCATATACGATTAGGTTTCAGTGTTCCAATGGCTGATAGAGCTATGGGAATGGGAGGACCCGTGAACAGCAAAGAACAGGAGCAGAAGATCCAAACACCCTCTCAGCAATTGTGAATAGTTTGGATTGTATCATAAAGGCTAGGTAAACTTATTAAAGGTCAGTAGGGAGTGAAGTGAAAAGACTGACTGAGATTCGAGGCATGCCTCCTTAGCAACAATGTACTGAATGAAAAAGATCAGAAGATACTGCAGAAACTTAAGGAAAAACGCAACTCTGGCACAGGTGGAGGCAGAGGCAGAGAAAAGGAGAAGGAATATTCTAAGAGGATAGGTGGAGAGAAAAATCCATAAGACGTCAAACTACTTATGAAAACAGAGAATGAAGGATCCAATTATGTCTTAGGATTATGAAGTAGTCTGATGCCATTCATTTCATAAAGGATATAAGAGAAGAGTCCAATTTAGAAATAGGTGAATGGACAAAGAAACATTGATGCTACACTAATGTGCCCATTTCAGAACTTTTTGAACATTGGCCAAGAAGGAACACCATAGAAGACTGGATAAGAAAGCAAAATCATTGCAAGGGAGATAAGTGAGTACTGAAAACAGTAAATGAGATTGTAAATGTGTCCTGTACCAAGCATACATGATGAGCCTCTTACATAAAGACTCTCTAATAATATTTTGTTGTTTTTCAAATGGATTGTCTCAGTCTTATTAATAATGTGCAGATAAATAAGGAGATAAGCTCTATAGAAGTTTTCTCATATTTACATTGGACAATGTTTCTAAACTTTACCTACACGTCAGAACCATCCCAAAGCATGAGAAAAGCCTAGAAGTTGACATTTTCTTGGTGGTTGTGATAGACAGGCAGCAGTGAGAACACAGGGTAGATGGAAGGGCAGGTTGCATATATGCTGGATAAGATCTCACAGCAAAAGCAGATTGAACCAGAAGGAGATGGGTGGTGACCTCAGACCTTTGCAGACGAAATTACCATCTTTCTAACCATACCAATTTTTCTCTAATTTTGTTGTTTTAGCTGTCAAAATGAAACTCTGGATTCTAACTTCTTGAGTTCTTTGTATATATTAGGTATAAGTCCCCTAACAGATGTAGGGTGGATAAAGATCTTTGTCCAATTTGTTGATTGCCATTTTGTCCTATTGATAGTGTTCTTTGCCTTACAGAAGCTTTTCAGTTTTGTGAGGTCCCACTTGTCGATTGTTCATCTTAGAGCATAAGTCATTGATGTTCTTCTGTTCAGGAAATTTTCTCGTGTACCAATGTGTTCAAGGCTCTTTCCCACTTTCTCTTCAATTATGTGGATTTATATGGAGTTCCTTGATCAACTTAGACTTGATCTTTGTACAAGGATATAAGAATGGATCAATTTGTACTCTTCTACATACCAACCCCCACTTGACCCAACATTTGTTTAATATGTTGCATTTTTTCCACTGGATGGATTTGGCTTCTTGTCAGAGTTCAGGTGACCATAGGTGTGTAGGTTTAATTCTGGGTCTTCAACTCTATTCAATTGATCTATCTGACTGCATCTGTACCATTACCATATGGTTTTTCTCCATATTGCTCTGTGGTATAGCTTGAGGTTGGGGATGGGGATTCCTCCAGAAATGTTCTTATTGGTGAGAATAGTTTTCTTTTGCTATCCTGCAGCCATATTATTCCTGATAAATTTGAGAATTTCTATTTCAATTTCTGTGAAGAATTGAGTTGAAATCTTGATGGAATCTACATTGAATCTATAGATTGCTTTTTGTAAGATGGCCATTTTTACTATGTTACTCCTGCCAATCCATAAGCATAGAAGATCTTTCCAGCTTGTGAAGTTTGATATCTTTCTTCAGAGACTTGAAGTTCTTGTCATATAGATCTTTTACCTGCTTGGTTGGAGTTCCACCAAAATATCGTATATTATTTGTGACTACTGTGAATGGTGCTATTTCCCTAAATTCTTTCTCAGCCTATATAACCTTTGAGTAGAGAAATGCTACTAACTTGTTTGCTGAAGTTGTTTATCAGCTATAGGAGTTCTCTGGCAGAATTTTGGAAATATATTAAAAATGGGGTACAGAGGTAAACAAGTTCTCAACTGAGCAATCTTGAATGGTCAAAAAGTACCTAAAGAAATGTTCAACATTCTTAGTCATCAGGAAAATGAAAATCAAAACGACCCTGAAATTCCACCTCATACCAGTCAGAATGGCTAAGATCAAAAACTCAGGTGACAGCAGATGCTGGCAATGGTCTGGAGAAAGAACATTCCTTCACTGATGGTGGGAATGAAAGCTGGTACAACTCTTCTGGAAATCAGTTTGGTGGTTTCTCAGAAAAACGGGCATGGTACACCTGAAGACCCCACTATACCACTCCTGGGCATATTCCCAAAAGATACTCCAACAAGGACACATGCTCCACTATGTTCATATCAGCCTTTTTGATAATAGTCAGAAGCTGGAAACAGCCCAGATGTCCCTCAACAGAGGAATGAATACAGAAAACATGGTACATTTACACAATGGAGTACTACTCAGCTATTAAAATCAATGACTTCATGAAATTCACAGGCAAATGGATGGAACTAGCAAATATCATCCTGGGTGAGGTAACCCAGTCTCAAAACAACACACATGGTATGTACTCACTGATAAGTGGATATTAGCAAAAATAACTCAGAATATTCATGATACAACTCATAGACCACATGAAGCTCTAGAAGATTGAAGACCAAGGTGTGTATGCTTCAGTCCTACTTAGATGGGGGAACAAAATAATTACAAGAGGTAGAGGGAGAGAGGGCATATGGAGGAAGAGAGAAGGGGAAGGAAAAAAGAGGCAGTATCAGGTGTGGGAAGAGACAGGAGAGAAGTACAGAGAGTCAGGAAATTAAACCAGAGGTGTATAGCAGTGGGGGATGGGGAACTAGGAGTAGCCACTAGAAAGACCTAGATGCCAGGAAAGCAATAGGCCCCCAGGTCCCAAAGGGGATGACATTGGCTAAAATTTCCAAGAAAGGGGAGAGAGAAACTGTAGAGACCACATTCAGAGGTTAGGCACAGTCCCCAGTTGAGGGATGTGGCCACCCACCCATCTTAAAAATATTAACCCAGAATTGCTCCAATCTAAAGGAAATGCAGGGACAAAGAGTGGAGTAGAGACTGAAGGAAAGACCATCCAGAGACTTCCCCATCAAGGCATTCATCTTATCTGCAGACACCAAACCCTGACACTATTGCCGAATGCAAAGAAGTGTTTGCTGACAGGAGCCTGGTATAGGTGCCCCCTGACAAGCTCTGCCAGATTCTAACCAATACAGATGTGGATGCTTGCAGCCAACTATCCTGAGCAAGGGAACCACAATGGAGGAGTTAGGAGAAGGATTGAAGGATCTGAGGAGTTTGCAACCCTATAAGAAGAGCACCAATATCAACCAACCATAACCCCTAGAGCTCCCAAGTACTAAACCATAAACCAAAGACTACACATGGAGGGATGATGGCTCCATCTGGATATGTAGCAGAAGGTAGCCTTTTCTGGCATCATTGGGAGCAGAGACCCTTGGTACTGTGTAGGCTCAATGCCCCAGCATGGGGGAACGCTAGAGCAGTGAGGTGGGAGTGGATGGTTGGGAGAATGAAGGAAGAAGCAGGGGGGAAGGGGAAAGGGAATAGGTAAGTTGAGGAGAAGAAATCAGGAAACAGGATAACATTTGGAATAAAAATAAATAAATAACCAATAAAAATTTAAAAATTGAAACTCTGGATAAGTTTGAAGCATAAAATCATAGGATAATGTGAAACCACTGGAAACCCTCATTCGTTATAGCTAAGGAAAGTCCCTGAGTGGGAAGAGGCTGCTGAGAAGCCTTTGTCTCCCAAACCCCTCTAATCCCTCAGAGGCAGAATTAGAGCAGGCCTTGAGGAGCTGGGCCTGTCCAATGAAGAATGAGCTTTTTCTGAGCACGGCAAGTTTGAAAATTCCAATTGTACCTCTTAGTTTGTGCCATCCATGGTCTTAAGCCTCCAAATTTAAAAATTAAAAAAAAATATATATTTTTCAGTCCTGAGTTCATATGGAAGTATATGGAGGAAGACAGTCAGCAGTCAGGATATAAGACCCATAGGCCTCCCTCCTTATTTTTGAAAAGTATTTTCGGCTACAGATGAGTAAGGCATCTACATTCACAACCTCCTTACACATGACCTTATGTGGCCACAGAAAAATGATAGATCTGTACTTATTGAGTATCTAAACCCAGAGTCAAGTATACTGTGACACTGTGCACCAGAGCCAAGCAGAAAACAAATAATAATTATAAATAATAATAATAATAATAATAATAATAATAATAATAATAATAACTATCTGTGCAACAGCCTCATGGTAGGGGGAATACACAAACACACACACACACACACACACACATACACACACACACACACACACACACACACACACACCAGCTCTATTAGAAGGGTAACACTCTTGGGAAAGCTGTGAGAAAACTCACTGAGTCACATTATTGTTTTCTCTTTATGTAGCTGTACATAACTATACCTTAACTTAATTTTATTTTGCCTATCTTTTATATGACTGGTCTGGGGCTCACTACGTAGAGCTAGCTACCTTAAAATTGTGGCAATCTCCCTACCTCAGCTTTCCAAATGATGGGGTTGCATTACCGTATCTAGTCTCCTTGGTCATTTTATATGTAAAGACAAAGGTTCAGCTTGACAGAACCCGATTAAAAATTTTTGGAATACATTCTGGCCCTAATCTCAAGACGAAGAGAAAACATTGTAAATTTGCTATACAATTGAGATTTTGATATTAGAAAGCATAAATGATTTCAAATAACTGATTTACATTTTTACACAGATATTTCATAAGCCCCTGCAGTATATCAGATAATTTTGTGGGCTCTAAGCATATACAAATTAAAATTGTGCTAGATGAATTATTCAGTAATTAAATATATTCACTACTCCTGCAGAGGACCCATGTTTATTTCGCAGAAACCATATGGTATCTCACAACCCACCTATAATACCAACTTCAGGTTTGACACCTTCTGAGCTCTATCCATGCCAGGCATACACACGTTACACATATATACATGTGAGCAAAACATTCACAGATAAACAGGTGGATAGGTAGATGTGTAGAAATAGATGATATATGATAGATAGATAGATAGATAGATAGATAGATAGATAGATAGATAGATAGATAGATAGATAGATGGATGATAGATAATACACACATACATGTGTGTGTGTGTGTGTGTGTGTGTGTGNGAGAGAGAGAGAGAGAGAGAGAGAGAGAGAGAGAGAGAGAGAGAGAGAGAGAGAAAGAAATGGGGAAGTTTTCAGCTTATACTTCTGTGGTAGGAAGAAGAAAATAAACTAAGCCAAATTAATAAAAAGTCTGAATGTGATAATCGTTCTCATGAAACATAAAATGGAATGAAGAGAGAAGCTGTTGGTAGAGAGAAAGGTATCATGCTCTATATGGTCCTATTTTATCACTATGACTTTACTAAAAAGAGACCTTGGACAAGCCCAGAATCCAGCCAGGGAGTGGTCAAAGGGTGGAAAGTCACATAAAATAAATAGCAGGTGCAAAGACTGAGAAACTGTAGCAGCCACAATCCTGTTTCTCCAGTCTGTGATGCTGACTGCCTCTGTATCCTTTCCCTGGATGTTAGCATCACTAGCCACTGGTTTTCTGGGTATTTCACAGCATGAAGTTTTCAGGGGAAAAAGAAGGAAAGTGAAAGGTCATCTCTATCCTCTTTGTCCTCTAGAATGATTAAAGCCAAAACAAGTACTTAACAGATCCACCACTACCGTTCTGGTCTCCAAAGCCCTGCTATCATCTTTCGTATACCAATTTTCCCCTTATTGTTTTTTGGCTGAGGATACATGGAGGCAGCCCTTCACTGTTATATGAAACATTCCCTGCAATTGGGGAAGGCAGGGTTTTCTTTTGTACATCTAATTATGAAAATGAACCTGTACACAGCATGACTGGGGGTATCAAGCAGCTGTGAACTAACTGTCTCTGAAGCCTTTGATTCATTAAAAGTGAATCCAACTCCTTTCAGCGTGAAAACTTAAAATAACAGTAGCACAACAATGTTCTTACCAGCTCGGTAATATCATGCAAGGGAAACTTCATTTTCTCAGCACTTCGAGTTCAGTCTCAGAGTTACATGACTTTCTTGGAATGTTTAGAGGGCAACAAAACACCTCAGAGAAAATTGCTGCTTAGTTCCAGCTTCTGTGAAGCTAGCAAGGGCTCTGGGTTTATTGGCGTCTTCTCAGTGTGGGGAATATTAGAAGCTCGAGTCATTTCTCATGTCGTTGTGGGTCTTTTTGTCTCTTGATAGTTACCACTTTCTAAGTTTGTCCAACAGTAACACTTCAGAATGTATGACTTAAAATCAAAGGACAAGAGTGGACCTAGCCAGTATATACGGTCATGGTGGAACACTTCTCATTGCCTTAATGTGCTCAGTTTCTAGAAGGTTCAGCATTTTCAGATAGAGAAAAATAGGAAGCTTGAATTCAACTTTGATCTAATCATCAACCTTAAAGCAGGACTATCCTCTAACCAAAACAATTCAGAAATATAAGGCAAAATGGTGCAATATAATATACAAAATTCAAGAGAGATCCCTACTTGAAATCCCGACCTTTTCACAGATTCTGACTAGTAATTCATTTTATTATTTTGGATGAAAGTTTTCTCTGCCCCCACAATTTTCTTTGAGTACCATTTATAGAAAGTTTCAGGTTTGACTTAGACAATGGCTTCATTTGTCTTGCACTAGAGTAGTAAGGACATAGTAACCTAAAATAACAAAAGGTAAAGATTCCTAAAGTGCAGGGAAATCATGGTAAACAAAATGTAAGCCATTTCACTAGTGCTTATTCTTGTAGGAGGCCTACAATGGGCAGTCATGGTTAGTGTTTTATTAACTGATCAACAACCATAGCATTAAAAAGGTGAGGATGGATGATAGCTTGGAACCTGGCCAAAGGTGTCACTCCTCTGGAAACACAAACACAAAACAAGCATACCTATCTATTTCCATCAAATATCTGTTCAGAACATCCACATGGTGGGGGAGGGACTTGGTCTGCAGCACTTAATATGTCATATGTATTCTTTGACTAAGAAGAACCATGTAATAAAAGGGTGAGAATTTGTCACTTACATGGAAGTGAAATGTAGAAAAGCACTCCAATGTGAAAAAGAATAGACTTATTTTAAAAAATATTATGGATGATTACTCCAAAGGAAACAACAATGTGTGAGTTTAAGTCCCCAAAGCTAGAGGCTGTATGATGTAAACTATAAAAGAACTGTACATCAGTGTGAAAGCGTCTCTTGCATAATGAAATGTTTTGTTTCTGTGCTGGTTGATATTGTCAACTTGACAGGATCTGCACTTACCTAGGGGACAAGCCCCTAAATAATCAATGAGGACTATTTTAGATGAAGTTTACTGAGATGCAAAGACCCATCCTCAAAGTAAGCAGCATCATTCTACTGTCAGGCTGTATAAAAAGGAAAAGTCTATCTGAGAGTAAGCATCTACAGCTCTCTGCTTCTTGCTTGCAGATGCAGGAGGAACAAGTCTCAAGCCCCTCCTGCCATGACTTTTCCACCACAAGGGACTGGACTCCTGAACTGTGAGCCAGAATTAACCCTTTCTTCCTCGTTCCTCGTTGTGTTCTCCAGGTGCTTCATCATAGCTTTAAGGAATGAAACAAATACAGCCTCTTTTATCTTGTTGACACTACATGTCAGCAAAAGACAGATGGTCATCACCACTTCTTTATTTTGCTTCATTATTCAGGTACTCTATAGACATTGATTAGTTAACCCTTCTACAATCCCTGCCTGGAAGGTCAGCATGATTAACCTGAAGGCAAGAGCCTGAAAACCTAGAGGTGTGTAATGTATCCTCTCTTCCAAGGACAAAGTATAAATGTTAGAGTTTTTTGTCAGATAGTATTTCTTCCCTTGGTGACAAATACAATACTGAAAATGCCATTTCTTCTCTAATACAAAGCATGCAAAGTAGAGCCACACTTCCCAGTAAAGAACACAATGTTATTCCTGGCAAAAGTCTCTATTCAATTAGAGCCAACACACTTGGGTAAACTTTTCAATCTGTGACCAGTAATGGCATTTAAGGTTAGAGCTCTGATGTCTTCCTGAAACAGTCTGTCCTTGCTATAAATAACCATGAAAGCCCAGGCATGCCCCCCAAGGGGCTAGTTCTAGACTTCAGGAATACTGAAGTGAATTTGGAGCCAATATCCTTTTTAATGAAACATTTGAGTGAAGTAAGATTCACATTAAAACGTTAGAGAAATGAGAATAGTAAATAGTCAAAAGAAGAGAGAAAGAATTACTCAGAATAGTGGGGAAACTAGTGACTAGTGATTCTTTATGTTGAATGATCAGGTGAAATGAAGGTGAGATGGCAAAAATGAAGGTGAATGAAAAGCTGTATCTTGCCAGGTGATAAGAAAGGCAATGTATGCTTCATACAGAAATAGAAGCTACCCAGGCATTGGCAGCGTATGCCTTTAATCCCAGCACTTGGTAGGCAGAGGCAGGCGGATTTCTGAGTTCAATGCCAGCCTGGTGTATAGAGTGAGTTCCAGGGCAGCCAGGGCTACACAGAGAACCCCTGTCTCAAAAAACAAAGCAAACAAACAAACAAAAACCAATCAAAACAAAACAAAAAAATAGGGAGAAAGAAAGAAAGAAGGAAAGAAGGAAAGAAAGAAAGAAAGAAAGAAAGAAAGAAAGAAAGAAAGAAAGAAAGAAAGAAAGAAAGAAAGAAAGAAAGAGAGAGAAGTAGAAGGAAAAGTATTAGTAAGCAAGCACAATTCCTAAAGTAGAAATGAACTCCATACAACGAAGATTACAAGGATGATTAATACACTCTGGCTGAAGAATAGGGAGCTTGGAAGGTATATTAACACAGGGACAGATTGTGTATTCAAAGAAGGAAGTCATAATTATTGTAAAGAATCTTCAGAAACCATTGAGAAGTTTCAAGTACAAACATAGAGAACTCCTATTCCTATTTACTAATCAGTATTAATGCACTGGGTATCGTGCCAAGTGTTTGTATTCTTAACACTGGAATGATTGTTGCAGGGCAATCTCCACAAATCTGAAGCCATGTTGTGATGCACAGTGTGTTTAAGGCCAGCTTGGGCTATAGAATAAGACTTTGCCCAGGAAAGCGATTCAGAGCACTTTCTTGCAGAGGGTCCAAGCTTGGTTCCTGACATCCACATAGTAGCTCCCAGCCACTCCACTTTCTATAACCTCTTTTGGCTTCCGTGTGCAACTGCATGCATGGGGTTAACATACAGACAAGCAGAAACTCAGCAAATATAACTTTATGAACTCTTAGGTTTTAAGGGTAGGGTAGACAGAACTTGATAATAAGATGTGGGAAGTATGAGTAGTGAAGATCAAAGACAGCTCCCTTTCTTTATATGAAAAAAATGGAAGAGAATTATTAGCTAAGACTTGAAATAAAGGCTTCTCATAGTTTCTGAACTTGTGTCCAACAGACTGGTGACTTAATTTTTAGATCAAACAAAGCAGATTAACCCCATTTCCAGTGAATGATAATGCTAACCTGGCTTCTACTCTTTGCTATATTAAGAGTTGAAATAAAACAAACTGTAAAACTAAATTAATTCCACCATTTTTTAAAGGAAACCACAAGTTAAAACTTACTTCAACATACATTTACAACATAAATTTACTTCAAATTATTAAACTGTGTAATGAATTCAAGCTTTGGATTTTGAGATCACGTATAAATTAAGTTGCATTTGTGTTGCAAAGCATTGAGATATTTCAATGTGAGCCCTAAAGACACTCGGAAAATTGTGTTCCAAGTGACATAAATATACAATAAACCATGATGGCAGTTATTTATTTATTTAACTGTAATTGTTATGAAAGAAACAAGAGGAAATTTGTGGCACTGAAAACAGTAAATATGAAGGTCTGAACTAATAGGCTTCAAGAATTGCTCTAGGACACAACAGGAGCTAAATTTTAAGACAAGGTACAGCCACCACTAGGACACAAGCACATAACTATTGTACTCACAGTGTACTGAATATGCACAACCTGGAGGAAAGAATCCAAGCAATGAATTGCTTGGCTTCCAAACCAGCATCATTCACTGACCCTTGGGAATGGGAGTGTTTTATAAGAAACAAGGCTTTGTCATTTGCAAGGACTAGAGAAGTTGTTAAGCCTAGAATGAAGTTAGGTATAGCAGCTCATTGACTTACACTTCTAATATAATCCTCTGTTCACCTTTGCATTCCCAGAGCTCAGCAGAGGACAAGTGCATAGCAAGCATTCATGGTTGAGTGAGGGGTGAATAAATGAATAATGGCAATTAAATAAACAGTGGAAGGCAATTTTTTGGCTCCTGCTAAGTAGTAAGCAAGTCAATACATCAGATCAATCATGGCCTTCTCCCAATATAGTAACCCTATTGCTGTAGCATCCGTGGAGCTGGGCATTAACAATAGACATGCTAACCAATTAGGTTAGAATTATTTGGGTTACTATTGATGCCTGATTTCTATCACACCTGATTTCAGTGCTCCTCAGATGCTGTAGAGCCTAAGAAGCATCCACAGCATATATCAAAGTGCAAACTCCTAAGTCTCAGCATAGGCAAAGGTAACTCAGATTATGAAGTTATCTCTGAAGGGCTGGAGTGGATAAAAGGGAAGGGGGAAGTGGTGTAATTCTATTGTAGTTAGAATACAGTAAAGGATAAAATAAAATAAACTTTATAATGCTGCTGAAACTCACTAAAAATCTATAAATCAGGATTGAATAAATGCCTTGATTTTGGCATTCAAAAAGTGTGTATGAATTTTAAACAAAGATTCAAATAATATATGATAACTAAATTTATTTTAAGAAAGGTCATCCTCTAGACCATTTCTTCTCACACTGGCATGTCTACTTCATAGCCTCCCATCTACTCTCAATTACTATTGCCACTGATCTCAGTGCCACACACTCCTTCACTCCTACCCTAGTATCTCTCTAGCTGAGTCTGTATTCACATAGTCAGCATCTTCTTCCTAAAATAATAAATTATGGGTGGTGATTACCTTTTAAAAGTAGCGAAATCTAGTGTAGTTAGGTTAAAACTATAGATCCAAATTACATCACTTTAATATTTTGACTGTTTAAAACTTGAAGTCTTCTACTTGATGTAATTACAAACAATGGTCGTACTCAAAAAGGTCTATAAAGTTCTGTTACACAGCACACCATATTACTGCCCTCAAATGAGAATAATTGGGAAACATGATTTTTTATCCAGTCTATCCCACAAGCTAGTACTATATGAATGTGAAACTTCCTCTTAGCTATGCTATGTTTCTTTTCTTTCATCTATAATGGGACAAACTCTAATGGCTTTCAGACATCTTGATGATAAGCCACTAAAAGAAATGAGTTTCCCACTGGCAGTCTGAGACAATGTAGTTTGCCAATTATGAGTTCTGATATTTTATCTTCTTAGCTATTTTATTACATCATGTATTACTTCCTACATTTAAAACATGGGCTGGATGAAAGCTCAGTCAGCAAGTGCTTATTTTGTGTGCAGAAGGACCTAAGTTGACTCCCAGCGTCCACATTAAATGGATAGCAGTGGCCAGATCCCTTGCAATCTCAGCACTAGTGAAGGAAAGAAAGGCAAATCCTAGGGCTTGCTAAGTAACTAACCCTGGCTACCTACCAAGTACTAGATGAATGGGACACTCTGCATCAAAACAAAAACAAAAACAAAAACAAAAACAAACAAAAACAAAAACAACCAAGAGAGACAGCACCAGAGGAAGGACATTCAAAGTTGACCTCTGACTTCCACAGGCATGGATACAATGACAACCCTCTCCCCAACACACACACACACACACACACACACACACACACACACACACACACACANACACACACACACACACACACACACACACACACACACACACACACACACACACTTACCTTCAATGCAAGCTGCAACTTTCTAAATGTTTTCACAGCACTTGACTAGGTCACAGCTGCAGTTCGAAAAACACTGACAATTGTGATCTTTATGCTTCCTCCAGTTCTAACACTCTGTGATAATGAATGAACAAGGAACTTGCTTTTGCATATTTACATATTTCCTCTACTTATATATTGCCATCTTTACAGATAAATTCTTGGGAAAGAAGCAAGTTTCATAAACTTTTCAGACAACTGTAATAGACTAGCAAAGAGTCCCATTATGAATTTATGAATTCATAATTCATAAGACAAAATGTTTATTTAATAATGGTACAGCCAGAGAAAGGGGCTTGGATCCCTTTCCTTAGTTTCCCATTAAGCCAAACTCAGATTGCATCCCAGATCTTCCCACCACTGAAACACTTGTGTTTTTAAATATACCTGGAAATATAAGAATGAGTCTATTTGAGCTCTGGTTTAGTCTGGTGACAGAAAGTCAGAGTTAGGTGGCCAATGCTCAGAGGGTTCCTCTCCTACCCTCCCATCTATGCAATCCTCCCCTAACTACACTGACACTATTATTCATCATCCTCTATATCTAACATGTAGATCTGGTACTTGCCACAGTGTGAGCAAGAATGCCCTTAAATCCCAACTTCCTTCATTGGTCCTGTCATCCTGACTTTTGTCCCCAGTCCATACTCCAATTGAGAGGGGTGACCTTTTAAGAGCTGATCTCTTTCTTTCAGTTCTGTTCCCTTTGAGTAGAAGAATTGGAATAGCCTAAAAATGTGGCATTTTAAAGAACTTAAAGTCATTGGTGAGTGTGGAAAGAGTGCTTATAACAAACACATTCCATCACTCCTGTGAGCCTTGAGAAAGACAGAACAAATAGAGCCAGAGCTTTTTGGAACACAAACAAGAAAATATCTGAAAGACAGATTTTAAACACTGCATGTTTTCATATATTGCACTAATTTTGGAGTGAATCACACATTTAAAAGTTCCATTAAACAGAAAGTGTGGGGCTGGATATAGTGGTACACACCTATTATAATGTCAGCACTAGGCAACCTGATGCAGAAGGAAAGGAAGTTCAAGGCTACCCTAAACTGCATGCAACTCCATTCCAGAAATAAAAATAAGTAAACAGAACATCTAGAGATCAAGCTCTTTGTGTTGACTCTTATAAATGATCAGTTTTTATTAATTATAAATTTATCAAATTTTGAAAGACAAATTTTAAAGAAAATCATGAATTCTTACCTCAGCTGAAAGCCACTGGCTTTTATGTTTCCTTATCGCCACCTGGTGCATGTTAAAGAAATGCAAGATAAAGGTGGCTTAGCACAACTCAATGATCAATGGAAAAAAATCAAAGTGGTTAAGCAAAGCATTAACAGACAGATAACCTGGATGTGGCTCAGTGAGCTGCAGATGTAATGTGTAAAGTGCTTTAATATACTAAGGTAGTTTTCCCTGCCCTGCTAAGATTCATACCATGGCCTCTTTTATCTTAAGAATGTGACATTGCCCGAGATAACTTCTTGTTGCTGTAGTAAACTCCTTGATCTAAAGTAACTTAGAGCCAGGAAGAATTTATTTTACTTACAGGTACAAGTTTTAGTCTATCATTGAGTAAAGTCATGACCAGAACTCAAGGCAAGAATTTGCGGGCAAGCCTGCTTGCTATGCCACACAGTACTACCCCCATCCAAGGAACTCATTTCATAGCCAAGCGTGAACAGAGGTGCAAGGCACGTGTTGATGGCTAACTAGTTCTTTATACAGTCCAATGTCTTGTGCTTGCCTATGTCTGGTACTGCCCACAGTGGGCTGAGCCTTCCATCATTAGCAATCATGATAATCCCTCAGAGGCATGTCCACAGGCCAATTTGATCTAGAGAAGTTCTCAATAGATATTCATTTCAGATGACTCTAGTCTGTATCAAGTTGAATTTAAAGTTCAACATGGCAGACATGTTCGTGGTAATGTTAAAATATAGTGCAATAAACAAAATTATACTGCAATTAATATAGTTATAAATTGAATTATAATAAATATATGTAAATTGGTCCATTTTAATAGTATTGGCAAAAAATGGTTATTTCTTTATTAAATTTGTTTCATTTATTTGGCAAAAAAATAACTAAATTGGCATATATGGTAAGCGTAACTGGAGAAGCCGGAGAGAGGACTGAAGAAACATTCAGACATTGTCTGCCTTTTCCCCATTCTCCTGACCACAGAAATAGAATGTGGCTCATGCTGAGTTGGTTTAAAGAAAATTTTTGTCACAAATATATCCGATATTTACTTCTAAGTGAAAAAGCATAAGTCTGATCCACTTCTACAATGGTGATAGAAATGTCACAGTTTATTAGGGAGACCAGTAGATCCTCCCTTTCAATTCCAGCAGCTTCTGACTATCTGGAATAGCATTCCTAGAAGCTACACACCTCATAAGGAGGCACAAGAATAACAAAGCTTCCATGAACAGAGCACATCTGCTCACTCTCAGTGGAGCTGCCTCCTCCTGTACATGTCTCTGTAAATGGTTGGATATGATAAGATCAGTGTGTGTGTGTGTGTGTGTGTGTGTGTGTGTGTGTGTTTCTCTTTCTACTAAGATCTTACAGTTCTGTTTTACTTATCTTCTCTCCCTATCAAGCCCCTTTTGTTGTCACAATTTTACTAGACTCTAAAATCTGTGAGTCTGAGAAACATCGATATAATTAAAAGACAACAGACTACAAAAGGAATGAGTTGTTTCAGAACCTCATTTCCTTTGAGACCCTATCAGTGTGAGTACATCCTGCTGGTTATAAGACACGGAAGACAGTACAGCAGATTCTTGTGAAATGTTAGTTAGGGAAATAGGTGAAATGTCGAAAAGAGGGGCACATGAGATGCACGGGTGTCCATCACTAGAACTGGAAAGAAGCTGAAGTGGCTGCATATCAATATTGTCACAATTGTGCTTAAAATCAGGATGCTAGCCTGATGTTATACAACAATGGAACACAGACTTGTGGCATATTACTCAGCAATAAATCCTTTCTTACAGAGAAACCTTAGACAAGAGACACAGGCTATTGAAATCAGCAGGTTCTCCTTGACTTTTGTGTCATTATGGTTATTCTTACGTTTCATCTTTCATATAGTCACCTGCTAAGTTTCTGTTGTACTCTCTTCTTCCTTGTGAGCTTTCTCCTTTCCTCTCTCCTCTTTCTCACCTTCTTTTCTCTCCTTCCCCTTCTTTCCTTCTCTTCCTCCTCCTCCTTCCTTCCTGCACCTTCTTAACATTTTCCCCTAATTAATATGACAATAAAGCCTGATTTTTTTTTTCTTACGTAGGAAGAGCAGTTAAGGAATCATGTGAGAAACTTGTCTGGATGCAGAAATGCAAGCTCACTTTCCCTTGTTCATCTAAAGGTTTCCCACACCCAGAGCCACCCCTGATTATTCAATAGTTTTCTCTCTTCTCCTCAAGTACATCAAGTGGCTGTTGCTAACAGCCCCAAAACCTCAACAACACTCAACTAAGGCAGTGAAAACTTCATTAAATTAACTAAATAAGCATGTGTTGTTGACAAAATTTCACCTATTTCACACAGAACTAGTCCCTCTCGACCTTTAATTCCCCTCCCCTCAAGATCAATGCAGTTAGGTTTGCTAGTTTTTCTTTTTCTTTCTTCCTTTCTTTTTTTTTTTTTAAGATTTATTTATTCTACATGAGTACACTGTTGCTGTGAGTATACATTACAGATGGTTGTGAGCCACCATATGGTTGCTGGGAATTGTACTCAAGACCTCTGGAAGAGCAGTCAGTGCTCTTAACACTGAGCCATCTCTACAGTCCCTAATATCATCTGACACTTTACAATACTGTGACCACTTAAGAGGTCATTTACATAATTTGCTGAAATCTGGCTATGTTACTTAAAACAGAAGTTTTTACTTTAGTAAAAGCTGTATGAATATTTGGTCTCCTAAGAACCCCTTCTTAAGAACTAATTCAAAAATGGTATCCTGTTATTTATCCTGTTATAGAACTGTTCTTCATCTAAAACACTAAGGAACCTTGTTAACTTATTCTTGCAAAGTGATTTATTTTTATTCTTGCCACCGATAAAAGCAGAAATTTTAAGAAAGAAAAAGTAAGAAGCATGAAAAAGCAATAATGGTAGTTTCTTATGCTAAGGTCGTTGAAGAACAGAAATTGTACATTTCTTGATTCTTTACTAATATGTGCAAAAGCAATATGTCAAATTGAAATACTTTTGTATGCTTTCACCAAATTCATTTCACATTGCTCTCTTAACAGAACTAGTTTATAGTGTGTAAGTTATATTTGTAAAATGAGCAGTAAGTGTTTTATTGGTGATAAAAATTTGTTAGAATACAGTCATATTACTTGAAATCATAAAATGAGCTGGACAGCAGTTTAAGAATAACGTATTTCAACATTCATTCTGAATGCTCATGTTATGACTTCAGAACTGAGTGTCCATGAACATCTTATTTTTATAGGACCCAATAAGTAAGAAGGAAACTTTTATTTCATTTTTCAAAGCCAGCAATATGTAATCCCTCAAATTAGGTGCTTTGTAAGAACAAAATATTTTCAAATTCATTCAGTAATGGAACCATGTGGTACATACCTAGGGTTTAATACATATTATCTGATATGATTTCATAATTGGAACTTTAGTTTTACACTAAGTAGATAATTAATTATTGAGTTCCTAAGAGATGATCATAATAAAAATGAGTATGATATTTCAAAGTTGTTATTGAATGGCTTGTTTTTTATCCAGTTAATAAGTTTTCAAGAGATTCACTTGGGAGATGGAACAATATTCAGATATAACTTTACCTAAGTATGGACCCACATGTACAAGAGTAAAACACTTCAACCTCAAGTCCTAAATGTAATCGTAGTACTTCATCAGTGTGTATCCTTTTGAAGAGGAGCTCTGGGCTGCACAGCTTGCTCTTCACAAAGAAAATGTGAGGGTGTGGTTCATTTCTAGCAGTTTGCCCCTTTCTGTGTTTGTAGGCACCATTCTCTCTTCAATGACTAAAGCCATCAGATTCTATTTTCAATGAAATTGGTAGATCCTAAATTTTTACCAAAGAGGTTCTTTCTATTAAATGTGTTTTCCTGTAGATAAAACAGACTTCCCCAGCTTCTGTTATAAAACAGAGTGGAGGGTATTCCTTTCATTTTGTCTTAGAGACAAAACTTTCTTTAAAGGACAGGGGAGTTTTTCAGAAGACATAGTTATATTCAACAGCATCCTTTGAAATCACTCAAAGTTTGCTTAACTGAACCAACACAAAGCAAAACCTACAGAAGAGGTTTATCTGGAATCATCTCAGGGTTCTTTCTTGACAATGATTGGCCGGCAAGTCTACTCTTACTGCTATATTCAGCAAAAGATGATTTTCCAGAAACCTCATATGGATAGGAGTTTATCTAGAAAATACTTAACTGAACTGAGACTGCTGTAGGAGAAACCAGTGCTTCACAGCACTCTCCCAGTCCCAGTGATTCTTCTTCTCTGAAATGAAATTGTTCATCAATCACATTAGAGATTCTATTCAAATTAATAAGATGTTAAGACCAACATTTATGTATTTTAAATTTAGAGTATGAGTTCTCAAGTCTGCTGTCTAACTTTTATCTCAGAGTTGCAGACATTAACTCTCTACTACTAGCAGATAGACTAAGAAGAAATCAAAAGGTATTCTCAAGAAATAGATCAAATGAAGACTTTAGGGTTTGCTTGTCCTTTAAATTTCTTAAATACATGAGTATATTTAAACAGTTCTAGGCTATTATTAGTTGCTCACTTATTTTATAATAATTCATGCTAGACAGCAGGCTGGATTTTCAGTGTATATGTCAGATTGGGCAGATAGGCTACATTAACATATATGAAGATGTACTTATATTTATAAATCAATAAATAAGCATATAATTAAACAATGTACATATTTATCATGTATTAAAATAAAGTCACAACCCTTTGTGGGTTCCTTATAATATTTGTGGGTTTTTAGCCCTTGCATATTAATCTTGATGAAAAATTATCCAGTTTTCTCAGACGTGAATGCATTTAGGTCAAGGTGAAATAGAAAGCTTTAACAACTGGCAAATGAAAATGACAGAAAATCTGGATATAGTTGTTCATTTATGCAATCTCAGTATTAGACAAATAAAGGCAGAAAGATGGCCAAAGTCCAAGACTTGCCTAGTCTACATAGTCAATTCCAGTAGTGGAAGCTTCATAGACAGATTCAGTCACACAAAAATGTTACCAATGCAAGGGAAAAAATCAATTAAGTCTTCTTAACTTGGTTTTTATATTAAAAACACACACATTGTCTACTCAGAAAATACAAATATATTGAATAGATAATAGATTGATAGATAGCTAGATGATCGGACAGATAGATAGGATAGATAGTATAGATAGATAAATAGATTGATAGAATATATAGCTAGGATGGGTAGATAGGATAGATAGATAGATAGATAGATAGATAGATAGATAGATAGATAGATAGATAGGATAGGAAGATAGGATAGAAAGATTGGATAGAAAGATAGGATAGGAAGATAGACTAGATAGATAGATAGATAGATAGATAGATAGATAGATAGATAGATAGATAGATAGATGAAATTAATATTTTCCACAAAGAAAAGAAATCACACTATAGTAAGTAAGTACAGTAAGTAACTCACCCTACATTCATTTCTCTCTTGCTGGTACACAAGTGTGATGTTACCAGAATACAGGAACATTATTAGAGTCTGCTGTAACAGAAATGAATGGTTCTAAAGAACATTGTCCAGTAGCAATGGTTTAAAGTTTCCTAAGATAAGAGCAAAATAGTTATTGATGTTTTATAATCTGGTTTGCTAACATTCTCTTTTTGCCTTCATTAAATATATGTTTAAAAACTGTCTTTGGATATTTTTTCAATATTAATCTTTCTTAATTTTAAGAATTATGCTCATGACACTGCATAAGTTCTTCCATTTTACCTTTGGACTCCTGCTTTATGGAAAGTACCAACAACCTTGAGTAAAGGTGTCATCCAATCATGATAAATTGAAAGTGCTCAGTTAGAGGGGGGAGGTCTAAAATAAATAGTCACACTTACACTTGACAGCCTAGTAATAAGGACCTGGACAGCCTCGCAGTGCATGGAATGAAAAGCCCATTTGTCATAATAATGGCAACTTTCTGGTCTTTATCTAGTGTTTGGACTTTAGTTGTGTTCCCACTGATACTTGTCCATGTGTGCTCTTTGTGGGACAGCCAGTGAGCTACATACCAATCACCTACTTGAAAAGAATCTTGGCACTTTTACTATGTAGAACACTATAGTATCTATCACTCACATTGTTCTTTAATCAAGTATTTGGGAATTTGTCCATGTCTCCATGACATGATATATAACAAAGGAGAAAACAAACAAACAAAAAAACCTATCCTTCCTATTTCTGAAAAGTCACTGGTGAAGTGACATCACAGTAGGAGTTGGAAAACCCCACCCCTCAAGAAGTAGCCCCAGAATCAATGGCGCCTCCATGGCAGGGAGAGGGAATCCCCTTCACTTCCTCCTGGGCAGTATCTAGCCATAATGTATCAGTGGACAAGAGCCACATTAGTGACATCTTAGCTCCACTTCAACAGGACAATCTTAGACTGACCAGTGACAATGCCTTGGGAACAGGCCTTGACATCTGTGATTACAGGACCTGTATCTGTGGTAGAATTGGAGAATGTTCATCCTTGTCCTCGTCCCATCTGGCAGGTCTGTGGAAATAACTACTCCGTGAAGAAAAAGCCATAATTATTTGACATATGCCATTTTAGATAGCAGGTGTTACATAATGCATTTTAGGAGTGTTTTCATCAAAGTGGTTCATTTTTATGAAGTTTTTTGCACTGTGGTTGTATGTTTCCATTTTCTGTGAAATTTGCTTATGTGGAACATTCACTCTCTGATAGCATCCAATAAATAAACTGTTGCTGCAATTCTACAGTGGTAAGCCCTGAATGCATCTGATTAAATAAAGATGGGCTCAAGAACAACTCGCACTAAGCGCAGTTCTGAACCCAAGCAAGAACAAAGACATTTCCGTTTCCAATAATTATCTATTAAAGTTGGGCCCGGTTTGTGAAGCACTTACTTTATTGCCCTGTGCCTTGTCTAGAAGTTATTATTCTTCCTTTCCTACCTTACTGTAGCATTGCTATTAAAAATGTAAATTTATGGCTGGTTTCTTCTGTAGCATGAATATTCAATTCTAAAGATGGTGTAGCTGCCTCTGAAAGTCTTTTACCATTCTGGAGGGAAGGCGAGCAGTTAACCGCTTCACAGCTGGCTGTCTTCTTCTGCTTGTGGGCTGCTGCCCCATTCTTTGATGCTAACATGGACTATAAAATTAACAACTCACTGTTATGATCCTCTGCAGGGCATCATGCATCTGGCTCAGGATTCATGTTGAGCACCGGTGACATGGGTAAGTGACTGCAAATGGAGATTAGACTCTTAAACTAGATTGGCATTTCTTTGCTCAATAGAGGCTCCCATAGCCTATTTGCATACTGTACATTATCAAATCAAATGCTAATGAAATCTGCCCTGGGCAAATTGTTCTTTGGATAATAAAAATGAAGTCCAGGAGAAAACAAGGGAAAGAGTGGGAGCTGGAGGGATTTAAATGTACTGGTGTCCTGTTGTAAAGCCTGCTGCACTATGCTTTCCTTTTACTTGTGGTGCTAGGGACCGAATCAAAGGCTTTGCACATGTCAAGCCAGTGCTCTGCCATTGAGCTAAGTCCCAACCCCTTAGGCTTTCTGTGTGTTCAGGAAAGGTTTTAATATTTAAAGAGCTAAGTTTCTATCTGAATCTGTGACTGGATCGCTCATCTCTGAAGCCCCCGGCAGAAGCTGCAAAGTCAAGGACAGCGGAGAGTACACCTTCAATGTGATCAGCAGTGAGGTATTTCCGGGAAACCACTTCATGAGAAAAAACAGTTCAAGGCCCTTAGCAGAACAATTTCCAAACTCACATGGATCCCATGAGTAGGTACTGGGGTTAGCTACCATCCCACAAAAGCCTATGTGCTAAAGTCTGTGGTTGTTCTTCAAAGATGATGAAAACTTAATGAGGCAGGAACTAGCAAGGGAGTTAGGTCTGTAGGAACATAACTCTGAAGAAGATATTAGGACACTATAGCTTATCAAACTATGGACATCTTACCATGATGGGATTGCTACCTCATCACAGTTCCAAACAACATGTTAAAGGGGCCACAGACTGAAATCTCTAAAACTGGGAGTTAAGATAAATGTTTAACCTTTTAAAATGTATTGTTGTGTTTTTTTGTTTTGGTTTTTTTTTTTTTTTTTTTGGTTTTTCGAGACAGGGTTTCTCTGTGTATCCCTGACTGTCCTGGAACTCACTCTGTAGACCAGGCTGGCCTCGAACTCAGAAATTCACCTGCCTCTGCCTCCCAAGTGCTGGGATTAAAGGCATGCACCACCATGCCCGGCCTTAAAATGTATTGTTTTAGGTGTTTTGTTACACTAATGGAAAACTTACTCACAGAAAGGTAAAGTTAAATGTGTTTCTTCACCTGTACAAAAAAAAAAAAAAAAAAAAAACACTTTGATAAGTCTAGTTTAGTCTCTGAATATTTTGTAACATATCTAAGGATAATCTCTGTTTTATTTGCTTGATAAGGAACAAAAAACATCAGAAACTACAATGCTTGAATTTTCAGTGTCCTTAGACAAGAGGCATTGAATGTAACTCTACAGTTTTTTTAGTGCAACTCATGTGCTTTTCTTCTTAAATATTAATTTATGCATATAAATGTTTACCTGAATAGATATATGTGTACAATGCATGTAGATTGCTTGTGAAAGCCAGAAGACAGTGTCAGAGTCACTGAAGCTAGAGTTGAGATAGTTGTAAGCTGATATGTGGGTACTGGGAACCGAAACCATATCCTCTGCAAAAGCAAAATGTGATCATAACTGCTGAGCCAGCTCTCCAAGCCTCACTATAACTCACTTCTGTCTATTGCCTCATATGTTTTTGTGTGTGTGTGTTTTATAATACAAAGATTACATCTTCAGAGTTTTACTGTCCCTAGAGTTCTTCTTACATGACATAGTAAGCAACATACCTCTTGAACACATTGTTCTTGATGGTGAACAGGGCTCAGTTTTACACTGGGCTTTTCTATAATGGGGATGGTATTAGCTTGTTCAAATGACACATTTTACAGTAATGAGATGATTAGCCATTACCAAGAATTCATGAAATGTAACTTTAAAATGTGTTAAAATGTACAACTGAGAGTCATCTCATTTCATTTACTGTATCCATAACATATGTTATGTATATGTACTGTATCCATTATATATATATATATATATATATATATATATATATATATATATATATGAGAGAGAGAGTGTGTGTGTGTCTTAATTGACTTAGATTTATTCTTCATGTTCTACCAAGGACTGATGTCAACTGCAGCTGTATATAGCAAAGGCACTCCCATTCAGAATTTACAAGGCACTTGTACCTTAATTAACAGAACTTATATCCAATAAATACTAAACTCACTTAAATTTCAATAAAATTAAATGTCCATGCTTACATTCTTTTATCTAAGGGCTGGTGACTGTATTGAAACATCTATTTTATTTTTTTCCTTGGTTTCCCCTGATTAAACTTACAGACGTTTACATTGAAACCTAATTATTGCAAAAAACAGAGCCCTAAGTATCAGTTCTTGGCATTTATTCAAACAGGATAGAAATACTAAAGTTTAGTGACTATAATATCAGAGTTTCTAGATAGCTGCAGATATTTTCAAAACATAAAAAGTAGCAACAATTAAATTATTGATAAATAAGATCTATGCCATCAAGCATGTTTGTGATAATTTTGTAAAATTGCATGAATACATGTTCTATTTCTAAATTACAGATAGCACTATCTACATTATGTACCATAAGTTGAAGTATGGCTTTTAAGTAGAACATTTAATTCATATACACCATTAATACTGATAAATGTAAATTGGATCTCTGCATTTATCAGTTAAATAAATATCCAATACTTCTAAGAGAATTGAAGAAAAATATGTTAATAAAAATTCAGTGTGTTTTCTCATTACATATAAAGTTCTGCAGCATTAATAAGATCATATTACTAGCCTATAAAAATGGGAAAGTGTGGGGTGGAGTACTGGTTAACAATACACTATGTCCTTTCAGAAGACCCCAGTTTGTTTCCCAGTACCCATGTCTCAGTTCTAACAAATGCCTGTATCTCTAGCTTTTCAGACTGTCCAATGCCCTGTTCAGGCTTCTGGAAATACCAGAACTCATATTCACATATACCCCCTGCCATCCCCCTATACACACACACACACACACACACACACACACACACACACACACACCGCTATGATCCAAGGAAATGCAATGTGAAAGCTTTCATTCAAATTCTAATTGGAACTCCATCACCATACATTACATAGAGAGTGACAAGGCTTTTTATAAAGTTGTGCTATGTANATCTTTTATAATTAGAAAAAGAAATTTGTACCAGCCATTCCTCCATCTTTCACAGGTTTAACTTTCAATTTACAGTTAAGTAGCAATGCTTTGGGGCATTCTTTCTATTTATGTATCACTACCTGATCACCATAAAATCATCAAACAGAATTGTTCTTTTTGGATATTTATATCTAATGTATTCATCTCTCTTCACCTTAGACATTTCTCATGGGTTTAAGCTACCAGTAATTTCTTCATAAATTTAAGTAACAGACCTCAGATTGGACTTTCTCATCCTCTTTGTGATCTCCTTGGCCTCATATTCTTCCTCCTCTGCACATAAACACACATACCCAATCACTGCCCCATCATAAACAAACTGTGTTTTAATTTTAAAACAATAATTCCTTGAGATACAGAATCAAAGAGCCAGAGGAAGTGGAGAGGTCTAAACTGTTATTTTCTGGATATTACTTGGCAATTACCTCATTTAATACACAGAAGCCTTGCTTATAGCCATGAATATACAATACACAGACCCAAAGAAGACAAATAAGAAGGAAAGTCTAGGAAGGAGTGTTGAATCTTTCTCATAAATGGAATTAAAATAGATATCAGAGGCTCGTAGAGGGGAGAACGGGATGGTAGTGGGGAAAGGGAGGGGACTGGGACAGGGAGTGTGTAGAATTAGGTAGAGGGAGACCAGGGGAGAAAGCAAAACGGTGCTGGGCAGAGAGATAGACATCTCTGGGATCTGCTAGAAATCTGGGACAGAGGAAGGGGAACTCTAGGGTGTCTATGGTGTTGACTCTAGCTGAGACTCCTAGCCATGGGGGATATGGATCCTGAAGTGGCCACCTCCTATAACAAGGCAAGACTCCCAGTGGACGGATAAGGACAGCAACCCACCCACAGACCTTCCACCCAAAATGTACCCTGCCTACCAAATGCACAGGAACAAAGATAGAGCATGGGTGGAGGGAATGGGCAATCAATGACTGGCTTAAATTGTGCCCCATCCTATAGGCAAGGACCAATACCTGACACTATTAATGATATACTTGCAGAGAAGATCCTAGCATAAATGTCCTCTGAGAGGCTCCACCCAGCAACCAATAAAAACAGATACAGAGACCAACAACCAAGTGCTAGATGGAGCTTGAGAGTTTTGTATAAGAGTTGAGGGAAGAATTGAAGGAGGATTGAGGACAGGGACCCCACAGAAAGAAAGAACAACAGAATCAATTAATCTGGACTCTTAGGGGCTCCAGGAGACCGAACCATAAACCAAAGTGTGAGCATGGGCTTGGCTTGGGCCATCTGCACATTTGTCGAAGTGCAGCTTGGTCTTCATACGGGTCCCCCAAGAACTGGAGCCAGTGTTGTCCCTGAATCTGTTGCCTGTCTATGGATCCCATCGCCATAACTGAGCCTCCTTGTCTGGTGTGAGTGAGAGAGTCCTCCAGGAAATTGATGAATGGGCAGGAGGAGGTGGGGAATACTGGGCTGGGTGGGGAGTGAGTTCTCTTCTCAGAAGAGAGAATAGGAGGGGAGGAAAGGATCTATGTGATGAGGTACTTGGAAGAGAGGGGTGCTAATATTGGGATTTAAAGCAAATTAATTAATCTGAAAAAGAGAAAGTTACAGTGTGGCTGTGGGAGGAGTCCTGTAGTCTCATCCTTAGCTGTGAAGCTACTAGCAGTTGATAGCTGCTTGGAAAGGGAGAGTCAACTTTTTGGGGGCACTTTGACTCTTAATCGGTTATCCAACTTCCATGCACATATGTGCATTACTCGTTGGACTTACTGGATTACATTTTAGAAGGAGAACACAAAGTTAGAAAAGAGGTGCACTGAGGAGGCCCAGGGAGAAATGGAAGGGGAAGAGGAGTGTGACCAAGATCCACTGTATAATATATGAAATTTCTAAATGATAAAAAATATATATTGTAAGTGCATAAACTAAGCAAACCATCCCTTCCTAAACTTTTCATTTCCCTTTGGATGGTTAACAGAACAGCGGTATCTCAGCCTTTACCTATATATACTTCCTGATCTAGCAATTGGTGACTTATCTTAAATCCCAGGATCCTCAACACAGATTACTCACTGATGTCACCCCATAACTTCCCCTCTTCCTAGAAACTCCCATTTCAAGTACCACATTAGATATAAGATCTCACAAATGACCACACATAATTTAGCACATGATACCTAAATGTTTTCATAACAATATCTACAGTACAAATTCTATGTTGATTTTCCTGTAACAAAACCCTGGACCTTAGCACAAAAGTACCACTCAAGCTATGGAAACCAGCATGACCCGCCAAAAGGAAAAACAAAGGTCTAATACATCAAAGTCCATAGTTCTGGGAGAATCTATAAATGCACTAACCTTGCTTGTTGGCTTCTTTAGTTCTGCTTCTGGCTAAATGATCTTGTTAACCTAGGTGTACCAATCTAGGATGTGATTCCTGAAAGCTCACCCTGAGAAGAGGCTCAAGACTGCACTGGAGTCCTGAATTTCTAGTATAGCTCCTGTCTTGCTAATAAATACCATCTCTTGGATTAAACCAGTGTCTGAGGAGTCATTGCTGATGGATACCTCACAGTTTTCCAACTACTGACAAATATTTTGATGAAGAGGCTTCATCTTCAGTCCTTCTGAGGAAACTTTATGCCATCCCATGCCGAAGCTAGGCATTCTATTACGTAGATAGTGTGAGATGAGATGAAGGCTCTGGTACATTCTATATTCTAAACCTTCATTAGCTTGGAGACACAGCTCTTCTCCACAGTCTGGGCCTTTTGGAACAGTGACAAGAACCTAATTAGCTGAAAGACTCCCCTCAAGGTACATGAAGTGAGGGTCTCTGTAGACTCAACCACACTTCTCAGCCTATGTGACAGCTACTTTATGCTTAAATGGCGATAGAAGTATTTATAGAGTTTTAGGGCAAAAGACCCCCTGTGGAAGTACCGTCTGGGGACGCTGACTACTAGTCCCAGTGTGCCAATCACAAAGAGTCAGAGTGTTACCCTCATAGGCAAAATCCAAGTGTGTGTATAGAACTGTCTTAAAATGTCAGAAAGAGATTAAATAAATGAGCCCTCATAGGAATGTCAGACATAGAGATTCAATCATCCCAACTCCACTTTCAGAAGAAACACAGAAGCACTGGGTTTAAGAAGAAGAATTGTATACAGGGAAAGAGTTAAGTATAAACAGACTAGCTCAGAGTGTGGTGAGGCTGATCATTACTTCAATTCTAACTCAGCAAAGTGGTATGTTTGAACAGTTTATATTGCTTAAGAGGGTAAATCAGTTAACATGCGATGATGGCTCTCTGGCTTGGGGTAGTGATCTCTTTTTAACCTGTCTTGCTTTGTAGTTATTTGGGGAGCCATGTGAGGAGTCAGTACTTTTTAGCAAAATCCAAGTTTCAAATCTTGGGTATTAGCCTATTCAGCTCGCTGTTATCTTATACATGCATGGCAACAAAGGTTAAATGAAATAAAATTCACTTGTTTAACAGCGCCCTGACTACACATGGGTGCCAGTGCATGAGAGCAGCTATGCAATGACAGGTTTAGCTTAAGCATCAAGCCATAGGAAACAGGCTGAGCTCTGCTGCACTTTGAAGTTCGTTCGGGGACTCTGGTACTTTCCCCAGAATCACCCTCAGGCAGTGACATCTATTCGTCATTAGGTAAATGCAATAAATTGTTAAGAAAAGAATACTGGTAGGTCCAATACCTTTTTCTTAAAGTGAAAACAGACTTACTTTCGCCAAAGGAGACACTTGAATACCTAGAGATGTTGAGAGGGCCAGTAAGTCTGACCAAAGCAAAGGCAAAGGTAGCATCATTCCTTTAAATTAATAAGTCAATATTTTATGCAATAGCCTAATTATGAAAATAATCACTTGGTAGACTCTACATTAAAGAAATAAACTGTGTTCCCAAATGACTTCTGCTTTGACCAGAATAACTGATCTTTGTCTAACCAGCCACTCACACCTATATTTATTTGTGTGTCCCTGCATGGGTGTATGTGTGCCACATGAATGTAGGTTGTTGGATAGACCAGAAGAGGTGTTGGATTCCCTGAAATTGGAGTTAGGAATATTTTGTAAGATACCTACCCAATATGGGCCCTGAGAACTGAACCCAGTTCCTCTGTTTTGTTTAATGTTTCTCATTCTTTGATTCATTCAATCAACAAACATGATAATGCGCTTGCTTTCTTGTAGACACCATGCCAACCCTGGGCTTAAGGATAGCCATGGTGAAAAAGTCACCAACATGGGAAAATCCTCAATACTCAAACAGTTCAATTCCACTGAACTGCCCCACCCCACTCCTGGTATTTGCAGAAATAAGAGGCACTGGGTGGGTGGGATAATGGAATGCAAGGCTGCCCAGTCACCTCATTAACTGTCACATACATGCTTTTGGAATTGTACTTCCTGTTTGCTTGCTTCAGCTCTCCTGCAGGATGAAAGGCTGCTGGCCCAGAGGCATGAGGCCCCTGCTGTTATGTAGCCCAGCAGTGTAATAAACTTTTCTTTACGCAATTGCAAATGGCTCAGTGACTCAGTTTACAAGAAATGCCAGTGATGTGATGTGTGTGTGTGTGTGTGTTTCATTCTGCATTATGCAAAAGTACAAAAGTAATAGTACTTACAAAAATGCCATGAGAGTTTTTTGTCTGTGAAATACCATTGTTAAGGAAATGAGAGAAAAATACAATTGCCAATACAATTATTTGAAGAATACCACAATATTTGGGCTTCAATAACCTACTAGAGCATAAAACGTGACAGCATAAAACGTCAAGACATGCCCACCACTAAAGGTGTCCAGACACCTGCCAGCTGTGGACTGCCCAGGAGCCTGACAGCTGGCCAGGCAGGAGGTGAAGCTGGCACTGAAGAATTCACTGCACAGCCAGCCAGCTTGTTCATGGTGACTGCAGTGAAGAGATTCCCATAAAACCCTGTGCTTCTCTTTTGAGAGAATGTCACACACTCATTTGGATTTCACCTATGTGAACAACACAATGAATTGGGAATTGAGGAGTGCTGAGACAGAATACATTTAGCTTGGATTTGAAATCCTTCTGGATGTTTATTTGCTTGTTCAAATGTAAGCTTGGCTGAGGCCCACTGTACCTATTTGCCAGGATTGTTAGTATTGTATCAAAACTAGAGAAGAAGGAGGTAAAATTTCCTGTGGACTCCATTATCCTCTATGTCCCATTTCAAACATTCTCCAAAATGGCTCCTCCAGAAGATCCATTTAATCATATGACTGTGTGAAGCTAAGCCATGTGAGTTAGAAAGAAAAACAAGAGCTTGTTATAGCAAGAAAGAAAACAAAGCAAACAAAATCACATTTTACTTCAGTTCATTCACTTATTCTATAAAACCTTACTTTTCCTCTGCACTGGAGGATAAAGTGGTTAATAAAAAGAAATTATGTTTTTCATAATTATACTTATATTCTGAGATGAGACAATAAATATATATAAATATATAATATACTAAATATGTTATAGAATTTGTTTTTATATGAGTAATATCAGTTGTTGCAAAATATATATCTTGCTATCTCACTGATTTAACCAAGAAAGTTTTATTTTTTCCTCATATGGTGAGTGGTATGTTATGTGCTGTGTACACACATTCATCTTGGAGTTAAATCATCCGGGAAATGACATCTGAAGTTACCACACCAAGAAACAACAGATGATAAAATAGAGCAAAGACTGCCACCATTAAAAACCAATATAGGTGGCTTCTGCTCAGATTTGATGAGTCAAAACTGATCACATGTTTCCATGCTAATTGCAGTGTGGGCTGAGCTGTCTAGAGTAGCACACAGATATAGATATGCAATGAGTGCTGACATCTGCCATAGTATGTTAGGAAATCAAAAATACAATGGGAGGTTAAAAAAAGTAGAAAGGAGGTAGGCAGATCAAACCAATGAGTTCCAAGCTGGCTGCACTATCAAGTCAGGCATTTTGGGTAGCTTCTAATCCTCAGGTGAATTCTGAAAAATTATCTGTATGGGATTCATCCCTAATGGAGGAATCCCTCTGCAAAAACATGTTTAGGGAGAAGCAGCCAAAGCAATAAAATCATTAGCAAAGGTGCCTTGCTTTTGCAAGGTATGTCTCTTCTGACTAAGGGGCAGGGAGGAGAAAATAGGGCCACATATCAGAGGAAAAACTCCAGTGTTTTTCTCCAACAGGGAGCTTTTCCATTTTGTATAATCAAGCTGGACACTAGGACATTAAAATAGTCTATAATACATAAAAGAAGACAAAAATGTGGGCAAGATCACTGCTGCAATAAGCCAAGGTCTGGTGGTGGTAGCTCAACCAGGACAGCTGCGACAAGAAAGTTACGAAGTCTTGCTGATGCTAGAGATGTTATGAGCAGAACTCTCTAGCAAGCAAGGCAGTGTGCAGAAGAGAGGTGAGAACAGCAAATGTCATATCTATGAGCAAGCAAGACAAGATAGCAGCAATATATGATATGTTAATTTCTTATGTACATGAATTTAAAATCAAAGGTTATCTTCTCCAAATATGGTAGTACCCTGATACAAGAAACATAAGAAACTACAGATAGGGAGAAAATAAGTTTTCATGCTTTTCCTCTAGATTTTCTGTACTGAGATGTACACATACTAGGTTAGCATTGTAATAGTCTATCCAGGCTCTCCTTCAAGCATGATGCTGAATGAGTTGTCTGAAGCCTCTTAGCGCAGTGTGTGTAGGTGTGGGTTCCTGTGGTTAAAGGAGTTGCCACCCACTACAAGTTTGTTCCTTTTCTAAGGATGTCTGTACATAGAGCTTGACCAAATGGTAGGTGATGAAGTTTTCTAGAACATCCCATTTCCCTAGTCCCACCTCTGAACAAATGAGAGGTGCCATCTTGATGATAGAACTCTCACAGTGTCTGATGTCTTGGTGGAATTGAATTAGCTACATTCCCTTACTACTCAAGCCTCATACCCCCACCTCTTCTGCTCAGAAAGATACCACCAGTCCTTCCTAATAGGAGTTCCTCATGCTAACTTCTGGTTCCAAAAATCCCACTTATATCAGTTACTGAAAAAAATGGTGTATATTGATAGACACTGAGATGTTTCTGGAGGTATTTCACCCAGCCGTGGAAAAGGCAATAAAGATCTTATCATGGATAGTAGGCACAGAACCATCATCTCCAGAGACAAGATATCACTATAATTACTAACCTTTCTCCAGTAGTCAACTGGCAGGACACATTGTAGTAAGGAAATGCATTAGCTGGTATATATTATATTGACATTTGAGAAATGTAACTCTAAGGACCATGCAGTTCATGACCAATTCTAAACATTAGTGGTACACTTAAAAAGAAATCCCATAAAGCTAAGTTTTTTGATTTATAAGAAAAACATAAGTATGAAATCCCAAATGTCTTCTCAGTATCATATCAATGATCCTTCATCTATTACAGCAAAACAACAAAAGCAAATACCCAAATGAAGAACATCACTGGAGTAACCATGCTCCCCGAACAATTAAACTTAAACTGAGATAGGTATGTTTCAGAGCTCTGACATGAAAAAATGTGTCTCCACAAATAAAATATGTGGATGACACTCAAATATGAAATATATATTTCTACATACATACATATATATACATACATATATAACTTTTCATATACATATACCCATACACATATACATATATCTACACACACATTAGATAGATAGATATAGATATAGATATAGATATAGATATAGATATAGATATAGATATAGATATAGATATAGATANAGATATAGATATAGATATAGATAGATATAGATATAGATATAGATATAGATATAGATATAGATATAGATATAGATATAGATATAGATATAGATATATTTGAAAAGGAATATGGTAGAAAAATTTTGGAGCAAGAGTTCAGAATAGCCAGAGCGTGAACAAAAGATACAGAGCAAAACATGAAGAGCTTTATGTCAATCATTATCAACTTGCATGAAACATCAACCAAAGGAAAGGCACTAAAATGAGCTGTACCAGAAGATGCAGAGTCCATCTGTCAGCCTCTGTCATCAGACATTCAAGTGCAAGCCTACAGGCCTTTTGATGGAAGCAGCCACCATGGCTGAGATAAAAATTATGTTCAGACTAACAGCATGAGAAATCTTCACACTAAAGTAGTTCTAGCTACTCCTGCTATTCAACCCAAGAATATTCTCATCACATGATATGTACAATATCATAATCATCAATTTATATTAATCTGATATTACCACATATTTGGTTATCTTATATTCTGAAAGATATAAAGGCTCGTTATAACAGGAATTAACTCCATTCAGATCTGACCACATAGTACTGATGGTCTTCATAGTACTGATGGGCATGTTATAACCTACATTATGTAAAAGAGGTACAGAACACAGAATGTTAGATGACTATGGATTTGTCACCCAGAAAGATTGTGGAAAACAAGGAATATTATAATAAAGATATGAATCATGTGTTCACTCAAAAGCCCAGCTTTGTAAGAATAAGATCTATCCTCAAGTTGCAATGGGCATTGTAAATCAACCACCTATACATTGGTCCATCTATGCAGGATAAAGCCAATGGGTATTTAATACTCAACATAGAAGTGAGCCTCCTTAATTTCCTGCTCATTCTTCTCTAGGGTATACACTCTGAATAATTTTCAAGTTAAAATATGATATGTTTCACTCTTAAAATTAGTCTACATTGCATAGCTGCTATACTTGAGCCCTTCATGATTGAAACATTCCATTCTGCAGGAATGTTCCTTAAGACAGAAGAAAACAACTCAAACTAGCTCCAAGAATTCCTTTAAAAATTCTCTAGGTCCCTCCATTCTAAAGAGTATTTAATCAGTAAAAACTGCCAAGATTCATTCACACACAATCCCAGTCACCTGTAAGGAGTAGAAAACTGTCCAAATGCCTAAGAAAAAAGACCTAACTGTTGGCAGAGACTCAGACCAACTGAGCCACCCAGAAAAGACACTCTCCGACCTGCTGAGATGTCTGTGGGCTGTGAAGTGTCCAGCTTTGATCAACTACCACACATACTGGGGTTAGCTTTAGTGATGTGTTGTATTCATGTTTGCTCCTGTAAACAACTCCTCACCAATATAACTATAGGTAAACCCAATAAAACCCATTGGTTCACCAAGTAGATGTCAATGCAGTTATTACTTTGGTCTACCATAGGCTCTCTTTCTGGTATGAGTAGACACATGTCTTATCTCTCCTCAGGAAATGTTTGTCACAAAACAGTATATTTAACCATAAAAAGATAAGAGTCTAGGAGACCTAGCCTAGACACAAGATGATGTTGGAAATGAGAACCCTTCTTCAGCTGGTGACAGAACTCTATAGAGTCTCAAGCTCAATAAATATTTGTTGTATATTTTTTTCCTGAAGGAAGGAGAGGCTTATGTGAACGAATGCAGGTAGCATCCAGAGGCTTAAACTTGTCACCCTCTGGACAGTCAGGTAGCTAGCGATTCAGTCAGAGAACTACAAAAAACAGAAGCTGCTAACAAAGAAAACAATTAAGACTCAAGAATCCAGTCTCACTTCCAATGTCAGTCAAATACTTTGGCCACGCCAGTCTCTGACCAGCAGAATGGAATGGATGCTCTTTGAAACCACTAACCTTGTGTTAATTTATTATGCAGAAGTAAAAAGTAAAGAGCATATCTAGAACTTTCAGCCCCTTTACCACAGTCACCATAAAATCACTAAGACAAATTGTGCTGAAGAAATTTTGGAGCTACTGGCCTTGAAAAAATAAAGGTCCTGCCATGGACAGTTCTGTTGGAATCTGTGGAATGAATGCCGCTGCATGCTAGGCTCCTTTTGTCAAGATACTGGCAGGTCAGACAAGTAAAACTATCTTGATTTGGAAAAATAATCTTGATCATCTTGACAGACTCCAATTCTCACTACCTGTTTCATAAGTGAAATAAATGTATTTGACACCTGAATAATCTACCCTATTGTTATTTTGTAGTCTATTGCACAATATGGAGGTAAATGACAAATTTTATCACTCTAGATAGATCTCTTTGTATTATATATTATATTGTATTATATTATATTATATTATATTATATTATATTATATTATATTATATTATATTATATTATATGTGACATAAATGAAATGAGCCAGAAGTTTCAGTGTTGAAGGACAGACAAATGTATAGTAAATCTATTGTGTTTCTCTGTTCTCACAGCTACACCAGTTCTTGTTCAATACTGGAAAGCAGTTGCCTATTATTTTATCAAGGCATACAGGGATTTGAATCATGGGGATAAATTTGACACTAGCATAGTTGAAGCAGGAATGCAAAGGAAGATATTCTTAAGGCTTTCTCACATAAGTTAAGACTGTGTTTTAGAAATGGATATGTGAGGAATGTGTTTGAGCCTAAAGTTAAAAGAGTGCCTCGTGCTGAGGGACCCAGGTTTGCTTCCCAATATGACTGCTCACAACTGTCTGTAACTCTACTCCAGGAATTTCTATGCTCTCTTGTGGACTCATTTGCACTGCATTTATGTAGTGCACTTACATACATGCAGGGGAAACACTCATACAAATAATACAAAAAGTACTAAATAAAATCTGACATAGTAAAATAGAAAAAGTAGACATTCATAACTGTGTGTCATGTGACATTTCAAAACCATGTATATATTCCATAATGTTTAAATCAAAGTCAGAAGATTTTTCTCCTTGAGCATTATGAGGCCATGAAACATTCTAAATCCTTCTAGTATTCAAAACTATATAGTATAGTATTTTCTATAACAGTCCTACTATGCAATAGCATACCAGAAATTCTTAATTCCACTTTATCCTCATTGTTAGCAGCTTTTCAACTCTCCCAACCTCTACTCTCCCCACTATCTGGTGTTTTTTGTTCTGTCTTCAACTTTTATTATACCAACACTGCCATATTGCAAATATGAGATATTTAGTCATTATGCATCTTGTTTATTTTACTTAACATATATCTTCCTGTTTGAGCCATGATTAGGATTTGAATAGTTATTCTTATTAGTCAGTTCAACTAGATCTGAATAAATTAGCAAATGTGTTTCTGCAGGAGCTGGACCTAGACACCCTACATATTTGCAGCAAATGTGCAGCTTGGTCTTCATGGGGGCACTTAATAAGTGGAGTTGGGATTGCCTTGGTCTCTGTTCCTTGCCATTGGATCCCCTTACCCCTACCTGGGCTGTCTGGTTGGTCCTCAGTGGGAGAGGATATATCTAGTCCTGCTCAGACAAGATGTCCCAGGGTGGAGTGGTACCCAAGCAGGATTTCCCTTTTCTGAGACGGGGAGGGGCAATGAAAAAGAGATTTGTAAAAGTGGGACTGAGAAGAGAGGAAGGAGGAATGCTGTGACTAGCGTGTAAATTGAATTAAAAAAATTAAAGAGACATGCTTCTGCTACATCTATAAATCTATTTGATTAACTTGGGAAGAAGTACCTTCCAGGTTCAGCTCAGGCATAAAGATGTAAGAAGGAAAAGCTTTTGGTTTCTTCTTGATTGCTTGCTCTCCTTCAACTCTTGCTGGTGAGTAAATCTTCTATGTAGTCACTTTAGGGCCACCCAGACCATGTAACATATACTCACTTTATCACTTCTGTTCCTCTATAGAACCCTCATGAACATAAAAATGAAGTATCCCCAAAAGTCTCATGTGGTGAAGGTTTGCTCCTCAATAGGATCCAATTACTGAGAAGTAAGTGAGACAATAGAGGATATGGCTTTAATGATGAATTATATTTGAGGCATTACTGCTGCATGATAGAATCAAGGGAAGACAGAACCTGATTAGGGGCATAGATGATTAAGGAAGTGTTTTCCATGTCTGCTAAATCCTCTGTTCTCTCTCTCTCTCTCTCTCTCTCTCTCTCTCTCTCTCTCT
>NC_034591.1:63072016-63076675 GCF_900095145.1 Mus pahari | reverse complement strand
TCTTATAGAATCCAAGACTACCAGCCCAGAGATGGTTCCACCCACAAGGGGCCTCTCCCCCTTGATCACTAATTGAGAAAATGCCCCACAGCTGGATCTTATGGGGGTATTTCCCCAATAGAAGCTCTTTTATCTGTGAAAACTCCAGCTGTATCAAGTTGACACAAAGCTAGTCAGTACAGTTCTCCTCCCCCATTCTCTCTTCTCTACTTGGCCCAGTGATTTGATAAACCTTTACTCTAGCACAGACTTCTGGCACAATATACTGCCTTTCTTTGGGCCCAGAATACAGAATCAGTTTCAGATTTTCCTAGACTGAAATTTCTAGTAAACAATAGAAACTCTTCCTCCTTTGTTTTGTTGAGTATTTTGTGACAGCAAATGAAAATGTCTAATACAAAGTTGTTGCAAATGAGAAGACTTTATTCTTCTTCAACAAGTTAATAGTATATAGCCACTTAGGTACTTTCCATTTCTTGACTATTATGAATACTGTTGCAATAAATGTGGGGGTGGTGGTGTCCTTTTCTCATAGTAACTTCTCATAGTAATCTGTGGGACATACAGTCAACACTGAGATTGTTGGAGCCTGTGGAAGCTCTTTACTGAATTTATATGAAATCTCCACTATGTTTCCTACAGTGACCCAATTTTACATCTCCATCATTGGCATATTGTGTTTCTATTTCCCCATATCCTCACCACTTTCATATTTTTTTATATTTGCTAATTTAGATGTCTTGTTGTGGTTCTGATCTGTCTTTTCCATGTATCCACTAACTGTGAGTACATATTTTGAAAAATAATTTTAATCAATTTTAGTCAGGTTTTTGGTGTTCTTCTGTCTTAGGTTTTTCTTGAGTCTGATTTGATTTTATAGCCTGGATATTAACTCGTTGTCAGATACACAATCTACAGACATTCTCTTGTGTAGGTTGCTCATGTTCCCTTTGCTGTGCAGAAGCTTTTTACTTGACAAAACACCATTGTCTATTTCCCTTCAGATTCATTGCTTCCTTGTCTATCCCAGTGTCCTAAGACTCTTCTGTCTGCTTTCTCTAGTTGTTACATGACATGGCTTTATGTCTTACATTGACAGATTTAGTCTATTTCAATTTCTCTTAACAGTGAGAGACAGGAGTCTGGACTCATTCTTCTATACATGCATGTCTAATGTTCCCAGAATGAATTTTTACACCAATTGTCTTTTTTTCAAATTCATGATCAGAGCACACTGGTCAAATATCATCCATTCATAAATGCATGGATTGCACTAGATTTTGAAATTTGTTCAATGACCTGTGAATCTGTTTTATCATAGTACCATGGTATTTTGATTACAACTTTGTGATTTATTTGAAACCAGATAGAAGTTGTATTTTGCTTTCTTAATTTTGTTCAGGAATGCTTTAGCAAAAAAAAAAGTTTTATGACTACATACTGGTTGTAGAGTATTATTTTACTTTTGTGAAAAATGACACGTGTGTTGTGCCAGAACTTTAAATCTGTAAATCTGTTTATGTTATAAGGTAATACCAATATCCACTAGTGTTTTACAGAAGAACATTTGTAAACTGAAGTAAAGCATAAGGTTGGGAAATGTTGGAATAACCTCAAGAACAAGCTTCATTTTGCATAAAACATCATGGACTACATGCTGAGTTACAAGTGTGTACAGGCATGATCACAGCTCTTGGATCACAATAACTTCTCAGTGTACTCACTGACTTCATCCCTATTGTGAATATCACTGATAAGCAGTCTCATCATTCTCCATCAACAGATTCCTGTAAAAGGAGTTACCTATCTCTTTTACTGAGTCCCATGTTGCCTCACTTTGTTCCATCTTCCAGGTGGCTGCTCCTATAAGTCATCAGCTATCTCAGCATCCCTGGGCTATTACTGGTGAGCTCTGTCATTAACATCTGTATAACACACTCCCTATGGTGGTGGTCTTCTTCTTCTTCTTCTTCTTCTTCTTTTTCTTCTTCTTCTTCTTCTTCTTCTTCTTCTTCTTCTTCTTCTTCTTCTTCTTCTTCTTCTCCTCCTCCTCCTCCTCCTCCTCCTCCTTTTCCTTCTTTCCTTATTTCCCTCCTTTAATCTCCAAGTCTTTTTCTTTGCATCTATAACAACATGACTTTGTATGATAAGATGTTAGCTGTCATACTCACTGTTAAAACCACATATATAAATTATCTCCCCCAAGTTGTATGTAAATCATTGTTTACCTAAATAAAAGAGAATAGCAACTAATATTTGGTAAGTGTGTTCTGTATTAAGATTAAACTCATTAGTCTGCTTGTCTTTTCAATGCATTTTCTTGCAAACATCAAGCAGTATACAAGGACACAATAAATAGTTACTTCACTGTTCTTTCCCAGTATTTGCATTTAGACACAATTAAGTGTGTGTAGAAATAAATAAATTCTAATATAAGCCCTCTGGTGCAGCCTGGGCTCATTCTCAACAGCCCTTCCTAAAGCTGCCTGCATAAGTAAGTACAGCACATCATGAGTGGACATCCTCAGGTGGTTCAAATCTGACTGTGACAAGATTCTTTAGCTCCAGGGGCTGTCAGAAGAAAATCTTTAGGGTTATTACTTGCTCATATTCTGACAAGGAAAAAAGTTCTCTTGAGACTAAGAAAAGTTAACGCGAACCTGGCACATCACAGAGATATTTTTTTGCTTCTCAGACCTGTTCCGTGGAAGAAACTAATACTCAAGATGCAGGTATGGATGCTGAGAAGCTTACATATAATTACTGCATCCACTGCATTCTGTTTGCAATGGCAAAACTCATTGACTTTATTTGCATACCTTTGGAAATTCACAAATGATCTTGAAATTACAGATTTCTAAGTTTAGAAGAATAACTTTTTTCTAAGTTTAGAACGATAACTTCGGTTAACTTTGCCAACACATAAATAGATGATAGATAGATAGATAGATAGATAGATAGATAGATAGATAGATAGATAATAGGTAGATAGATAATGATTAGATATGTATATAGATAGATGATGGATAAGTAGATTGATAAGAGATCAGATAAATAGAATTAGATAGTAGTTAGATGATATATTGATACATAAATGATAGAAAGAATAATAGATATGTGATAAATGATGGATCATAGATATATTAGATAGATAGAAGATAGTAGATAGAAGATAAATAGATAAATGATAGATTAATAAATCATAAATAGATGATAGATACATAGATAGATTATAAATAGATAAATGATATATTAAATAGATATTAGGCAGAATGATGATAGATGATAGATTATATAGGTAGGTTAGTAGATGATGGATAAGTAAGCACATAGTAGACTAGATGCATAGGTATACATAGATACATAGATATGTAGATAAGATAGATAGATAATATATGATAGTAGATATAAGAAAAACAGATAGATGATAAACAGTTACATGATAACAAGATGATAGATATATAGGTAGATGATGAACAGAGAGATAAATGATAGACAAAATAGATGTATTAGATAGATGATAGTAGACAAGTGATAGATAATAGAATGATAGATACATGATAAATGATAGATGGATGATAAATAGAATAGATAGATTATGGTAGATAGAAGCTAAATAGTTGGATAAATAAATGACAGAAAAATAGATATAGATATAGAGATACAGATACAGATAGAGTATATATATGAGAGATGATAGATACATAATATATAGGTGGATGGATACATAGTTAGATGATAGATAGATAGATAGATAGATAGATAGATAGATAGATAGATAGATAGATAGATAGATAGACAGACAGATAAACAGACAGATAGATGATAGATGATAGAAATATATGGATATTATTTTACTATCTTTAACTGAAATCTAACTACGAACTTAAGGTAGATTTAAAGGATGATATGCTTTTCTTAATTTTAACTGATCACACTTTTGTTTTGTTTTTGTTTTTTGTTTTTTGTTTTGTTTTGTTTTGTTTTCGAGACAGGGTTTCTCTGTATAGCCCTGGCTGTTCTGGAACTCACTCTGTAGACCAGGCTGGCCTTGATCTCAGAAATCTGCCTGCCTCTGCCTCCCAAGTACTGGGATTAAAGGTGTGCGCCACCACACCCGGCCTGATCACACTTTTATGAAATTAAATATTCCATGTGTATTTCCTCTGCTCCTTCACCAGCAATGCTATCAAGTGTAACTTATTTTATTTACACATCTGAAAAGGAGTTTATGCCTGAAAGAGTTCAGGGAGACAGGCATATTGCCTCTAGATTTAATGGGCAGCTGAGAGAATTCATAGAAGGAGGAGTAACTACCATACAGCCCAAGCAGACACAATCCAGGCAGAGTAGATGGAAGGAAGACAGAACCTAGAATAGAACCTCTAAGTCTTCCAAAAGGTCATGTTGACTCTGGGAGATGAGGAACTGGCACACAAGAGAGAATCTGCTATCTAAAGGAAGCTTCTGCTCACTAAGAGACAAAAGTTCACCTTTTCCCATGGAGATTGCATAGAAATGAACTTTATTTGTGCTCTTCTGTAGACACACACACACACACACACACACACACACACACAGAGGGGGAGTGAGAAGAGAAGATATGAAGAGAGAGGAGAGAGGAGAGGAGAGGAGGGGAAGGGAGGGGAGGGGAGGGGA
>NC_034591.1:63058634-63071938 GCF_900095145.1 Mus pahari | reverse complement strand
GGAGAGGAGAGGAGAGGAGAGGAGAGGAGAGGAGAGGAGAGGAGAGACTAATGCTGGATTGGGAAAAGCCTCTCATCCAGGCTGCATATAAAGCTGTACATATCATCCAACCATCACTATCTGAGAAATATTATGGCTTCAGATTCATAATAAGACCTGTGGAATACCTAAGCCCTCTCTGGCCTCTGGTACCTTCACCTTCAGGTGTTGTCCCCTCTCTCATGCTTCCTGTGTCATCATTTTCCTTTCCTCTACACTCCCCTACTTCCTTCTTTAGTGTCCCTGTATTCTCTCTCCCTACTTTGAGAGTATTACAGGAAACATTATGTGGATATGCCAAGAAGATGAATTTGATTTCATTAGTGAGTCAAAGTAAAAGAATAATGAAAAATGAGGCTTTTAAGCAAGAAATGAGGAGGTAGGAACTGATGGGACACATTGAAATCCAGACCTTGAGATGTACAATTGGTTGAACTCTTTTAAATAAACCAATACCACAATGAAAAAAATATTTGACGAATATTTTTCTAGGAAATATGAAGAGTGGCCTATGCCCAAACTTAAATTACAGAAATATGTTCCAGTCTCCTATGAATGAGTGGATTATATGAAAATATCTGAGATGAAGAGACATCTGGCCTTGACCAACTGGATCTATGTGCAGTATATTGACCAGCATGAGGCTGTACTTCACCAAATAAGAACCAATGAAGCATAATTATTACAATACTCTTAAGAAATAAACAAATAATGGCAACTGAACTTTAAAATTGTTCTGTTCTTATATCTTAAGTGAACAGCCCATAATTCATGTACATATGTGTATCAGTAAGTGAACTCAGGTATGTATGTATATGTGTATGTGTGTAGGTATAGGTATAAGTATATATAAATAGAGAGTTGATGGAAGGATGGAAATAATGTAAACAAAATCATCATATATGAAGAATAAATGTGTGTGTGTGTGTTTGTGTTGTGTGTGTGTGTGCATCTGTGTGTTGTGATAATGAGGAAGATGTCATGAGTTTATGTGGTTGTGGGAGGGGATGAAGGAAGAGTAGGAGGAAGGAGTAGAAATAATGTAAATAATGTAATCATATCTAAGGTATGATTGTGAGTATGTGTGTCTGTGTTGTGATAGTGAAAAATAAGAAGTCACAAATGTGAAGGGTTGTAAGAGAATACAGGAAGAGTTGGAAGGAATAGAAGGAGGGCTAAAAATGTTTTTAAAAAAGTAATCATGTATATAATCCTCAAAAATTAAAAAAAATTACTGTTACTGAAATTAGGTTAATTTACAATAACTTCTCCATGTGTACCTGGGACATATAGGAACCAAAATATAAGGTCAGAGTACTGCAAAATCATCATGAGTATAATATTCCTACTGAGTGTACTGTATGATCTTGAAATGATTTATTCCTTACTAATTACCAAGCCCTGGAACATTATGGAAAAGTTAAATGGGTAACCCACAAGCCAGCACAGGTAGCCTCGATTTTCAGTTCTTCTCAAAAATAAAAAAAAAAAAAATCAAATTACCAAAGTGAAATGAAAATTTAGACCTTTAAGACAGATCTACATACATATAAAACTTACAAACTACAAGTGAATTATTTCGAGTATTCTATTTCTAGATTTTTATACTTACTCCTTAACTTTGCTCTTTTCCCTTATAATTGAGCACACAATTAGCTGAGTACTCAACTGAAGCAAAAATTCACCACTTTTAACATGGCCAATTATTTCAATCTTTACCTTCATTTTTGAAGTTTATGAAACCTACGCTTATTATTTTTTTACTTATCATTCTATTTTTTCCCTAAATGAATAAGGGCAAGTATAATAAAATCTTCAAATGACAGAGTGGGAAATTGGAAACACTGACAAAACAGAGCTGCTGGCTGTCAGGCAGAACCAGCATAGCTTAAAATTCTTGTTTTTTAGATAATACAGGAATCTTAAATTTGGAGTTCTGCTTGAAGAGGTCTCAGTATATCAGTGCTTGGTATTGTAAAGTAATGCAATAGCTTGTGAAAAATCAATCTGTAAAGTCCAAGGTTCAGCTATAGTTCTTAAAACCACCCATACACTGCAGCCTAAGACTGCATGAAAAAGGAGGTTATGTACATTTATATATCATTCATAATATAAACAGGGAATCTCCTTTGAAATGGTAACTGCACCATTTTGGAGAGCCTGTCATGGTTCCAAGTAATTATTAGATTTGTGTAATAATGTCAAAATGCAAACATCCAAGGTTTCAATAAAAATGTCTCAAATATATATCTTAGCTCTTTTTTTGTTTTCTATAACAAAGTATTCTATTCTTCTAAATGATAAATCTTAAACCAAGATTGTTTTAAGGTTTGTTTAATATATAAACAAATCCACAAATAAATACACCTGAGGTTCAGGCTTCCTTGTAAAGGGCTCTCTGTATTACATAAATACATAGACAAGAATCTGAAAGTAAAAATGAAAATAACTACATTCAAATGCCATCTCGGCAATACATTAGTTATTCAACCCTAAAGTAATGAGCAAAGTTTGCTTTACGTTTGTGCATCTTTGGATGTGGATAATAGGTATGTCAAATGTGTCAAGTGAGAATTAATGAAATTATATGTGTAAAAGCAACTAAGATAGTACCTTGTACCAGGTCTTCATTAATTATTTCACTTTTTAACTAATGAGAATTAAATATTCATTAAATACAGTACTTGTTTATCTCAAGTTTCATATTCTAGATTCGGTGATATAATCAAACTGTAATCCAAAATTATTAAATGCCAATTTTAGAAATAAAGTAAGCTTGAATGCTGTGATGTCCAAATGAATTAGATGAAATTTTGTGCCACCTCATTGCATTTTATCAAGAAAATTAATCAACCCCTCTTTCTAGTGTGTCCTCTTGGCATATACTACCCATCAATTTGTTAAAATATACCTATCTCAGTTATAAGTTGATCTTATAACTGATGGCTTTAGAGTGTCTTGATCATGTATGATCCCTGTCCCCTCTCTAGCTTTCTTTAGGCTACATTACTACAACTTCTACCAACATCATGTTTATTTGTTTTTAATGGATGACTTAGGGATGTGCTCATGGCCATGGGCTGGACAGAGAACTAATTCAAACTAAGATGAATCTGTTAGGGCAAATCTAAATTCACAGCTTTCATTTGGAATGCCGGCTCTCCCCTTTCTACTATAGGCTATGGTCACATATTTGCCTATGGATTTACAATTCCAAAGCAAACTGGCATCACCAAAACAGATTTCACATCCAGAAATACTAGAACTAAGAACTCCCATCTCATCCCATGAAAATTCATTTTCCTCCAGAGAGAAGTAGCTCTGTGCAAGGCATATGCAAAAAATCTAAATTAAATTTGGGAGACACTCTCAACCTCACACCATTTAATTTAATTTAATTTTTGAATTCATAGGAATTTGTGTTTTGGGCTTTGCATTGATGTTGGGTAAATAATATATCACTAAACTATTCTCTGAACCCTCTAGACATTAATAATACCAACGTTGACTAAATAATACCAAAATTGACTAAAGTGCCTGTAGCTTCCTACTAAAAAAGCAAGAATTTAACTCTGTCACAGCTATGGTTTACTTCATAGAATAATCATATTACACAGTTTGTATTGCTTGCCTTTGTTAACTAAGCCTCTGCAATTCTGTGAAGAGCTGTGCAAAGAATATAGCTCATTTTCTTAGTTTGGGTTTCTATTGCTATGACAAAATACCATAACCAAAGAGCAAGTTTGGGAGAAAATAGTTTATGAGGCTTACACTTCCATGTCACTGAAAGAAGTCAAGGGCAAGAACCTGGAGGCAAGAGTTGACTCAGGCTCCATGGAGGAGTGCTGCTTATTGCCCTGCTCCCCATTGCTTACTGGACCTGCATTCCTATAGATGCATTCCAATAGAACCCAGCACCAGCAGCCCAGAAATGGCCCCACCCATGATGGGCTTGGCCCTCCCCATCAATCACTGATTAAGATAATGCCCTACAGGCTTGCACACAGCCAGATCTTATGGAGGCATTTCCTTATCTGAGGCTCCCTCATGTCTAATGACTAGAGTTTATGTAAAGTTGACACAAAAGTAGCCAATTCACTCTATAATCCTAAAAGAACATGGTAGGGATTTTAAAACAATGGACATAATTTCACAGAGAAGATAAGCCAAGAAACTTGTCTCTATAACTCCTTCAATGGGTATTTCTAAGAAGGATAAAAGTATCCACACTTTGGTCTTCCTTCTTGAATTTCATGTGTTTTGCAAATTTTATCTTGAGTATTCTGAGCTTCTGGGTTAATATCCACTTATCATTGAGTACATATCATGTCCATTCTTCTGTGATTGGGTTGATGATATCCTTAGGATGATATCCTTCAGATCCATCCATTTGTCTAAGAATTTCATGAATTCACTGTTTCTTTTTCTTTTTTCAATTTTTATTAGGTATTTACTTCATTTACATTTCAAATGCTATACCCTATACCGTCCCCCCCCACTGTTCCCCTAACCACGCACTCCCCCTTCTTGGCCCTGGTGTTCCCCTGTACTGGAGCATATAAAGTTTGCAAGAACAAGGGGCCTCTCTTCCCAATGATGGCTAACTAGACCATCTTCTGCTATGTATGGAGCTAGAGACAGGACCTCTGGGGGTGCTGGTTAGTTCATATAGTTGTTCCACCTATAGGGTTGCAGACCCCTTTAGCTCCTTGGGTACTTTCTCTAGCTCCTCTATTGGGGGACTGTGAACATCCACTTCTGTGTTTGCCAGACACTGGCATAGCCTCATAAGAGACAACTATGTCAGGGTCCTTTCAGCAAAATCTTGCTGGCATATGCAATAGTGTCTGGGTTTGGTGGCCTATTATGGGAGGGATCCCTGGGAGGGGCAGTTTTTGGATGGTCCATCCTTTTGTCTCAGCTCTAAACTTTGTCTCTGTAACCCCTTCCATGGGAGTTTTGCTCCCAATTCTATGAAGGGGCAAAGTGTCCACATTTTGGGAATTTTTGGAAGCGAAACTAGGAAAGAGGATAACATTTGAAATGTAAATAAAGAAAATATCTAATAAAACAAAAGAAGAAGTTTAAAAAATATATAAACTAAGACATATTTAAGTCCTCTGAAATTTTGTTAGAACTGAATGAATATACAGTAACATACTATACTGCTGATGCTCTTACCATATTCTGATTGAGTAACCAGATCTAAAGTTATTAACTTACTTTTTCAGCCTTTTAATTGCTTTAGGACTTTTACTTCATGGTGTAGTAAAAGCCCAGAGTACCATCAGAAAATGTGCAATAGTGTCTGAGAACTCAAGATCAAACAGTACTCCCAGAAAATACTCAAGAAAGTAGCTCGAGGGCAGAGAAAAACTAGTAAGTGGAATTTCCCTGGGAATTTGGGTAGTCTTGCCTACACGATCAGAGAAGCATGCCTGAAAACACCCCTTTCTTGTAGTTGTTATCTTCTAAGTCTCCTTACACAGATAAGATCCTTACCTCATTAATCAGATAAACTCTTTCTATCAGTTACAGGCCTGCTTATCTTTCTTCCTATTCTGCTTTTTAATTCTTTTTGTCTTTATTTTGCTTTAAATAAAAATCTTGTTCGGTAACTGATTATTATGAGAATCAAATGCTTTAATAACTAATTTCTAAAAGTCTGAAAAGTGTTTTTAAAAACATTAGATCTATAAAACACTATTCTTTCTCTTGCAAAGAAAAATCACCTGGTTGGTTGTACAATTTGTGTGTGTGTGTGTGTGTGTGTGTGTGTGTGTGCACGCACGCACATGCACGTACAGACACATATGCATGTTATGTGTGGTAGATGCTTATGTATGTGTGAGCATGCACATGCATACTTGTATGAGTTTGTTTTCACATGTATGTGTGTATGTATGTATGTATGTATGTATAAATGCATAAATGTATGTTTGGATAGTTATGTGTTAAAAGTAAGAGATTAACTGAGGAATACAGAGAATTATGGAAGAAAGGGTCACCTTAAAATAACTGCACATGAGCAGCAAAAAGAGAATGATTAATTGGAAGGAACCACACATCAGAAAAATATTAGTATTTTAGTCATGAAGTTGGGGTAGCCCAACTCTGCCTAAAAGGGCAGGCTTCCTCCTGACTGCCATCCTGCGGGGCAGGTCGTGTTCTTGTTTTTCTGTTCTCAGTACCATTGGAACTGACCCACTTCCCCTGGCTATTCCAGAGGCATTCTTATTGGTGTCCTATTGCTTTCGAACTGAAGACCTTTCTCACCTCAGAATGACCTCTGTCCCTCCAGCTTGCATTTGTGGGCTTATCTTGGATAACTAGAATGCTCCATCCAGAGTTGCTTGATTTCCCCTGAGGAAAACAGAAGCTCCTGCTTACAGACTGCAGTTGATTCAGTAGTACATTCTCAAAGGTCTCAGCGGCCTTCTATAAAGGAGGCTGTCCACTGACGCCATTAGGATCAGACTCCCCATATAACTGCAAGCGCATGCATGTTGTGCAATGCATTGCACAAATTACAAGGTGCCTAGAATGAGTTGGAATCAGCTATCATATGTCTCAAAATATTTGCCAGATTAAAGCCAGAGGAAAAATTAATAATCTGCTTATGAATGATTTTGTGTCAGAAGCCATGTCTTCAGTAGGATGATGTCTCTTGGCAGAAGGTATTTAACCATTTTTCATGAGCTCATCCTACAGTGAGCACTCAGAGAGACTTTGTGTGGTTAGCCCCACCCACTCTCCTGCCCCCCACCCCCTGCCAAGAAGCAAGATGACAAAATGAGCACGTTAGTGTGCAGATTCAAAATGTAAATTTGTAAGCTTGAGATATGAGTATTGATAAAATCCTAAGAGTCAGATGATTACCACAAATGTAAAAGCGCTCAGCTAGGCTCTTATATGGAATTACTAGACCCTGACCAAAGAAGATGAAATTGTGCAGTCTGTATAAACACAAACAGGCAGAAATCTCTAATATCGTATAACAAGAACCAAATTTAAAAATGAAAAGTCAATTTAGTATCAAGTACTTAAGACATCTCATTTCTACTACTCTTTTTAATAACTCAGAATGCAGTAGAGGTCTGGGAAAGTTTCTTTAAACATAGATAACTTAGTAGTATAAGTTTGTTTTGTAAAAGAAATAACTGCTCAAAGCCCAATGTTTACTCTGTGTTGAACATAGCAACACAGGTTTCTCCACTTAAAAAACCTAGGATTTCAAAAAGTTACTCCTCTAGATTGTGGGGTGGTGGACTGTGCACAGACAGCCTGGTCCCCAATCGAGCAAAGAAGGTCTGGAAGCCCCAGCGGGCAATGATTTCCACCTGCATGAGACCACAGGAGTTGAGAAGCGACTTCCACTCTCTGCCCTCATTCACATCCCTTCTCCAGAACCTTTGCACCAGGCCTGGCCAGAGGTTTCCATGGAAAGCCTCTGATACTCAGGCCCACAGTAGATGAGGCCTAGAAATTTTAATTATTCTTTTCTGATGCTTGGGTATGATTTCAACAACTGTCACGAGGCATTGGTGACCAAAAGAAGGCTGGGTGAGTCAGATCAAGAGAAAGGTCATTCACCGGCAGAAAACCAGTATCCCAATTACAATACAGGACCCAAACCTTACATACTTGTTGCTCCAAAAGGACCTTTAAAAAATTCGCCACAAATTTGCTGTTCACTACATTTCCACGAGATAACTTTAAAGATTATGAAATAAAATAGTAGACACCTGCTTTTTTCTCTCTCAGATTCTGCTAAATTCAATTGTTACCTTCATATGAAGTCACATTTCCTTTCTTCCCCTGTTATTATAAAGATTAATACTTGCTTCGTTACACTTACACTTTGAGCATCAAACTCTGTTTTCACCCTTTAGCTGAACTAAGAGCCAGTTTGTATTTAATATTCTAATATTATCTTTTACATCTCCAAACCAAAATCCCCAGTGTGTTTTGTGGTTTCCTTCTTTTCTATTTTACATGGAAAATGGTAAAATACAATTTCTACACATATTTCATGGAACTATACCAACTCTTGTTTCATTTAATGTTATAAGCATAACATATTGTACTGTTTCATAAAATTTTATTAAATTTGATTTTATTATTTTATTACTTATTCCTTTTATATCCTACTCACAGCCCCCTTCCTGGTCACCCACTCCCAAAATCCTTCCTTCTTCCCTTCTCCTCTTGGCAAGTGGGGTCCCCTGGTTATCTCCCCCGTCCTAGTCTCTGTGAGGCTAGAAGCTTCCTCTCTCACTGAGTGAAGTCAGAAAAAAAACAGTTCAGCTAGTAGAACATACCCCACATAGAGGCAACACCTTTTTGGATAGCCCCTGTTCCAGTTGTTCAAGATCAACATAAGTCTGTTACACATGGGTGAAGAGGCCTCGGTCCAGTCTGTGTAAGTTCTTTGGGTGATTCAGGCTCTGAGAGCCTCAAGGGTCCAGGTTAGTTGACTCTTTTGGTCTTCCTGTGGCATTCCTATCCCCTTTGAGATTACACAATCTTTCTTCCTATTCTTCCATAAAAGTCCCGAAGCTCCTTTCACTGTTTGGCTGTGGGTGTCTGCTTCTATTGAGTCAGCTGCTGGGTGGAGCCTGTGAGAGGGCAACATGATCCTTTCAGCTTACACAACAGAGTATCATTACTACTGTTAGAGATTGGTGCTTGCTCCTGGGTATTATTATCTTAATTTCTAACTGGTTTATTTCAACCCTGATTTTGATTATTTCTTGCCTTCTACTCCTCTTTGTTGTGCTTGCTTTTTTTTTTCTAGAACATTCAGGTGTACTTTTAAGTTGCTGCTATGAGAACTTTCTAATTTTTTAACAGAGGTACTTAGTGCTACAAACTTTCCTCTTAGCGCTGCTTTCATTGTGTCTCATGAATTTGGATATGTTGTGCCTTCATTTTCATTGAATTCTAGAAAGTCTATGTTTCTAAATAATTTCTTTCATTATTTCTTCCCTGACCCAGAGATCATTGAGTAGAGAGTTGTTCGATTTCCAAGAGTGTGTAGGATTTCCAGTGTTTCTGTTGTTGAAGTATACCATTAACCAGTGGTGTTTTGATAAAATACAATTCAATTTTCTTGTATCTGTTGTTGCTTGCTTTGTGGCCAACTATATGGTCAATTTTGGAGAAGGTCCATGGGGTGCTGAGAGGAAGGTATATTCCTATTTTGTGTTTGGGTGAAATATTACATAGATGCTTGTTAGGTACATTTGCTGCACGATGTCTATTAATTTCACTGTTTCTTTTTTATTAAATATTTTTTATTTATATTTCAAATATTATCCCCTTTGCTGATTTTTCCTCCAAAAATCCCCTCCCCTATCCCCTCCACCCAACCCCTGCTCACCAACCCACCCACCCAAGATTCCTAACCCTGGCATTGTCCTATACTGGGGCATAGAGTCTTCACAGGACCAAAAGTCTCTCCTCCCATTAATGACACACTAGACCATCCTCTGCTACATATGCATCTGGAGCCCTGAGTCACAACATGTGTACTCTTGGTTGGTGTTTAGTCCCTGTGAGCTCTGGGAATACTGGTTAGTTCATATTGTTGTTCTTCCTATGAGGCTGCAAACACCTTCAATACCTTGGGTTCTTTCTCTAGCTCTATCATTGGGGACCCAGTACTTAGTCCAATGGATGGCTGTGAGCCTCCACGTCTGTATTTGTCAGGCACTGGCAGAGGCTCTCGGGAGACAGCTATATCAGTCTTCTGTCAACAAGCACTTGTTGGTGTCAAAAATAGTGTCTAGGTTTGGTAATTGTATATGGGTTTGATTCCCAAGGTGGGGCAGTCTCTGGATTGTCATTCCTTTAGTCTCTACTCCACACTTTGTCTCTGTAACTCCTTCCATGGGTATTTTGTTCCCCATTCTAAGAAGAATCAAGGAATCCACACTTTGGTCTTCCTTCTTTTTCAGTATCATATGTTTTGTAAATTGTATTTTGGGTATTCCAAGCTTCTGGGTTAATATCTACTTATTAGAGAGTGCATATCATGTATTTTCTTTGTGATTGGGTTACCTCACACAAAATGATATGGATCTATCCACTTGCCTAAGAATTTCATAAATTCATTCTTTTTAATAGCCAAGTAGTACTCCATTGTGTAAATGTACCACATTTTCTGTATCCATTCCTCTGTTGTGGAACATCTGGGTATTTTCTGGTTTCTGGCTATTATAAAAAGGCTGCTATGAACACAGTGGAGCATGTGTCCTTAAAACATGTTGGAAAATCTTCTGGGTATATGCACAGGAATAGTATAGCTGAATCCTCAGTTAGTACTATGTCCAATTTTCTGAGGAACCGCCAGACTGATTTCCAGAGGGGTTGTACCAGCTTGCAATCCCACCAGCAATGGAGGAGTGTTCCTCTTTCTCCACATACTCATCAGCATCTGGAGTCACCTGAGTTTTAATCTTAGCCATTCTGACTGGTATGTGGTGGAATCTCAGGGTTTTATTTGCATTTCCCTGATGACTAAGGATGTTGAACTTCTTTTTAGGTTCTTCTCAGCCATTTGTTATTCCTCAGTTGAGAAATCTTTGTTTAGCTCTGTACCCCATTTTTAATAGGGTTATTAGGTTTCTGGAATCCAATTTCTTCTGTTCTTTATATATATTGGATATTAGTCCCCTGTCAGATTTAGGATTGGTAAAAATACTTTCCTAATCTGTTGGTGTCCTTTTTGTCTTATTGACAGTGTCCTTCAACTTACAGAAGCTTTGTGAGTTTATGAGGTCCCATTAGTCAATTCTTGATTGTATAGCACAAGCTATTGCTATTCTGTTCAGGAATTTTTCTCCTGTGCCCATATTCTTTGAGGCTCTTCCCCACTTTCTGCTCTATCAGTTTCAGTGTCTCTGGTTTTATGTGGAGTACCTTGATCCACTTAGACTTGAGCTTTGTACAAGAAGATAAGAGTGGAAAAATTTGAATTCTTCTACATGATAGCCACCAGTTGAGCAAACACCATTTGTTGAAAATGCTGTCTTTTTTTCCACTAGATGGTTTTAGCTCCTTTGTCAAAGATCAAGTGACCTTAAGTGTCTGAGTTCATTTCTGGGCCTTCAGTTCTATTCCACTGATTTACCTGTCTGTTGCTGTACCAGTATCATGAAGTGTTTATCACAATTGTTTTGTAGAACAGCCTGACGCCAGGTATGGTAATTCTACCAGATGTTCTTTTATTGTTGAGAATAGTTTTTGCTATCCTAGGTTTTAGTTATTCCAGATGAATTTGCAAATTGCCCTTTCAAACTCTGTGAAGAACTGGGTTGGAATTTTGTTGGGGATTGCACTGAATCTTTAGATTGCTTTCAGCAAGATGGCCATTTTTACTATATTAATCCTGCCAATCCATGACAATGGGAGATCTTTCCACCTTCTGAGATCTTCTTCGATTTCTTTCTTCAGAGACTTGAAGTTCTTATCATATAGATTTTTCACTTCCTTAGATAGAGTCACAGCATGGTATTTATATTATTTGTGACTATTGTGAAGGGTATTGTTTCCCTATTTTCTTTCTCATCCTGTTTATCCTTTCTGTAGAGTAAGGCCACTGATTTGTTTGGGTTAATTTTATATCCAGCTTCTGCACTGAAGTTGTTTATCAGGTTTAGGAGTTCTCTGGTGTAATTTTTGGGGTCCCTTAATTATACTATCATATCATCTACAAATAGTGATATTTTGACTTCTTCCTTTCCAATTTCTATCCTCTTAATCTCCTTTTGTTGTCTAATTGCTCTGGCTAGGACTTCAAGTACTATATTGAATAGGTAGGGAGAAAGTGGGCAGTCTCCTTCAAGACCCTGAATTTAGTGGGATTGCTTCAAGTTTCTCTCTATTTAGTTTAATATTGGCTACTGTTTTGCTGTAGATTGCTTTTCTTATGTTTAGGTATGGGCCTTAAGTTCCTGATCTTTTAAGACTTTTATCAAGAATAGGTGTTGGATTTTGTCAAATGCTTTCTCAGCATCAAATGAAACGAGATGATCATGTGGTTTTTGTCTTTGATACCTAAACCACACAAATATACAACAAGGAAAGAGAACTTCAGACCAAATTCCTTTATGAATATCAATGTGAAAATACTTAATAAAATTCTCTCAAACTGAATCCAAGAAAACATCAAAGCGATCATCAATCATGATCAAGTAGGCTTCAGCTCAGGGATCTAGGGATGGTTTAATATACTGAAATCCATCAACATAATCCACTATATAAACAAACTCAGAGTAATTGTAGAATGAATTGGGTAGAGTACCTTCTGTTTCGATTTTGGAAATAGTTTGAGGAGAATTGGAATTAGGTCTTCTTTGAAGGTCTGATAGAACTCTGCACTAATCCCATCTGATCCTGGGCATTTTTTGGACAGGAGACTATTAATGACTATTTATATATCTTTAGGGGATATGGGACTGTTTAGATCATTTATCTGATCCTTATTTAACTTTAGTACCTGGTATGTGTCTAGAAAATTGTCCATTTTATCCAGGTTTTCCACTTGTGTTGAGTATAGGCCTTTGTAGTAGGATTTGATGATGCTTTGGATTTCCTGAGGTTTTGTTGTTATGTCTCGCTTTTCCTTTCTGATTTTGTTAAGTAAGATACTGTCCCTGTGCCCTCAGGTTACTCTGGCTAAGGGTTTATCTATCCTGTTGATTTTCTTAAAGAACCAGCTCATGGTTTGGTTGATTCTTTGTAAAGTTATTTTTCTTTCCACTTGGTTGATTTCAGTTCTGAGTTTGATTATCTCCTGCCATCTACTCCTCTTGGGTGAATTTGCTTCCTTTTGTAATAGAGCTTTTAGGTGTGCTGTCAAGCTGCTAGTGTATGATTTCTCCAGTTTCTTCTTGTAGGCACTCAGGGCTATGAGTTTTCCTCTTAGGACTGCTTTCATTGTGTCCCATAAGTTTGGGTATGTTGTAGCTTCATTTTCATTAAGCTCTAAAAAGCCTTTAATTTCTTTCTTTATTTCGTCCTTGACCAAGTTATAATTGAGTAGAGTGTTGTTCACCTTCCACATGTATGTGGGCTTTTTATTATTTGTTATTGAAGATCAGCCTNAGTCCGTGGTGATCTGATAGGATGCATGAGATAATTTCAATATTTTTGTACATTTTGAGGCCTGTTTTGTGACCGATTATATGGTCAATTTTGGACAAGGTACCATTAGGTGCTTAGAAGAAGGTATATCCTTTTGTTTTAAGGTAAAATGTTCT
>NC_034591.1:63014381-63055721 GCF_900095145.1 Mus pahari | reverse complement strand
CTACTCCCAGGCGAACACCCCTCCTCGTGTGGGGAAATGTGCCGGTGCCGGATCAGCCAGGGGACTGCTGCCAGGCGAACACCCCTCCTTGGGCGGGACCTAGAACTAGGACTCTTGACCTTCTTCTATTTCTGTAATTCTTAAGTCTTTAAACATTATCCCATATTTTCTGGATATTTTATGTCAGGAATTGTTTTAGATGTAACACTTTCATTGACTGATATATCAATTTCTTCTAGTGTATTTTCCACACCTGAGATTCTCTCTTCTATCTCTATTCCATTGTTGATGCTTTCATCTGTTGTTTCTGTTCTAGGCTTTCCATTTCGAGAAATTCCTCAGTTTGTGTTTTCTGTAATGCTTCTATTTCCACTTTCAGGTCTTGCACAGTTTTATTTCCTTCACCCATTTACTTGTATTTTCCTGTATGTCTTTAAGGGATTTGTTTCCTATTGAAAGACCTTTCTGGTTCATTTCCTCTCAAAAGGCTTCTATCATCTTTATGATTGCATTTACGGTCATTTTCTCCTGGTTTTGGTCATGTTAAGATATTCAGGGCTTGCTGTTGTGGATTAACTGTGGTTTAGAAGAATCTTGTTGATTGTGTAGTTTCTGTTGGGGGCCATGAACTTCTATAGTGCTGCTGTGGCAGGCCTCTGATGGATATTCTTGGGCTGTATCATTCCAGACCTGTAATTCTGTATGGTTCAGGAGCTTCAAGTTCAATGAAGGTGGACAGAGAGGTAGGAGAAAAATGGATGACCCCTTGCAATGGCAGGCTGCATGGAGCAGCTTGACTTGTCCCAAAGGGTTCAGAGAGCAGGGAAGATAGGTGAGGGAAAGGAAGCATACCTACATGATTCAGGAGTCTTATAAAGATAAAACAGAGGCAGCAGGAAAATGGAGGTTTTGATGGAATGGCAGGCTACTCAGAGCAGCTTAGTTTGGCCAAGAGGGAGCAGAGAACAGGGTAAGTAGGTGGGGGAAGGAAAGCTTGCCTGTATGATTCACAGTCTGATGGGAGTGGAGGAGAGGCAGTGGAAGAATCTTATAAACTTCTAATTAGAAAAAAAAATATATATATATATATATATATAATTTCTCTTATCTAATGAAGAATAGTGCCTGGCTATAGCAAGATAGACCATTGATTTAGAGGAAGAAGACCTGAAAATGCCTTAGGTGCATCTAAAAGCATGAGGAATATCAAGATACCAGATAGGAAATATTCCGGAGTTAAAGCTAGTATTTCTTGAATATAAGCAAAACATCAGACACATATTCTGAACACATTTGCATTAGTTAATGTTCTATTGCTGTGGTAAAATATCATGGCCAAAAACAAGATATGGAAAAAAGAGTTCATTTTAGATCACTATTCCAGCAGGTTAGTCCATAAAAGAGGCAAAGGACTTGAAGAAGATGTATGGATCAGGACACATCTCTTCTATACAAGGCACAAAAAGTGAACTGGAAGTTAAACAAAGCTAGAACCTCTCAAAGCCCTTCCCTAGTGATATAGTTCCTCCAGAAAAGCTCTTCATTGTAAACATTCTCAATCACTTAACACAGCACTACCAACAGTTAACCAATTGTTTAAATAGATGAGCCTGTCCTGGACATTTCTCATTCAAGTCAAAACATCTCTGAAAAGCCACAACATTGCCTGGCTATCTTGTCCAACATTTTAATGCCATCCTTCCATATACAGTTATAAAGAAATAGAGAACAAAAACTTAAGATCATAGAAACAATCTTTTGTTTTGTTTCACTCAGTAGTTCACTACATATAGCCCAGGGATACCATGAGACTATTCCTCAGCTACCTAGTACTCAAAATAGAAATGTGTGTAAACTCACACAGCTATCAAGAACCTATGACTTCAAACTGGGAGCTCTATTTTAGAGTGTGAACTTCATTTACCTCCCACGAACCACATGTTCTTTTATATGGAGTAACTACCCTATCGTGTCGAGACATACATAGCTTATCACACAGAGAAAGGATGGGTATGAATACTGTTTATGCATTTAGAAAGGAAACTGAGAGAGTAATATATATAGGAGATGAGGAATAGCAGAGTAACTAAAGGCTAATGAAGAAGGGTATAAAGCTATTTCTTTAGTTTCATTTCTTTCATAGATCTGCCCCCACCCCCGTAGTGGATTTGTGAATTAAACCTCTGTAGATTTAAGTAACAAGAACCATGTTTGCATTCCAAAAGCATTCAACAAGTGTTTTGCTTTTGAGACAGTAATAGTAAAAGTTAGGTATAATTCCATTGGTTATCAGCACTGTAGGACTTAGACATGACTAATTTCTCAATGAACACATTCTTCACATTAACTAATTTTTGCAAAAGTGATTTTTAAAAATGTTTTATTTATTTCCTTATATTGTGGGAGGTTTCTGTAAGAATTCCATATATGAGTAGAGCATGAGTGTTGTGAAAGGGGAAAGAGAAAAATGGTGAAAAGTTTACCTGGAAAAAGGTTGTGAGGCATTGCAGAGGCAGAGCAAGGGACTGAAAAGTAACACTGGGTTGCTTGAAAAGAAACAGGTAAACCTATGATTTTATAAGTATTCTTAGAAATACATGCACATACTGTGTGTGTGCGTGTGTGTGTGTGTGTGTGTGTGTGTGTGTGTGTGCGTGCGCGCGCATGTTGTTGTGTGTGTGATATTTCCTATTATATTGAAAGCTTCCCAAGGTTTAGACTCTCTTTTTTGATTATTTTGGAAGTTTTAATGGAAGTTCTACATTTTAACTTCCAAGAAACCAAATAAGGGTAGGAAAAAATTCTCCTTCAAATGCAATAGAGTTTCATGAAACAGGTACACTTACGTGTATTTGGGGCGTTTCCATTCTCTCTCAAAACAATGAAGCATATTGAAGTCCAAATATAACCACAACAAAATTCCCAGTGTACACCTTTTTTTAAAAACTCCCACTGATCCTGAATTCTATTTGGGGAAAGCATGTTTCAAAAGTTCTGTGGCCCAAAATCAATGTGGGTGTCAGACAAAAGTGCTCAACTTTCAAAGTATATTTCCCAGAGCAGAATGCTCCATGGAACAAGGAGGAGCAAAAACACTTGAAAAGAAGTTGCTCCCTCTCTGTAGTGTGTGTGAGAGAAAGAAGTTCCAAGGGGGCTGCTGGAGAGACACTTCAGGCTATCAAGAGCTTGTCTTCTCATGGGAAAGATGCAATCTATGCCAAGCAGAGCATAGGAAACCAACAAGCTATATCCTTAGAATAAAACCGACACCTCAGTGATGTTATTTGGGTCTTAGCAGGGATGTAGAAGAAATTTCAAAACTCTCAATTTAAAAAGTACTTCTGTTCTGTTAAGAGACATAATCTTTCTGAAGCTGAGATCCTGAACATTGAGAAAAAGACTTGCTACCTCCTTGCTTGGGAAGTTTCAGTATGACAGAGGCACACAGATTTTGGATAATCCTGAAGTGGATGTGTGGTTTTTTTTTAATTATTTTATTTGCTTACATCCCAAACATTGCACACTTCCCCTGTCCCTCCTCCTACATTTCCTCATCCCACTCCCCCTGTTCCTTGCCTCTGAGAGGGTGATCCACCCCCTTCAGCCTCAGCTTTTCTTGAGGCTTCAAGTTTCTACAGGGTTAGGCTCATCTTCTCTGACTGAGGCCAGACCAGGCAGTCCTCTGCTGTATATGGGCTGTGGCCTTGGCCCAGCCCTGTGTATGCTGCCTGGTTAGGAGCTCAGTTTCTGGGAGCTCTCAGAAGCCCGGGTTAGCTGATACTGCTGGTCTTCCTATGGAGTCACCCTCTCCTTTATCTCCTTCAGTCCTTCCCCTAGTTCCTCTATCGGGGTCCCTGACTTTAGTCCAATAGTTGGGTGTTAAGTGTCTGCATCTGTCTCAGTCAGCTGCTGGTAGGGCCTCTGAGTCCTGCCATAAGTGCATCATAGTATTTGTAAGGGTCAGGCCTTGCTGCCCCACCTCCATGATTTGCTTCTCCATACCACAAGGACACATGCTCCATTATGTTCATTGTAGCCTTATTTGTAATAGCCAGAAGCTGGAAACAACCCAGATGTCCCTCAACCAAAGAATCGATACAGAAAATGTAATTCATTTACACAACGGAATACTATTCAGCTATTAAGAACAAGAACATCTTGAATTTTGCAGGCTAGAAATTAGTATCCTGAGTGAGGTAACCCAGACCCCAAAGGACATTCTTGGTATGTATTCACTGTCATGATATCCACTGATAAGTGGAAATTAGCAAAAAAGTACAGAATGTTCATGATACAAATCACAGACCCTAAGAAGTTTAACAAAAAGGAAGGCCCGAGTGAGGATGCTTCAATCCCACTTATAAGGGAGAACAAAATAATAATGGGAGACAGAGAGAGAGAGAGGGACATGTGTGGGAGAGAGATGGGAATGGAAGAAAGGGAACAGGATCAGGTATGGGAGGGAGTGCCTGGAAAACTAGACCTCATGTTCCTCCTCAACACTGAGAATTTTACTAATTTTTTATGTGCACTCCTATTAAAGTCCTTGACCTTGGAATACAGTACAGATTAAAACACAGTAAGTTCATTTAATGATTTGTGTGATAATGAATCATGAGGGTGATATTTGCAAGCTTACCATTCCACCGATTATCGTGGTCTAATGCTTTCTGGAAATATCTGAAATGTAAGTCGTAGACTGTGACACAAGTGATAAGGTTTACATGTAGGATGTTACATTTTTTGCTGGAGCAAAATGACAACAGGGGCATTCCTTGCTCTTCATGCTGAACACAGCAGAGAGCTGTTAAACACTGAGTGATCATCCCCATCCCAAGGGCAGAACATCCTCAAGTTCAAAGCAATTTGTGAAATTTATTTCACATATGATTAGTTATTCAAACAGAGGTGTTTTCTTCCTTATTTTTTGTCTACTTTACTAGGTTGAGATTTGAGTTTTCTTATAAGTATACGGAAGGGATTTATAAAACGGAAATGGAATAGACAAATACTTTGTATTTTACCTCCAGGAAATCGCCTTGCTACTCTTCAATTAAAGCTGTTTCTTTTTTAAGGGAAGAATCATCTTTCTGATTTTATATTTTCCTGCATCGAGGAAGGGACTTATAATGTTTGTCTTCCACTAGGGAAGCATAAACAAACGAATAAACACTGGAAAGTTTTACATCTCAGCTCTGGGGAGGAATTTAACAATGCCTCTGAATGAGAGGGTCAATCATTTAAAGGCTGAACTGGCTCCAGAATTATATTACATGGAAGCAAGCTCCCTGGCTAATATCGAAGAAGGGTATAGAATGTCACTTTCTGACAATTAATCTTCCTAGTGCAGCTAAGAAACTCTGTCCAGTATCTAAACCCCTCTCAAGGAGAAAATGTGCTTCTTGGCTCTTCTTTCACAGTTCCTCACTCTAGAGGGATGCAGCATGTATACACATGCAGAATGACTTAGTGATCCTTCATGGGGAAGAAGAAATACATCAGAAAGCTACAATAGAAATGAAAATGATAAATCATTATTTCTTGAATTTGTTAAGAAAATAAGTCCCAAGTCTTCCCACAACACACACTTGTCATTATGTGAAATAAAAGAGGTCTTAGGAGATGGGACCTTTAATTGTCAGTTTTTAACACCTTTCTTTCTTTACTGTTCCCTTGTTTTTTGACAAGGCTACTTACTCAAACTGGAACTTTTTGCTTTGGCTAGACTAGCTAGTCAGTAAAATATGGAGATCTCCCTGCCTCTTTTCCACAAGCAATAGGGTTATATGAAGCAATTATGCACATATGTGCATTTGGAGACATGTACCACAATGCCTCAAATTTATATGGGTCCTAGTGACCTGACCTCAATTTGCCATGCTTCCAAAGACACTTAAGTGACAGAGCTAGCTCTCTCGCTTCCTGGGAATTTTACCTCCCTTTGATCTCTAAGATTAATGACTCCTCTCCATCCCCCCTTTCCTACATCTCTCATTTCTTCTCTCCCATCCATTTTGAGCCTTGAAAGGATATGATAAGAAGCCTCGTACTGATGCCATCACATGGGCAGGAGGGCAGAGTGGCACGGGGACATCAAGAGAGGAGTTGTCAGTAAGGTTATGACAGTCGTTAAAGAAAGACACACATAACAAGTCAAATGCCAATCCTGGCTACCAACTCTTATGGCTTTAGGTAAGCTGCTCCATTCTCCTAACATGTTTTTTTTTCTTTGTAATGTAAATTGAATTCTCATAGCTATTTGAAAGAAATTGCCTTTTGCGAAGCATTTTAATATCAAGAATGGAACAAAATAGTTAATCTAGTCAAATTTCCCATCTAGCTCACAAAGTATGTAAGAATGACATTAAAGTTGGGAGGATTTATTCTGATATCTAGTTTCAAAGATTTCTACCCATGGTCAGCTGGTTAGGTTTTTCTTAACAGTGATGGGCTGAACATTATGATGGGAAGCCTGAAGCAGAACATAATGTATCAGCTTGTGGTTGGTAAGATGTACAGAGTATATATATGCTAGTGTGCTTCCTCCTCGTCTCCTTTGATTTCATCTGGGCCCTGAGCCTATAGGATGCAGCCACCCACACTCAAGGCACACTCCTGTCACTTACCTAATTCGTTCTGGAAATATCTTTACAGAGATGTGCAGAAATGTGCTTTAATAATGTGCTAGGCACTTCTCAATCAAATCAACATTTCATAATGCAAAACATATATGACCCATGTCTAAGAGCCTTAAAAATCTCAAAAATTTCAGGAATTCTAAAAAATCGTAGCTTAATATCTCATCTGAAATATATGCTAAAGTCATAAGAGTGAGTCCTTGTAAAATAAAACAAAAAACAAACAAACAAACAAACAAACAAAACAAATGCTATACTTTAAACATTCAATGCGATAGAGTAAATATGTCTGCCTCCAAAGGCAGGAATAGTTTCATAGAAAGGAGAATTAAGACCAAAGTGAGAGTGGAACCAAATATGGCCACACTCAATTCTATATATCTGTCTCCACTATCCAAAACACAGTGGCATAACTTGAGTCCCAAGAGTTTGTGCCACCTCCAACCTATACATCCTTGCTGTCTGCTACTCAAATAGATTCTCTTGTACTGATTTATCTCATTGGCTCTGGGAGTTCTTATGTTACATCTCAATTCAATCTAGTATACAATAAAGATTCTTGATTATCCAATGATAGGTGGCCAGAACTAAGATCATACATATACAGGTCTTATACAAACTGACCAACTTAGCAGGTTTTATCTATGTATTCAAGAATATGTGTGTATGTATCAATGATTAAAGAACAGGAGTCTATGATTTAGAGAAAAGGCAATGGGATCCATGGGAGTTTTAGATGAGGTGGTAGTAAATATTGTAATTACACTTAAAAATAAAAATGTATAAAATATTGCTTACCATGTTAAAATTAATATTTCATAATGATCATTATTATTAAGCAAATAAGAAGTATTCATTACATTAAGCATGATTTAACACTACCCCTGAATCTATATTTTCAAATTCACTTTAAAAGATGACATTTTCCATTTATAACACTTATAAGTATTACACGTACTTTTAACATTCACTCCAGGGTCAACAAAAACTTACCAATGGCATTGCTGTCTGAGAACAGGGAACCTAGGATATACAACTCAAAATGCTCAGGTCCTTGTTTGTCCAAATGAGAAGCACAAAAGGATCTGCCATCTAGCAAAAGGATTCTACCAGTTATCAGTCCAGCATTCAAAGCTTTGTATTCTTCAATTCAGAAAATGAATTTAATGCTTATTTAACAGCATAAGTTACGACACTTCAAATTGGCCCAGGCATCAAAAACTATAAATGTACCATGCAATTTTCTTGCATATTTAAATGTTTCTTTTCTTTTCTCTTGCTTGAAAGGAAAATGAATGCCAAAAATTACTGAAATGGGAAAAATTTAAAGCATGCAACACTCAAAAATTTACAGTAATGGGACAGTAATCTTATATTATACACTATAGTCACATTAAACATAATTTCAAGATAAGGATAATTTTATATCATTCTTGAGTGAGAATTCAAATTTTCTAAGAATTATAAATTTAAAATGTCTTTTAAGTGTTTTTAAAAATTCTGATTTATATGCCATTTGACCTCATAAGTCTCAAATAGATAAACAAAGATAATCGTTGTTCTAGCATTAAATTGATATATTCACACATTTTCTATGAACACACTTAAAAATAATTTATTTCCTAGCTAATACAATTAATCTACAAAATAACTCTCAAAACCCAGATCACTGAAAAGTCTCTCCAAATGGTTGGTTTAGAAGAATATTTAACTCCAACCTTGAATGTGCTAAGGAGATTAACTTAAGAAAATTGTGTATGGAAAAGAAGCTAACATGGCTGCCACCTGAGTTAAGTTCCTGGGAAAACTTTAAATTATACATTAGTAAAATCAAATTAATTCTGAGGATTTTAAAATGGGAAACCAAAATGGCCTTTCACCTCTCTGACTGAAGAAGAGTTCCAGGACAGCCAGGGCTACACAGAGAAACCCTGTCTCAAAAAAAAAAAAAAAAAAAAAAAAAAAAAAAAAAAAAAAAAAAAAGGATATTTATTTCTAAGGTATGTGGTGGTGGCCTGCATTTAGCTTCAGTACTTGGGATGCAGCAGGTGGATCTCTGAGCTTTAAGGTCAGCCTGGTCTATGCAGGAAAATGCCAGGAAAGCCAGGGCTACACAGGGAAATCCTGTCTCCAAAAAAAAAAAAAAAAATTGGGCTGGTGAGATGGCTCAGTGGGTAAGATCACCCGACTGCTCTTCCGAAGGTCCTGAGTTCAAACCCCAGCAACCACATGGTGGCTCATAACCATCTGTAACAAGATCTGACTCCCTCTTCTGGAGTGTCTGAAGACAGCTACAGTGTTCTTACATATAATAAATAAATAAATCTTTAAAAAAAANAAAAAAAAAAAAAAAAAAAAAAATAGTATAAAATAAAAGATGAAACTAATCGTGACTGTTTAGTGATGTGCTATGGGTAACAAAGGATGATCCACTTTTAAATGATTTGTTGATTGAACTGAAAAATATTTGAGATACACACATGAGTATGAAATGATGTGTCTTCTTAAAAGTGATTAATATATTGATTCAGGATAACTAATAAATGCGATATCACCTGAATTACTCTGCATTGTCTATTCAATCATGAAAGTAAGAAAGAAGATACAAGAAAATGAATAATGGAGAAAAGAACTTAATGACAGTGTAGGCAAAGTTACAGTGGTACCTCTTTATTATCTATGACTCATACTTGTTGCAGGTAGACTTTCAATAAACATCATTGTTATAAAACAAAATTACGATTATATTGAAAACTGACAACTGAGTTATTTCTAAATTATTTTTTCAGATACAATACTAGTAGGATATGGGAAAAATTAACTGTTTTAAGTTAAAATCAGACAGTAATATCTCAACTTGTATAAGTTTAGAATGAAGAGATGATGGAAGACCCAATACAGTGTTTCTCTTCATTCATCCATCTAGCTATTTGTTTTAAATTACAAACTTTATCCACCTCCTTCTCAAATATCCTCAGGTCTGACATGGAACTATATGTGTGGGCTTAGTTTCTAAGCACAAGAACTCAGAGTTTTACCTGCACATAAGACTGAAGAAACTGGTCAGGCTGAAGGCTGACCCGTATCGTGAGAGCACAAGGTACAGAGACTAATCATTAAGCTTTACAATCTAGTGCTACTACTTTGCTTAACACATTTTAAATAGCTCTACATATGAAATTCAATCTGATTGGCATGGCTCACAAAGCCTTGCTTGATCAGCCCTCTGAATGCATGTCTGACTTGCCAACTCTTAGATCTTCAAAAGCTCTAGTCTACACCAAACTCCATGTCTTAAATGTCTTCCCCTTTATCACTCAAAATGTTTAAAAAAAAATAGTATTTCCATTTATGATTTCATGATCACTCCTATGAAAGAGAATATTCATGCATATCAACAAATCACATTAAGAGCCAAGTTACACACATACACACACACACACACACACACACACACACCTTTCTGGTGCTTTAAATCCATGTTCTTACAATCATTTTTATGCTTAGGACATAACGTATATTTTGTTTGTTTTCTTAATCACTGGTTGTTTGTGCCTTGTGTGAGCTGGAAGAGGAAATTTCCTGATGTAGCAAGTGTTAACTGCCTCATTCTGTTATTCAGAGAGCCTCAGTAAACACCCTCTCCTTATAAGAGGGGAAAACATAGACATAGGTCCATCTAGACATGAATCAAACCAGAAAATGATAGCCTGCATCTTGTGAATTATAATTAGCCTTTTCATTCTTTATTACATTTTTTAATTATGTACTGTATGTGTGTTTGTGTGTACATGTGTGCAGGTTCCAACTCATGTGCTTATATCACAGAACAACTGGCAAAGGCCCCTTCTTTCCTTCTACTAAGTGGCTGCTGGGGTGCAAACTCAAATAGTTGAGCTTGACAAGTGTTGCTACCCTCTGAATCATCTAAAATTAGTCCCTCTCCCCAGTGTTTTTGGCATTTTCACTTTTGCGTCAAGAATGTCCATAACCCATAGCTGTTATTTCATATTTCTAAAACTTAGGAAGATAGTAGACATTTTCCCAGGAGCTATAGGATGAGGAAAGTAGAGATTTAGCACTTCTTTACCTCTCAGGGCAGTTGTCCTTTCTCCCCACCCCCCTACCCCCATACCCCCCACCCCTGTGCTCAGTAGCAGTTAGATTATCAAACTTTAAAAGAAAGCACAAGCTTAATGTAAATTGATTCCTTACCTAGGTCTGGATGAAAAACAGTGAGTTTGGGAGTCTACAGGCAACGTGTGCAAAATCAAGTTGTTAAGTCCCAGAGATAGATATGCACTGGATGAACTATTCTTAATATTTCCTTTGTGTTGCATAAATTCACAGAAACGTTATTAATTGAATGGGGCTGATGGTTTCAAAAAAAAGGAAAAACTCGGCAGTAATAAATGTGGCCCAGAGCTAAATTAAGACATCCTCTCAGTACTCCGGGCAGAGCATTTTTTTTCCGAACAGCTGGTTTCTGTTAATAGGCACATCCTTCCTGCAGAGCAGGCAGATCTGTAATCCCCATCACGCTTGCTGTGTAACTGCCCCAGAGCACATAATCACAGGGCACACTCCCATTGCTTTACAAGGATATTTTTTCCTTTCAGACTTGTCCTTTTGGGAAATGCACTATCTATTCTGTACTCCAGTTCCAGGCCTCCATTTAATTACAGAGCCCGATATTTATGGTGAGGTGAAGAAGAGAAAGCTAAAGAGGTACAGTTGCCTATTTAAAATATATGCACTCACAAACCTCTAAATGTGAAGACTTCCTTGAGCTGCTGAAGAAACATATTTTATATCACCGAAGAATCTCTTTGTGCACAATTAGGAGATTCAAAACACAGGTGATGGCCATGATATAGGATCTGATGAGCTCTGAAATGCTACACATACCAGAGCACCTCTGCATGCTTTTGCTAAGCAGGAAAGACTCTTGAGGAATTTTTAGTTAGTCCTTTAATTCATATAATGATTCTATTCATAATTGGGTTCTAGCAAAGCAATCACTGTGCTTGATACTCAGTGCACCAAGGAAACCTGGTTCAGTGCCATTCAAAGCATGGGCAGGCCCATCATCTGTTTATTACCTCTGAGAAAGAGGATGCTCAATTCCAAGTCCATGCAGAATGCATGATTCCTTGGAACGAGAATGGGATACTGCTTTGGAAACATGAAGATAAATCTCATTTAAATGGAAGACTAAGGTGAACACTTCACATGCTAAGATGCAAAATAGTCCATGCTTGGACTTAAATATGAAAGTAATAGATAGTACTTACTGTTATGAATTGGTGATTCAGCAGAATTCTGAAATAGATACAGTATGATGTTCATCTTACATATGTACTATAATCATGACAAAAAATAAATCCAAAGCTAAAATGATAAATAAAAAGAAAATAAAGAAGAAAGAAGAGGAAGAAAACCTACATATTATGAGACAAGAAACCTCTTAAGATTCCATGGTGTTTGTTTTCGGTTCTTGTCTAATGCGGGGCATGTGGGCTACTTTCAAGAGTAGTTTTTTTCTCACTGAGATTTCTTTGAAGAAAATTGAATTTTCATTTGCAAGTGGTTATCCATTGGAGATAGTTTCTGAGTTAGGGAAGAAGTTATGTGTTCATTTCTCCTTTTAGCTCTAATACTCCATCTATTACAGTCATAAGCAGACTTTGCAGTGCTGCTTCAATCTCTGTGAGTTCATATGTGTATTGGTTCTGTTGTGTTTAGAAGGCTTTGTTCCCTTGGTGTTTTCCATCCCCTCTGGCTTATACACTCTTTCTGAATCCTCTTTGTAGGCTTCCCTGAGGCCCAAGGGTAGGGATGTGATTGATACATCACATTTATGATTACTTCTTTGTGTGCAATAATGTTTTTTGTTTTGTTTTGTTTTGTTTTTTTGTAGCTCTGGTTAACAAACTTGAGATGTTGAATCTGGCCTTGAACTTCTAATTTGTTTGCCCCACCTTCCAAGCATGCAATTCACAGACCACATGAAGGTCAAGAAGAAAGAAGACGAAAGTGTGGATGCTTCAGTCCTTCTTAGAAGATGGAACAAAATACTCATGGGAGGAAATAAAAAGTGTGAAGCAGAGATTAAAGGAAAGGACATCGAGACTGCCCCACCTGGGAATCCTATATACAGTCACCAAACCTAAACACTATTGTAGATGCCAAGAAGTGCTTGCTGACAGGAGCCTGATATGGCTGTCTCCTGAGAGGATTTTCCAGAGTCTGGCAAATACAGGTGTGGATGCTTGCAGTCAAACACTGGGCTGAGTACTGGGACTCCAATGTTGCAGTTAGAGAAAAGACTTAAGGAGCTAAAGAGGTTTGCAACCACCTAGGAAGAACAACAATATCAACCAATCAGATCCCCCAGAGTTTCCAGGGACAAAACCACCAACCAAGGAGTACATATAGAGCCTTAGCTCCAGCAGCATATGAAGCAGAGGATGGCCTTGTTGGGCATCAACAGGAGAAGAGGCCCTTGGTCCCTTGAAGGCTTGGTATCCCAGTGGAGGGTAATTCGAGAACAGGGAGGCTGGAGTAGGTGAGTAGGTGGGGAACACCCTCATAGAAGCAGGGGGATGGGAGATGGGCTAGGGGGTTTCTGGGAGAGAGACCGGGAAAGGGGATAACATTTGAAATATAAATAAAGAAAATATCCAATAAAAAATAAAAATTTAAAAAAAGAAGAAAATGTGTTTTATTGATACAATTGGCACAGGCTTATTAAAAATAGCTTTACTACCTGCCCTCTCTGAATGAGACAATCCCAAGTTAAAGAAGTCTTGAGGACACAAGTTAAGGACAGATCAACTGCCAGTCAAAGCCTACTAGGAGGTAGTAATTATTCTCAGCCACAATCTCCTTTATTTTTTGTACTAAAAAGCCATTAATTTTGTTGATGATATTTTTATTTTAGAAGGAACCAAATCAGCATGTCTTTACCAGACAAGTCCTGTGATATTTGTCTACAAATTATGTGTAAAGTAAGCCTATTAAAGCACTTGTGTCATCAGGGAAAATTGCACACACATGAATTCCTCAACTTCATGGAGAGGCCAAGACAAGAGGATAACATGTTCTAGGACAGCCTGTGTTCCATAGCAAGTTTAGGCCAGTCTTGGCCATGTAACATTATTTTGTCTGAAAAAAAAATAAGGAAGAGCATTGCCATGGCCACTATATTAGTTCTCCCTAAATAGTGTATTGCACTATGTTTGGAATGACATAAATACCTTCATGGTAAGAGCGGAAGCATGTGAGTGTTCAGTTATCAGACTCAAAGAACAAGTTTGAGCTCATAATTTATCTTCATGGAATTTCTTTTTTATAAGTAAATTGAGAAACAGAAGACGGATTTGTTGAGGGAAGAAAAATGGCACATGAATAAAAAGTGCTTTTTGCACAAACCACAATGACCTGGGTTCATATCCCCCAAAACAATTGTAAAAGCAGACTATGTAACACAAACATCTGTAACATGAGCAGTCCTACAGAGAGATAGAAGTGGGAGACCCACCACACTTCCATAAAGCAGCTAGACTGACATTTGTAGGAAAATTACAAAGAGACCCTGTTTCTAAATAAGGTGGAAGGCATGGACCAACAGCCAAACTGCCCCCTCTGACATTTAAACACACACACACACACACACACACACACACACACTGAAATGAACATACCCACAGTCACACACAAATCTATACACATGCGTACACACAACAAACAAAACAAATAATTCAATTTCTTTCATTTTATTTTTTTAGTTCTATATATATATATATATATATATATATATATATATATATATTTGTTTTGCTTTCTCTTTTTCATTTTTTTATTCACCTTACATCCCTCTTACTACTCCCCTCTCAGTTGCTCCTTCACACCCATTCCCCTCATCATCCACTACCCTTCTCCTTTGAGAGTGTGGGGGCATCTGTAATTATCCCCCCACCCAGGCATATTAAGTCTCTTCGGAGATAGGGGCATCTTCTCCCACTGAGGGGAGACAAAAGAACATATCCCATGGATAAGCAACAGCTTTAAGGATAGCTCCCACTCCATTTATTCTGGACCCACAACAAGACCAAGCTGTGCATCTGCTATATATGTGCAGGAAGGCCTAGATCCCATCTGTGTATGTACTTTGGTTGGTGGTTCAGTCTCTGAGAGTCCCAAGATTCCAGGTTAGTTGACTCTATTTTTCTTCCTGTGGAATTCCTATACCCTCTGTGCACATAGTCCTTCCCCTCACTCTTCCATAAGAGTTCCCAAACTCTATCCACTGGCTGTGAGTGTGTCCATCTGTCTGAGTCAGCTGCTAAGTGGAAACTCTAAGTAGACAGTCATTTTAGACTCCTGTTTGCAAGCATAACAGAGTATCATTAATAGTGTTAGGGATTGCAGTTTGCCCATGAGATAGATCTTAAGTTGTGCTGGTTATTGGTTAGCAACTCCCTCAGTCTCTGCTCCATCTCCTGTGTCTGCATTTCTTATAGACAGGATAAATTTGGGGTTGAAGGATTTTTTGGGTGAGTGGTATCACTATCGCTCCACTGGAGTACCTACCTGGCTACAGGAGGTGGCCTCTTCAGGTTCAATATCCCAATGCTGTGTTTCACAGCTAAGGTTACCCCTATTGATTCTTGGGTACCTCCCTTATCCCAGGTCTCTGTCACATCATGGAGATGCCCCCTCCCCACTTCACCATCCTGGTCAGTTGCAGGTTACCATTCATTCTCATGGCCATCTGGCTATCTTTTCTGTCGCTCTGTTCTGATCCTGAACCCCTACCATTCCCCTCTCCATCATCTTTTCTACCCAGTTCCCTCCTTCCATCTGTGTCTTATGACTATTTTATTCCACTTTCTAAGTAATATTCAAGCATCTTTTCTTGTGGCTTCCTTCTTGTCTAGCTTCTTTGAGTCTGTGGAATATTCTGTGGAGTATTTTATGGCTAATATCCACTTAAAAGTGAATACAAACCATGCATGTCCTTTTGAGACTGGGTTACCATACAAAGGATGATATATTTTCAAGTTCTATCCATTCGCCTTCAAAATTCATAATGCCTTTATTTATAATAGCTGTAGAGTATTCTATTGTGTATATGTACCACATTTTAGTTACCCATTCTTCAGCTGAGGCAAATCTTGGGTTTTTTTCCATTTTCTGACTATTACTAAAAAAGTAGCTATAAACATATTTGAGCAAGTGTCTTTGTAGAATGGTGGACTACGTTTTGGGTATATGCCCAGGAGTAGTATAGCTGGGTCTTGAAGAAGAACTACTCTGTTTTCTGAGAAACCATCAAATTGATTTCAAAAGTGGTTGTGCAAATTAGCACTCCCAGTAGCAATGGAAAAGTATTCATCCTTGCTCCACATCCTCATCAGAATGTGCTCTGTCTTGAGTTTCTGATCTTAGCCATTCTGGCTATGGTAAGATGGAATCTCAGAGTTGTTTTGACTTACGTGTCCCTGAAACTAAGGTCTTTGAACATTTCTTTAGGTGCTTCTCTGCCATTAGAAGTTCATCATTTGCGAATTCTTTGTTTAGCACTTTACCCCCATTTTTGGGGAGTAGGATAATTTGGGTTTTGGGTGTATAACTTCTTGTATACTTTATAAATTTTGAATATTATCCCTCTGTCACATGTAGGGTTAGTAACATCCTTTCCCAATCTGTAGGCTGCCATTTTGCCCTATTGACAGTGACCTTTGCCTTACCAAAGCTTTTCAGTTTCATGAGGTCCAATTTATCAATTGTTGATCTAAACGACTGAACCATTGGAGTTCTATTTAATAAATTGTCTCTTGTACCAATGTTAAAGGGTATTTCCCACTTTCCCTTCTGTGAGATTGAGTGTAACAAGTTTTATGTTGCATCCACTGATTTACTTAGACTTGAGCTTTGTGCAGGGTGATAAGTATGGATCCACTTTCATTCTTCTACATGTAGACATCCAATTAGACCAGCACCATTTGTTGATGATGCTTTTATTTTTCCATTGTATGGTTTTGGATTATTTATCAAAACTCAAGTGTCCATAAGTATGTGAGTTATTTCTGGATCCTTGATTCAATTCTATTGGTCAACATGTCTGTTTCTGTATCAGCAGTGTTCATCACTATTACTCTATAGTACAGCTTTAGGTCAGGGATGATATTCCTCCTGACATTCTTATATTGTTCAGGATTCTTTTGACTATCCTGGGTTTTTGTTTTGTTTTGTTTTGTTCGTTTTTGTTTTTTCTATATGAAGTTGGGAATTGTTCATTCAAGGGCTATAAAAAATAGTGTTGGAATTTTGATGGGGATCTTGTTGAATCTGCAGATTGTTTTTGGTAAGATGGCCATTTTCACTATGTTAATCCTACCTATNNATGAGCATGGGAGATCTTTCTGATACCTTTAATTTCTTTCTTCAGGGACTTGAAGTTCTGTTGTGCAAATCTTTCACTTGCTTGGGTTGAGTTATACCAAGATATATTATTCTCAGCTATTGTAAAGGGTGTTGTTTTCAGAATTTCTTACAGTTAGGAAAGTAGATTAGGAATGATCCCCCAGTAATTGTCAAAGCCAAATAAAATAACTATAGTCTGAGTCTCATTTATTTGTAAGCTAGTTAGGTACAGGCTTAAATTGTTTTATATCATAATTGAGAGGTTTGTTGGGTATAAAACTAGATTGGAACTTGTGCATTAAAGGCTGCAAGATATCCATCGAGGACCTTATGGTTTTGACAGTCCATATTGAAAAGTCAGGGGTAATACTGATAGGTCTGCCTTTGTATGTTACCTGGCCCTTGCTGCTTTTAATATTATTTCTTTGTTCTGTAGATATTTTGTGCTTTGATTATTATGTGGTGGGAGTATTTTCTTTTTTTGCCCAGTTTAAATGATAGTCTACAATCTTCTTGTGTATTTATAGGCAACTCTTTATTTAATGTTAGGAAAGTTTTCTTCTATGATATTGTTGAAAATATTTTCTGGGCCTTGGAGCTGGGACTTTTCATCTTCTTCTATTCCTATTATACTTAGGTTAGGACATTTCATGGTATGCAAGATTCCCTGGATGTTTTATGTCAGTAATTTTTTAGATTTAACATTTTCTTTGACTGGTGTATCAATTCTTTATATTGTATCTTCATTACCTGAGATTCTCTCTCCCATCTCCTGTATTCTGTTGGTGATGATTGGATCTGTTGTTCCTATTCTCTTCCCTGGGTTTTCTATCTCCGGGATGCCTCTGCTTTTGTTTTCTTTATTACTTCTATCTCCACTTTTAGATTGTGCACAGCTTTATTTATTTCCTTCTCCTGTTTAATTGAGTTTTCTTATATATCATTAAGGAATTTATTTGTTTTCTCTTTAAAGACCTCTATCTGTTTGATTGTATTTTCCTTTGTTTCTTTAAGGGATTTAGTCATTTCTTCTCTAAAGTTCTCTATCATTCTCATAAGATTGTGTGTATTTAAGGTCAATTTCTTGTGCTTCAGTTGTGTTATGATATCCAGGACTTGATGTAGTCAAGTAGGTGTGTTCAGAGGTGTTATATTGTCCTGGCTTTTGTTAATTGTGTTCGTTCAAGAGCCTTTAACTGGATGGCTTTAGTCCCTGGGTGTTCCTGGTGTAGCAGATATTGGTAGTGAGATTATCCTCACGTTCCTGGTATGGCAGGCTTGTGATAAGTATCCTAAGATTTTATGGTGCCAGATCAGCAGGTCCGTATGGTTCAGGATCCACAGGTCCGATGAAGATGGGCAGAGAACTGGCAGGAGAATGGAGGTCTGCCAGGGATATCAAACAGTTCAGGGCAGCTTGGGGTGCTCCACAGGACTCATCAAGCAGACGAGATGGGTAGAGGGAGGGAAGCCTATCTGCCTAAATGACCCACAATCTGGAGATCTGATGAGGGTAGGCAAAGAGGTACAGGGGAGAATGGAAGACAAAGGGGATAGCAAACTGCTCAAGGTACTTTGGGGTGTACCAAAGGACTGAGAGAGCAAAAGAGTTGAATGGGGAAAAGAGAAGCTAACCTGTATGGTTTAATATCTGCACGTCAGATTATGGCGGGCAGAGAGGTGGTAGGAGAATGAAGGTCCACTCCAATTTTTAAAAAGAAGTAATGATCAGGCATTACAGGAAATGAATTTTAAAATAATCTTAACTTCCTATCTATTGTATTTCAAGTTTAAAGACAATACATTTAATGCATGTAAAATAAAACTTGCCAAGTAAGAGAATGGCAAAATTCATGAGAATGTAAAAATATGAATTAAATACATGACCTTTCAATTAAAATGTTAAAGATATTCATAATACTTATAATATAGCAAGATAGTCTTTAAAAATAAATAAAAGTCATCACATCCAAGAACAGCAGAAAAAATAAATTGCTTCACCATGAATAGACTATAAATTTTCATTCTTTTGAAGTTTATTGAGAAGAAAAAAATTAATGTTAAAGAATATTCAGCTAAATAATTTTGAAATATTTTCCTCTTCAGTTTATGGACTAATTTCTCAAATAAAATGTTAATCCCAAATGGATCCATTGATTAATTCAAAAAAAAATTTAAGAGAGAAACAATTGGAATTTTAAAACAGAAATTTTATAAAACAAAATTATAAAACTTTCAGAAAGACGTTAAAGAAGGTACAACATAGCAATAATTGAGCATTTTGAATGTGATGTACAATAGCTATTTAGCATTCATAGGATGATAAGTTCAACCATCGCACTATAATTTTTAAATGATTTCTTAAAATTTGTGGATATAAATATCTCTGCCACACTACAAATATTTAAGATATACTATGTAAAGTGTATGTAGTAAGCTTGAAATTTTGGATGTGTTGGAACATTTTCTAGGAGATGTGATTTAAATCATCAAAGACAAATATAGATGAAGATCTGAACTATTCATTATCTATTGAAGATTATGCAACCATAACTATAAACTTCACTCAACAAAAACTCTAGGCCAAAATTATTCCACCAGTGAATTAAAGCAATCATTAAGAATAAATGAGTCAGGACTTACCAGAAGTACAAGACAATATACTTCTCAGTTTACTAAAGATTTGACACAGTCTGAATGCTAAAAGTAGACATAAACAGAAAATTAGGCAAAATACCCCTAAACAATTCCAAAAATCCAAAAATAAAATAGATGGATTACTGTACAAGTAACCCTAAAAATTCCACTAGAAAATTCCAACCAACACTGACAGACACCTTCAAGAACATAGCAGGCTACAAAATTAATACACAAAAAATAGTAGACTTCCTACATACAAGGAAGAAACAGACTGAAAAATAAATCATGGAAGCCATACTATTCACAGTATCCCCCTAAAATGTGAAATATCTTGGAGTAACTCTAATCAAACAAAGGAAGGACTTACATAAACTTACATAACATATAAACTTTAAGATATTGAAGAAAGACATTGAAGAAGATAACAAAAGATGGAAACAGTAAAAATAATCATTCTGCCAAAATTAATCTATAGATTTATCACAATCTCTATCAAAGTTTGAGCATAATTGTTAATAGAATTTTAAAAGACAACTTGCAATTTTGTATAGAAACACACACACACACACACACACACACACACCACCACCACCACCACCACCACCACCACCACCATGATAACTAAAAACAATTCTGAATAGTAAAAGAACAGCTGGATGTACCATCCTCACCAATCTCAAACTTTACTAAAGATTTATAATAAAAAATATAAAAATTCCACGGTGTTACCACCAAAACAGATAAAATGGTCAATAGAATTAAGTTGAAAACACAGGCATAAATCCATACACCTATAGACACCTTATTTTTGATAAATTTTTTATAATATATATATATATATATATATATATATATATATATATATANTGTTAAAGGTGTATTCTTGAGTGTATAATAAAGATTTCAACACCTTGCTGCCTAAAAAAAAAAAAAAAAAAAAAAAAAAAAAAAAAAAAAAAAAGCATTGAAATAAACTTAGTGACATAAATTCTCATTGAAGTTATTACAATGCCCAGGAGAAGGTCAGCCTACAATTGTGGCATGTTTATAATATATATATATATATATATATATATATATATATATATACAATTATAATATATATTAGAAAACACAAACAGAAATATACAATGAGAAAAAAGTAGTATTTTCAACAAATTATATAGCCTTGACTCCTTGGCATAGGGAAGAATTTTCTGAACACAACACTGTTGGCACACACACTAAGAACCACATTTAATAAATAGAATTTCTTAAAAATGAAAAGCTTCTATATGGCAAAAGACACTCACTCAAACAAAGCAGTCACTTACAAAATGTAAAAATATTTTTACCAACTACACATTGAACAGAGGGCTCACATCCAAAATGCTAGAGAGCAAGAGAAAGCAAATGACCCAAATAAAATTGGGTACAAAATTAAACAGTGTATTCTCAAACAAGGAAACCAAAATAGCTGAGAAACATGTTTAAATGCAGAGACAAAAAAATGGAGCAGAGACTGAAGGAAAGGTCATCCAAAGACCACCTCGCCTAGGGATGCATCTCATCTGCAGACACCAAACCCTGACACTATTGCTGATGCTAAGAAGTGCTTGCTGACAGCAGCCTGGTATAACTGTCCCCTGAGAGGCTCAACTAACTGGACTACCCAGAGCTCCCAGAGACTAAACCACCAACCCAAGAGTATACCTGGAGGGATCCTTGGCCTCAGACACATATGTAGCTGAGGAAGGCCTTATCTGACATCAATGGGATGGAAGGATCTTGGCCCTGTGGAGGCTTAATGCCTCAGTGTAGGGGGATGCTAGCATGTTGAGGCAGGAATGGGAGGGGTGGGGGAAGCACCCTCATAAAGTCATGCAGAAATGTGGGTCTGGGATCAGGGTTTTGGGAGAGGAAAATAGTAAGGGGGACAACATTTGAAATGTAAATATATAAAATAACCAATAAAAAATAAATCTTTTTTTAAAAATGTTTAAAATCCTTTGTCATCAGAAAAATGAAAATCAAAGCTACTTTGATATTTCATCTGAAACCTGGCAAAATGGCTCAAATCAATATAACAAATGATGTTTATATTGGAGATGAAATGGAGAAAGGAAAACACATATCTGTTGATGGAAATACAACTTCTGTAGCCTCTATGAAAACCAAAGTGGTACTTATTCAGGAAGCTGAGGACATTTATCTCAAAATCCAGCTATGCTACTTTTAGGTGTATATTCAAAGGACACTTCATTCTACCGCAGAAACATTTGCTCAACTAGGTTCATTACTACATCATTCATATTATCTAGGTATTGAAAACAGCCTCGATTTCTGTCAGTGGATAAATAGATAAAGAAAGTGTGGTATATTTACACAATGGAATATTATTCTACAATTAAAAATGAAATTCACAAGTAAATGGATGGAACTACAAAAAAGGTGAAGTAACCCATTACCAGAAAAACAGATATGGTATATATTCAACTACATATGAATAATATCTGTTAAATCTTCAGTAATCAGGCTATAATCCAGAGAACCACATAGGTTAGATATAGAGTAAAGGCTTGAGCAGAGGATTGGATCACTGTAGAAAGGGAAAATGGAATAAACAGCTGTGGATTCCTACCACTGGGCAGGAATGTGAGGATTAAATAGGGAGAGGAGGGAAGAGGAAGAGAAGGGATGTAATAAGGGGAGGAATAGATAAAATTAAGGACCATTTATAGAATTTTGTAGAAACCTAATTCAGTAGAATCTTCCTAAAATATTTATGTATATAAAGAAGACTAAAAGGAATTTCCAAGTAACAGGGGAGATGGAACCCCAACTGGACAATTTTGTGACCAAATGAAACTTCCAGCTCTAGGTCTGAGTTACATCTCATGGAATTGTGAGACAAAGGAGTCATTTGAGCACTTCCAAACAGGCCATGTTATTGTCAAAGCTATTGGTTGTTCTTCACAAACAGATGATGGAGTCCTACAGCTGAAAATGGTAACTATACAACTCATTGAACATGGAGAAGTCAAACTGGTACCTTCTTAGATCCTTCACCACTACTGTCTAGTATTCAGAATACTGGAAGGTACTCTGAATGCTTCCAAAGAATAAAGGTAAACACCAACCCTGCTACAAATCTGTCTATCTAGAAGAGTGACGTATTCAGGACATGTGCATTAGTGGTACAAAGCTTATGGGATTAAACAACCAATATCTGATAGAATTTAAGGCTTTCTCCATGAAATGGAACCCACCCACCAACACTGCTCATTTAGTCAAAAACTTGAGATGTGTCAGGGACCTAGAAGAAAACCAAATGCTACCATTCTGGTAAAGGAATATAGCAACAAATGAGCTCCTAAGGACATTCTGTTATACGCATATATCAATATCTTGCTCATCCATCATCAGAAAAACTTCTCCTTCAATAGATGGGAATAAATTCAAAGACCCACATCTGCACCATATAGAGAGAGTAAAAGGCCTAGGAACACCCAGTTCTAAGTGGAATGTCACCAACAAATTTCTCCCCTCAGGAAACCATGCTTTAGAGGAAAAAGATTATAGATCCATAGTAGAGGGAGGACACTAAAGAAACAAGGCTTTCTAAACACAGTGCAAAGGAACTCACAGAGACTGTGGAGCACTCACAGGGATCACATGGGTCTGGGCCTATTGGGGTTACAGTGCTGAGAGTGGAAGTGGACACAAGTCCAAATCACTAGCCCAGAACCTATGTCCAATCGATAACCACAGATAAACAAAAATTTAGCTTTCTCTATCATAGTCTCACAGAGCATGCAAGCCACTCTTTTCTTAAAAGATTAAGCACAATTTTATATACATGTATAAAACTGTCAAAGAAAATTCAGAAAGAAGAAAAATCGCCAGATATAGTATCTCATACTTGTAAGTCTAACAATAGAAAGTTGGGGATTTGAGAGTTCATGGCTGTCTTAGTCATTTTTAAATAAATTATAAGCCACTTTTATGACCATGCCCCATGCCCAGTTGAAGATGGCCAATACAAAATGAACTCTGTGATAATTTTGGTGGGGTTGCTGCGGCTGCTGCTGCTGTTGGATTTTTGGTTTGTTTTTTGGTTTTGTCTCATAATGCCTTGCCTTAACATTTTTTCTTTTCTTTTCTTTTCCCCCAAGACTTTATTTTATGAGTACACTGTAGCTGTCTTCAGACACACCAAAAGAGGACAAAACCTTACAGATGATTATGAGCCACCATGTGGTTGCGAAGAGTTGAACTCAGGACCTCTGGAAGAGCAGTCAGAGTTCTTACCACTGAGCCATCTCTCCACTGTCACCACCTCTTTTTTAAAGATGTATTTATTTTATGTATGTGAGTCAGTACACTTTAACAGTCTTCAGATACACCAGAAGAGGACATTGGATCACATTTCAGATAGTTATGAGCTGTCATGTGGTTGCTGAGAATTGAACTCAGGACCTCTGAAAGAGCAGTCAGTGCTCTTAACCACTGATCCATCTCTCCAGCCCCTTAACAGTTTTTTCCAACCCTACAAATATTTTGCTTTTATTTTAAGGTTCCCAATTTTGAGTTTATACATGATTTCCATGTGTGCCAATTTGTGTTTCTGCTTCTATATGCGTTTCTTGTGCTTTTTCTTTGGCTCTTTGTTTTTCTGTTTGTTCATTTGTTTGTTTTTATATTATTGGTTTTTTCCTTAATCTTAGATGGCTGTTTATTATTTAATGATACCAGAAACAAGGATGAATATGTTAGTGAGTGAAGAGATTGTGAGGATCTGAGAGGACGTGGGCAAAGGACAATAATGATCAGAATATATTGTATGAAAAAATGTATTTTCAATTAAAAAAATTCGACTCCATAGATGCAATGGGGCTTTTGTTTTCTAACAATTCAGCATAGCAATAGCTTAGTAGGTAAAGTACCTACCATGTAAGATTGAAGTCTAAGCTTATATCTCCAGAATTCATGTATAGCCAGATGTGCCAGTATGCATCTTTAATCCAATGTGCCTCTGGTGAGATGCTAGGTAGAGATAGAAAAATCTTCTAAAGCTTTCAGGCCAGTTAGCCTGGTTTACAAAGCCACACATACACAAAAAATCTTCCCTCAACAAACTAGAAGAATTAACAATCGCCACCAAGCTGCCTTCTGACCTTCACATGTGCACTTTGGCACTCATATCTATACAGATTCATAGAAAGATTTTTTATAAGCCTCGATGCAATTAAAATATATTAAAATCATAAACAGAAAAATGTCTATCATGAAAAGAAAGTTACAGAAAAAGTATTTGATGAATTTAAACATCCATTAATGTTATATAGACAAACCAAAGCAAATTTCAAAAGAAGGAAATTTCTATGCACAGAAATCAGATGCCAGTCAGTCTTACAGAGAGAATGACAAAATGAAGAATAATAAGCTTCATAACCTAACATCTATATGAAAACCCAAGAAATCATTATTCTAAGTGCATATGGAGATCCAACCCAATATACAATCTTTAAATGAGTGAAAAAGTTGTTTAAGGAACAAAATATACAAATAATTAGAAGTATTCCCATGCAATGTCATCAAACAGAAAGGGGAAAATAATTGTAGAATGGAATAATATATTTCCAAGAGAGCCAAGAAGAGATTTATCCAAATATTTGTCAGTAAGTAAAAGAAAAACAACCTAAGCATGAAATAGAAATTCTCAAAAGACTTTTTAAAAATTTAGACATTGTTCAGAATTGTTAATAGTTTCCATTCATTTTGTTGTAAATGCTTATTTTCATGCTGTTCTATAAAATTTTCACATGATTCTTGGCCAGAATGCCCTCACGCAGCTCACCCCTTTGCTTTTGATCTTCTTGTAGAACACTTTTAGAGGAAAACCAGACATGCAGACCTAAGCGTGAATAATTCATATGCTACAACTTTATCTGACCTGTCCTGACTCTCAGTTATTCTTCAGTTCAGCCTTCATTGATTTTATGGAGAAAACTGAGGCCACATATACACTGCTCCTCACATCCACGAATCAATGTCCCTGTGTTTATGTAACATCCAGAATGAGAGAAAGTATAGATGTAGTATGATAAGTCTAGGCTTTCAGAATTAAAGGGAGCTTTGGAGGTCATTGAGTGTAAACCTTAAGTATTCCAGCTTTTGCAGCTGAAGTATCTCTCCCACCATTTTTCTAATTCATCTTTGCCCAAATAAAGAAAAATATCTGCCATTTAGTTTTCTTTTTCCCTGTTTACAGAATGCTTCTTCATCAAGCATCCTCCCTCTTTAATGTATTTAATATATTCCTTTGATCTGGCAACGTTTGACCACTCCATATGCCACTGTATCAATGAGATATGCATAAAATATAAGTAAGGTAAAATCTGACTAGAAAATAGATATTGCTATATCACTTGGCTATCTTCCAGAATATAATGGTAAGACCCTACTGCTAAACAGTCCAAAAGCATGAGGTGCAGACTGTGGTGAAATTCAACGGGTAAGGATAGAAAGCTTCATCCCTACTGACTAGTTTTCATAGTGTGAGAAGGAGCTAAGCAGACTACAAGTAGAGAAAGGAAATCTATCAGACCCAGCCATGAACCCTTTGATCTACAATTTTGACTGGCCAGGCAAGACATACCCACTATACAACACTGACACAAACAACACGAGAGAAAACATTTTACAGTTGGATTTAAGCATCTCTTCAGAAAGTGAAACTCATATTTGGCACCTTTATCAGCTCAGGAACCTATGGTTAGACAGGACATATGACCTAGGGAAAACCCACTATCATTCTGCTAAATGGATATAGTACTAAGCCAACTCCTAATGGTTTATCTTTATACCCACACATCTCAACCATCACCTGTGAAGCTTCTATTTGCAATCAGTCGTGATTACCAGCACAGTGATTCATGACTGGCCATAAGGTAGAGAGTAAGAGACCAGAATGTTCAACACTCAAGGGAATATTTACACTGCATCCTACTCTAAAAGCTCAGGGACTATTGCAGAAAGTGGGCAGAAAGAGTGTAAGAACCAGAGATGGCAGATGTTGACAAGGAAACAGTGTCTCCTAGATGCAACAGGACAGAGACACATACACACCCAAGAGTTGGGATGTGAACAAAACCTGTGCAAGCCCAAGCCAGACCATCTTTCAGCATGGAGAAATGAGTTGGGCAAACAGTTGCACTCATCCATGGATCTATTGACAACTTTCTCTGCTGAGAAAGAGAAAGACAGGTTTCTCTGAGTTGTCAATCATGATCCAGTGTCAGGTTGCCCTGATAAGTCAATCATGATCCAGTGGAAATTCAAACATCCAAGCTATATTTGGGCAGAACAAATTGGTATAGAACGATGTTTTGTTTTGTTTTGTTTTGTTTTGTTTTGTTTTGTTTTGTTTCAAAAGTAGTACAAAAAGGAAAGTGGGGTAGATCTGGGAAGAGTTGTGAGGTTAATATGATCAAAACATATCATATTAAAACTCTCAAATAACTAATAAAAATAAATCATGATTGTATCAGAAAAATGTATATGGTCAAAAAGGTTTTCTCACATTACATAAAAGATGAAGTTAGAGGGATTTCCACTCAATAATTACACAGCTAGCTTACCTGTAACTATCTTTGCCATCAGCTCACTGTCAAAAAACAATGGGTGACTTTAGCTTGAGCATCACAACTATTTAATGCTAGAAGAAAGAGTATAAAGTCATAGTTGGATCTGTCACATGGACAGATTCTCAGAAAGCCCTATTTACTCTCTGCTACCTCTTACAGGATGGGAATTGGTTCTCAGGCTCACTTAGATGCAAGGAGACCAGGTACTGAGGTGAGATTTGTTCATCAGTTCAACATGAAATGGCATTACCACCCTCAGAAAGATTAGGTTTTGTCAGTGGTAATAAAAGGGGGCATCTGATGAGTCTGCAATCAATAATAAAGTGTTCTGGAGACCTAGTTATTCATTGTATCTCTATAATCTGCCCCAATGTCTGATGCTCAATAAATATTGAATACTAAATGGCCTTTCTCATTAAGTACCACATGTGCACTGGGAAATACCCTTCAGTAGTCAGTCAGGTTTTTAAAATAAAGGGAGGACAATAAAATCTTACCACAATCATACTTCTATCTAGAATCAGAAATAACACCCTCTGCACACATTACTCAGTAAGATCAATTTGAATAACTTTATTTGAAACATAAGTAATTGGACTGGTTTATAGATTATCTGTTTAAAATATTTAGACAAGATATTTAAAGAGGAAGAATTGATGGCATCTAAGATTCTATTTTCCCTCTTCATGGAACCACATGACAATGAAAGATGAAGGCACTGATAAAGAAAACATAAAAACACATAAATAAAACCAAGCAATGATCTCCTGAACATTTGTGTAAGAATTCAAGCACTATTATTTTAACTGAGTCACAGGACAAAAATAGGAGCCACCTATACTTTCATCAGCTTTTATCCATTTAGGGCAACATTTGATTCTCCATTAGATGCACCAAGAAAACCACTGAAGAAATTATACTGGCTAGTGACATTTGTTGTACCAGAAAGATGAGAAGACACATGTTCAGTGTTACAATAAATGATGGTAATGTTCCCTGAATGAATGAAAGGCACAATACAGACTCAGTGTCATCCATACACCTTGTGTTATCATACTGAGACCACAGAAGTCCTCAGTAGAATGCAAAGTATGGAGCAAGATATTGCTCGTGTGTGTGTGTGTGTGTGTGTGTGTGTGTGTGTGTGTGTGTGTGTGTGTGTGACTGCTTTTATGTATGTGTATGTGTGACTGTTTTATGTATGTATTTGTGTGTCTCTCTGTCTGTCTGTCTCTTTCTGCCTGCCTGTGTCTGTGTGCATGCCTGGTTGGGTGAAAATGATTGGAAATTTTCACAGCTGCATTCTAATTTCACTACAGTTTTGTAACTAATTATATCTTTATGTTTTACTGTAATTTATGTTTTTCAATTTATGGGCCTACTAAGATTGGGGGGTTTGTTTGTTTTTGTTTGTTTTTGTTTGGTTTGGTTTGAGTTTATGGTTAAAGCCTTGCATACCCCCATATCCAAATACATGAACAATTAAATTCATTAACCAAATACACACCAAATCAGAACACAGGATTACTCAGTTTAATAAAATAGAAAGACCCTTTTATGAACTGCAACATCTGAGCTTTTCTCCACTGTAGTGACTCATTAGTAAATGCTCATAATTGGGCTGATGAGCCAATAAGAGTCAGAACTGCTTTGAGTTTACCAGAATACATTTTCCTTCAGCCTTATACTTCGTCCACATAAATGCCTTCAAAGACTTTATGTGATCCCCATAGTATATCTAGAGTCTTGATGGCAGTAACTATTTTCTCTGTGGAATATCTATAATTCAAATATACATCTAGCACATCTTGTGAACTTAGTTCTGCACTGAGATAAGGAGAATGGTGCGGTTTCTAGTCATCTCAGCATTGACAGAGTTGTCCATAATCACCTATGAACTGATTATAAGTAAAAGCATATATGACCAGGACTTCAGAGGCACACATATTCTTCATCACATTAAATTCATGCTTGTATAGATATAAATTTGACCATATAATGTAACCTTATAAATGTGTTCAGGCTGATGTGATGGCTCAGTGGATAAAGGTACCTGCAGCCAAGACACATGGCAAGAGTTTGATCCCTGAGACTCACCTGATAGAAGATGAGAACTGACTCACAATCGTCCTCTGAATTCCACATTTATGTAACTGTATGAGTGTGTCAACACACATATACATCGAAATAAATTGCAATAAATTTTAAATTAAAATGCAAATATGTCCCTAACAAAGCTTTGAGTACATATTTTCATGACAAGTAGCTCTGGAAAACTATCCACAAGTCTTTATTGTTAGGCAAAGGAGACATGGGTGTGGTGGAGCATGTAGGGGACCAGAGGCAGGAAGGTAGTGAAACCCTGACTCAGAAAAGACAAATGATAGGAAGGCAGGGAGAGAGGATGTACCTAGAATGACCAGAAAACACATGTACTAATTGCACTGAGATTTACCATATGTGGAACTTTCTGATAATGACCAAATGTTCCATTCCAAACACATATGCCAAACCTCAAGTAAAAAGCTGGTTCATATTCTCTGATAAAATACTTCTTAATGATTTGGCAGTGCCTTTTGAGATTAAAATATGATCCTTTCCCTAAAAACACATGAGTAGCCTATGAATAGACTTCCTTAACACCAGCGATGAATGCACACAGCTTGGCTCCTCCCCGCTCCCCCCCACACACACACACACAGAACACAGAAGAAAAGCACCTCTTTTGGTGTCAATGTGTCACACCTAGTTCTCACTGTGCTTTCATACAACCTGTCCCATATGTGCGTAGAGCAAGTACATTTCTGCTTCTACTGTCCAAGTATTTATTTTTCTTTATTCCCCACTGAACAGTGACTTCACACAGGAAACTGATGAGCTTATGAGCACATTACTGAAGGTAAATTTTTTAAACAGTTGGAACAAATCTTAAAAAATATTTGACTACATGATATTCTTTGAACAAAAGTTAATAGTAGAAATCAGCCAACAATGGTGGTTTCTACCTGTAGTTGATGCATTCTGGAGGCTGCAGTTTGAGGCCAATCTGAGCTCCCAAATGAGTCCAAGTTATCCTGAGCAAAGAGACTCTGTTCAGTCTCAAAAATATAAAAACTTATATGAAACAAGTAATACCAGATAACTTTCCCTATTGCCTGAGTTCATCCCTCCATGGTCCATGGTACTCAGAACACCACATTCCTACATCAGTATGACATGAAAAAGGTTTTGTTATTGTTATTGTTGTTGTTTTAGTTTTGTTTTGTTTTTAGCAGAAGGACTATAGAAGTTCTTCTAGAACATGTCCTATGAAGAATCCATGTTATTACATTAAGAAGAAAATCAGTAATAAGGATTGCAGATATTTCCTCCATACAGAAACTTTTGTTATTTTTCATCCTAATTTGTAGATACTGAGTTGCAATTAAGTGACTTAAAGGTTCAAGACTCCTGGATCTTTCTTCTTAAGATACAATAAATAAATAAATAAATAAACAAAAACAAGTATGTCATATCAGATAGCTTCCTTTCTCTTACCAGGTAGTTCTGAATATCACCTATTTGTTAAGGCAGATGACCATTTATGGAACATGATCTTCTATGCAAATGATAGTAATTTACTAAAACTTTAAAATCAAAACCTTCATGATGTTCAACTTGAGACATTTATAAATTTTTATAAATAAAAATTATAAATTTTTGTGTGTTTTTGTAGACAGATTTTCTCATACACTCTAAGCTGTTCTTGAATTTCCAATCTTCCACCTCTCATATGTGTTGGCTTGAATTTGAAATGCCTCCACAGGCTCATAGATTTAAACTCTTGGTCACCAAAAGTTGGAAATAGTTGAATGAATCAGGAGTAAGGGCTTGTTGAAGGAAATGTTTCACTTTGGGAGGACTTTGGGGTTTCAAAAACCCAAGCCAGGCCCCGTGCCTCCTCTTGGTGATTGAGGATTCATTTATAGAAATCTCAGCTTCTTTACCTCCATGATGCTTTTCATGATGGCAATGGACTAAACCTCTGAACCTGTAAGCCAAGCTCAATTTACTACTTTTTTATGAGTTGCTATGACCATGGTAACTCTTCACAACAAAAGAACACTGACAGAGAAGAGTACCAAGTGCAGACATTTCCTGTTTCGTTATCGTGTTTTGAGTCCTTGTATCCAGATTATGTCTGACCTCTACCACACTACAAGCATGCATGTGTAATCTAGCTCTCCCAGCTCCACTAGACTTCTTCAGCTCTTGTGCTGCTTTCTTTACTTCTCTGTAGTGTCACTTGACTCCTCAAGCAAGTGCCTGCTTTATACAGAGGAGGCAGAATCCTTTTAACTTGGCCTCCTCTCAAATTTTAAAGCACTCCCAAAGAAGTGACTGGATGCTTTGTTGTCATTCTTTGTTGTCAATTCCTTCTTTTCACATTCTCTTTCCCTTCAAACTCCTAACTGAACTCAGGCTCACAGTTCCTAGATATAACCACATTATGCCTCTTACTTTCCACAATCTATTTTAATCACCTTCCACCATCCTAAAATAATCATATCTCTTTTGACTTTCTCCTCAGTTGTAACCACTTTTCTTACATACACACACTTACAGGGTCTGTCTATCCTCTCTTAGTTACTACATATCTCAGTCCCAATGCTTCGCTAAAACCCATTTCTTCACAGTTTAGCCACAATCATAGAGACTCCATCCTCTGAAACCTCAGTCTGAACATTAATCTCTTTGATCAATTTTTTAGGTTTCTAGGCTTATGCCCACACACATCACTCTATAGCACCCTTCCGTGCCACTCCTTTACTCCTTCCTTTCCAATATAGCCTAGATTACATGCCCAATGGTCCACCAGCATCTCCAGAGCCCTTGTAAACTCTTGCAACATGTCTGCACACCATACACATACAACTTTTATTTATATTTTCTTTACTCTTATCATTTGACTAAAAGTCAAATAACAATTGTTTCCTTGGAGATTCAAAACAATAAAACCTGAAAGCTGATTGAGAGATAAAGGAGCTGGATCCCCATATTTCACTTTAAATTCAGAGCTATCAGGGCCTGTTGGGAATTTCTTTACCAGAATATTCCATATGATGATAATAAGATTCAAGGAAATTTATAATAAAATATATGAGATCATAAAGTAAGCTTCAAAGAAGCCAATTATTTTACCCCCAAGACAATTAGACTATGAATTATAAAAATAAGGCATATAAAATATATGTGTGGCATATAAACATATACTTCCAGGGGATGACAAGGTAAAGACAAATGATACCCATTATATAAACTTCTAGATAACTAGTAAGTTATTTCTCTTCCAGTGAAATGAGCCAATTCAAGACAGATTATATTATATTAAATTCTGGTTATTTGGAAACTTCTCTAGAGTGAGATCACTGGTCACAAGGAAGGATGCCAGGGTAGTCACCCACCCCAAGGAGGGAGTGGGGAGAGGGGGAAAGAAGGGAGAGACCCAAAATGTCTGTATTATATAGGTAAGAGCCTCTAGGTGAAGGACAGCCCTTCCTCTGGGCTGGAAAGTTCAGGGTTTTGGGCAAGATATGCGAGGTAGGGACTAAGAGATGCTGGGAGAGCATGGAGGCCATATCTGCTTCAGTATGGAGAGCTTGGAGGCCATATCTGCTTCAGTATGGAGAGCATGGAGGCCATATCTGCTTCAGTATGTAAAATATGAACCTCAATCCCTTGTCCCTTGTTCCAGAGACCAAAGCCAAACAATAACTTGTATAATACAAATATAAATTTTAAAGTCAATTGAATGATATTTTCACATATCGTGCTTTACATTACTGAGGATACACAATGAAAATGACACTGCAAAGGTACTTGGTAGCTTAATTGCTTATTTTTACTGTAAATAAGCTTCCAAATTTGTCAAACTTCAATTTCAAACTCATGAAATTTGGAGAAAGAATCTTAAATATAGTAGACAGAGGGAAAATAACAAAAATGAACTCAGATATTAGAGTTGGAAAAAAAAAGATTCAGGTAAGAAATAAAAAATGCCAGACTCAGTTCTTTATAAGAGCTAATGGCGGACATTATTCAAGGTTCTATGAAGAAAAAAAGAGGAATAAATAAATTTCAAATGTATTTTTTATTAATCATTTTATTTGTTTACATTTCAAATGATATGCCCCTTCGCAGTTATTCCTCCACAACTCTCTTATCCCATACCTCCTCTCCCCCTCTCATTTGCCTCTATGAGAGTGTTCCTCCACCTAATCACCCACACCTGCCTCACCGTTCTAACATCCCCCTATGCTGGGGCATCAAGCCTCCACAGGACCAAGGGCCTCCTCTCCAATTAATGTCAGATAAGGCCATCCTCAGCTACATATGTGCCTGAAGCCATGGATCCCTCTTTGGTTGGTGGTTTAGTCTCTGGGAGATCTGGGTAGTTCAGTTAGTTGATATTGTTCTTCCTATGGGGTTGCAATCCCATTCAGCGCCTTTAGTCCTTTCCCTAGCTCTTCCATTTGGGGTCCCCAGGCTCAGTGCAATGGTTGGCTGTGAGTATCTGCATTTGTATTGGTCGGGTGCTAGAAGACCTCTCAGAGAACAACCATATCAGGCTGCGGTTAGCAACTACTCCTTGACATCAGCATGGTTTGGGGTCTGAATGGCCTATCCTTCAGTCTCTGTTCTGTTTTTTGTCCCTGTCTTTCTTTTGGACATGAACATGTCTGGGTTAACAATTTGGGAAATAAAACTATAGATACAGCATAAGTCACAAATAAGAGAAGAGTTCCAACTCTATACTGAGGTAGAAAACTCAGTGCATTTTCTTCTCTGATTCAAACTCTAAGTTAAAAACTAGAAAAGGAGACTCTGTCCAAGTAAATCTGAAAGCAGAGGACTAACCTCACTGCAGCTTAGTTTTTTGGGCATTATTCTTGCATGTTGTTGTGGTTGTTGATTTTGTTTTGTTTTGCTTTGCTTTGTTTTGCTGTTTGTTTGTTTGTCTGTTTACCAAGGGTAAGACACATTCATGGAGTAGCTGCATTAGTAAGTAAGTAAGCAAATAAATAAATAAATAAATAAATAAATAAATAAATAAATAAAGCAGAGTTCAGTGTAAAGAGTAATGCCAGCAACAAAAAGAAACAGTAATTATCATGATATAATTTATTAAGAAACAGCAATTACAAATTTGTGTAACTAACCAAAGAATTCCAAATTAAAAGAAGGATAAAAACAAAGGATTTTAAAAGAGATATGAGCTTTTCAGAAACACAACAAAAAAGGTAATTCTCTTTTAGTAACCAACAGGGAACCTCCATCAAAATCAGCAGAGATGAAAAGATCTTAGTATCTTAACTATTTCAATCTAAGTTGCATTTATTGTAGATTGTGATCAGACCATCTATATGCAGTCTTTCCTGCTTCCCACAGTACATTTGCTGAAAGAAGAAAAAAGGAAATTTCTAAAAGAACTTCAGGCTCATGTCGATTTCAGTCATTAATTTTATAAAACACTCAATGAAGTTTAATGCAAGTATTGTTAAGTTTAAGCAAGATGAGGGCTTGAGGAAGTGGCTCACTGGATAAAAAAAAACACTGCTGTAAATGTGGAGGACTGGTGTCTGCATCCCTGGGACACACGTTAATGGCAGTCAAATGTGGGAGCTTATCATCACAACACTCTAGAGGCAGAGGCCGGGCATCCCCAGGCATGCCGAGTAGATGAGCTTAGAACTGACAAGCTCTTGGTTCAGTAACAGACCCTGCCTCAATAAGTAATGCATATAGTGATCCAAGAAAACACCTGATATCAAGCGTACACTCACACACACACTCACACACACAAAAACACATACCTTTGCACATGTAAATATCATGTACTTTTATATATGATGACCACACCAAACACATATAAAAAGAGGAAATAACAACCTTAATACCAAAACCTATCAAAGAAATTACAAAGCAATGTAGACAAGTATTCTTCATAAATACAGACACAAAATACCCTTCTGGATGCTACAAATTAAATCCAATATTCCATCTAATGAATACTAAACTATTAGTGGGTTGAATTTATAAGGGAATGTCTAGGTTCATAGCACATTCACAAAGCTAGAAATGTGAGTAACCACAGTAAGAGAAGAAAAAAGCAAATGCATGTAAACGTTTCAACAGATGCAGTAAATGGCATTGTACAAATTCAACACTCTGATACAAAGCACTTAGCAAATTAGCAACATTAGGACTCTTCTCTCAAACCAATAAGCCTTTTCTCCCAGTAGAGCTGTCCATGACCTGCCTGAGGACTCTAGTCATCAATGCATTCTCATCCACACTAGGGAGGGCATTTCAATAATATAACTGCCCTAGTGTGACTATGCCTCTGTCTGTGACCCTTCACGCATTCTTCATGGGTGACCTCATACCCATACTGCATTAAGTAACCCAGTAAAGTCATTGATTCACTAACCTGACTTGGTTGAAGTCACTTGATGCTTCATCATTGTCCTCTCTATCTGGCATGAATGGAAATAAATGATTTCAGAAGGAGAAAATTTTAAAAATTATATAGTTTATTACTAATACATTAGTTGAGCTCATTCGCTTTTAAAAATGCCTATTCCTCAAAAATATTTCAAAATGGAGGAGTTTGAGAAGGTAAGTTTGCTCAATCTTTCTTTTTTTTGGGGGGGGGGGTTTCGAGACAGGGTTTCTCTGTGTAACCCTGGCTGTCCTGGATCTCACTCTGTAGACCAGGCTGGCCTCGAACTCAGAAATCCGCCTGCCTCTGCCTTCTGAGTGCTGGGATTAAAGGCATGCACCACCACACCCAGCTTGCTCAATCTTTAAAAACAAACAAACAAACAAACTCTCAAGGACTCACACTTTGAGAACAGTAGATGGTGTCCAACTTAAACTCATTTGTGAGTTTAATGTAACCAGAAGACAGACCAACACCAATAATATAAACAAGGTAAATGAAAGGCCAATTTCATGACTGTGAAGATGACTCAGTAAGTAAGGGACCTAACAGACAAGCATAGAGACCTAAGCTCAGATCCCTAGCACACAAGTTACAGCAAAGCTTGGAAAAGAGTGCCAGTAACCATAGTAATGGGGGTGGGGGTGGGGGGTGGAGACAAGTAGGTCCTGGGAGATTATCGGCCAGCTAGCCATTCAATTATTTGGTGAGTGCTGGATTCAGTAAGAGAACTTGTCTCAAGGAATAAGCTAAAGACCAATGGTGGAAGAAAAAATCAACATGGATAAACACGTGTGTGCATGTACACTCACAGAGGAAGAGAGGGAGGGAAGAAGGGTCTTAATCTTTACTATGACCCAAATTTTCCTAACCAGAATATTAGTAAAGTGAATTCAACATACAAAACAAAATATATAACATCATAACATCAAATTAAATTTCATTATGAATATTTTACAAAAGAAAGATTACATGATTATTCTATATTATAACATTAATAAATATAAAAATGTTTTATAGAAAATAAATTATTTAATTTTCTAATTATCAATATAATCATAGACAAAAATATAAAAGCCATAACCACATATAATTTCATAATCCATGGTGATTCTTATTTATAGTGGGGATACATTAAAATTTGGCTGTAATGGTTTTAGACATTTTATATGAATTAGAAAAAGTAGTCTTTCCTTGGGAGTTCATTTATTTATTAATATTGAATAAAGAATATAATTTATTCAAGAATAGCCACAACTAAGTTATAAAAGCTCTCTGTGTAAATGCAAACCAAGTTTCTGGGAATAATAAATCAAAAATTTTATTCATAATGGAAATTCAAAGTCAGTTATAAATACTCATTTTAAAAGTACACATCTCCCTTTCATAGCAATAAAGTTTTTTCTGATACTTTCAGTACCTATTTGCTTTAATGCATTGTCTCACATAGAATTTTACTTTTACTAATTAAATTTGCTATTTGATATATTTTAGTGTATTCTGGTTACTCTTCACTATCTATGACCCCCAATAGTTCCCTTCTCTCCTTAAAGTCTCTTTCGCACATTCTTACTGTTTTATTTTGTTTTGTTATTGTGTTGTGAGGGGAAGTTCAATGGGTTGAACCAGAGCTATCCATTGGAGCATGGTAGACAGTAAATTGGTTTTAATAACTTTCAAATTGGTAAAATATATCATTTATTTTCCATTGACTTGGTAATAATAGGAAAACTGAAAATCAACCAAAATATGAATATATTTGCAACTGTTTTCTATAAGTTGTTGCTGCAAAAATCTCATGGTCATTGGCATAAGAGTCTAGAATTGCTTGCCATGAATATAATATTTTTGTTTTTGTTTCTTGAGACAGTGCCAAAGTGCAATTTAAGGTATTCCCCCCTTCAGCTTCATGTACTCTGAAGAAGTTGGTTTGGTTTGGTTTGGTTTGGTTTGGTTTGGTTTGGTTTGGTTTGGGGTGGTGGTAGTACTGTGGATTGATCACAGGACTTCACACATGCTAGGCATCTGCTGTAAGACCAAGTCACAGTCCCAGCATATCAAACATGAAAAACTTCTAAAAACCATTACGTGTTTTTAGTTATAGTATTACATACAAAGATTTTTATTGTAGCACCATTTTGTTTAGCAGATTAATTTGGTTTTTTTGACTAATAAATATATATTCATCACATTATGTCTGCTAATAAACCTAAAATGGTTGAATTTCCACATTGAAAAATAAGTTATTTTATATGACCCAGCACAGGGGAAGGCCAGGGCCAAGTAGTGGGAGTGGGTGGGTAGGGGAGCAGGGGGGGAGGGGTATAGGGAACTTTCAGGTTTGAAATGTAAATAAAGAAAATAATAATAAATAAAAAATAAAATAAAAAAACTTAACAGAAACCAAAAAAAAGAAAAATAAGTTATTAAGATCTTAGGTATGAAATATTCAATGTGCACAGCAAATAACATCAATAGTTTTCATTTCTCTTTTATGTGCTTGTAGTTCAAGACATGATTTGGAGACTCCAGTTCTTATCCAGCATGTGTTCTACCCTACTAATCCAGGCAATCTGAAAATACTCACTTAAGGGCTCTTTGTGCCAGGTACCTCATGAGTAGAACAGACAAAAGTTTGGCTCTGTGGGGCTCTTTCTAGCTGGGTAGACACACAGCATTGGAACAATAGTGCTGAACAGGAAATCAAAATCAGTGCCGACAAGGTTTAAGAACTAACACGTCAGCAGTTGTCAATGAAGCACATGAAGAGATGTGAAGATTACTGTAGCCATCTCCAAAGAGTGTGCAGAATTCTGCTAGAAATATGTGTCCAGTGAAGAAAAAAATATCACCCCGAAGAAGGCTAAGAATGGTTATATTTACTGAACTGTATCCTAGGAATAAGACAGTTACTTAAGAACAATGTTCAGCACTGGATAAAACAATCTCTAAATGTGTTGAGTAGCTATGTAAGATGGGTTCACTACACCCTTGAAAATCCTTCATTATAAAACTTGGTATATCACTATGAGCACACTGCTGGGCTGGTGACTTATATCTATGGAGGGATGCATTCAGCTGTGATCATTTGATTAACAAATACAGGCTATTCTAAAAAGAATGATCCTTCCTTATGTCGAACATGTCATCCAATATCAGTGTCACTGCTGATGTATCCAGAATGTCAGGTAAATCTTCAGATACTTCACAGTCTGCCCTGGAAGTAATTTCACTTGGGAATAAAGCTGCCATTTGGCTCAATTACTTTCATAAGGCCTAATTCTGGAAGGCAGGCAGCCACTCTATTAAGCTCCAAGGGGCTTCATCACCAGAATGATTTCCCTGGACAAAGAAGGCATTTCACTGAAGCATTAACTGCACTTTAAAACCAAACAATCTTTGTGAAAGGTTTTATAGGCAGTCTGGACCTCTCAGTTAGTAGTAGAATTTTTGGAAACATGAATAGAAATGAGGACACAGAGCCACTGCTCAGTATCACTTAGAGGCTTTAAAAATGGGCTGCAGAGGAGACATGAAAGGTTGTCAATCAGTTGCAGAGAATCATCTACAATAGGTCAACAAAGATTTGCAGTGAGCATGAAGCAGGTGTTACAAATTCTATAGCTCTTTGTATAGACTTTTCATTTCCCCAAGAATTTTGTGAGCTTCTTATAATTTCACTTATCAAACATTCCATTTATAAAATGCAACTTTTAAAATTTGTTTTATGTATATTTATGTGTATGAATGTTTACCTGTATGCATGGAAGTTTCTGTTGCATATGGATGCCAAAAAAATTTCAGATTCATTGAAAATTAATAACAGATGGCTATAGCCTCCTCCATGTGGAAGCTGGAAGCAAGTCAGGTCTTGGACAAAACCAGCAAGCATTTTCAATCATCAAGTCACCTATGCAGTCTCACAAAACAACTTATTATAAGAGGGTCATTTAAGATATTCAAACTTAATTTTAAACTCATAAATAAATTACACCTTGTTTAGAAAAAATAAGGTAATATACAATATAATATAACAAATATAAATTATTTTGTTAAAAAAAGTAGTATGTACAAAAAAAAAGTAGTATGTGCTTACCTTTTGGTAAAATAGTTAATTTAGGTGACTTTTAGGGGATTATGACTTGTTTGATCTATGGAATCCAGAACCTCCTCAAGTAAGGCAAGAACTCCAATACAAAATTGTATCTCCAGGACAAAATCATTGAATTTTGCTGGACAAAAGACTGTATTCTACCATACAGAACCCTCAGAGAGCTTCTTCCCCATTATCTACTTATTTCTTTTAAAACAACTTTTGTGTATTTATTTTGCATTACTGGTAATTAGCTCAAAGCCTCACACATGTGATGCATACATCCTACCCCTGACATATAACTTTATTTTTAAAACTCTTGACCAGAACTTAGATATAGTATTTTAATTTTTACAAAAACATTATGTAGCCGGGTGTGGTGGCGCATGCATTTAATCCCAGCACTTGGGAGGCAGAGGCAGGCAGATTTTTGAGTTCGAGGCCAGCCTGGTCTACAAAGTGAGTTCCAGGACAGCCAAGGCTACACAGAGAAACTCTGTCTCGAAAAACCAAAATAAATAAATAAATAAATAAATAAATAAAAATAAAAATAAAAAAAACTATATGTAGAATTCTCTTAAGTGCAACCATTAATTTTGTGTTACTACGTGATAAATAAAGCAAAGAAATAATATAGCAAGCCAACCACAGAGCACACACCTTTAATCCCAGCATTCAGGAGGCAGAGGTAAGTTCATGTGTACAGTGAGTTTTGGGACAGCCAGGGCTACACTGAGTGACCATGTCTCAGAATTAAATGGAGCAGGTACTAGAAGATGTCCATGTGGAGAAGGGGTGAGGTGGAAAGGAGGTGTGGGATGTGGAGCAGTAAGAAGGTGGATGGGGAGGGGCAGGAAATGGAATTTGGAGTGTAAACATTATTTACAAATTAAATTAAATTAAATTTAAAAAAAAGAAAAAAATAGAAGTTCAGAGGACTTCCTCCTCTGGAAGAGGGCCCAGTTTCAGTTCCCAGCACCTGAATGGAAGTTCAGTGTCATCTCTGGACACTCTGAGCTCCTTCATGAACAATGTGCACATAAACTCAGGCAAGTACAAACACATTCCCAGACACATACACACACAAATAAATCCTTTTACAAAACACTATTTTAAAAATAAATAAAACAAAGAAAATGAATACAAGTTCAGTGTTATATAATTGATTTGACTTTTAATTTTAGCTGACTATTTCAAGATACTTATGCAAAAAGTCTTTCATATTTCATATCAGCTTGGTTATGAATATTTTTCCTAGGCTATGCTTAGTTTCTTTTTTATTAAATATTTTCTTCATTTACATTTCAAATACTACCCCGAAAGTCCCGTAAGCCTTCCCCCCACCCGGCTCCCCAACCCACCTATTCCTGCTTCCTGGCCATGGCATTCCCCTGTATTGGGGCATATAATCTTCGCAAGATCAAGGGC
>NC_034591.1:63012135-63014271 GCF_900095145.1 Mus pahari | reverse complement strand
GCACTGGCATAGATTCACAAGAGACAGGGTCCTGTCAGCAAAAACTTGCTGGCAAATGCAATAGTGTCTAGGTTTGGTGGCAGTTTATGGGATGGATCCCCGGGTGGGGCAGTTTTTAGATGGTTATTCCTTCCATATCAGCTCCAAACTTTGTCTCTATAACTNNNTCCATGGGTATTTTGTTCCTCATTCTAAGGAGGAATGAAGTATCCACACTTTGGTCTTCCTTCTTGAGTTTCATGTGTTTTGCAAATTGTATCTTAGGTATTCTAGGTTTCTGGGCTAATACCCACTTGTCAGTGAGTGCATATCAAGTGAGTTCTTTTGTGATTGGGTTACCTCACTCAGGATGATATCCTCCAGATCCATCCATTTGCCTAAAAATTTCATAAATTTATTGTTTTTAATAGCTGAGTAGTACTCCATTGTGTAAACGTACCACAGTTTCTGTATCCATTCCTCTATTGAGGGACATCTGGGTTCTTTCCAGCTTCTGGCTATTATAAATAAGGTTGCTATAAACATAGTGGAACATGTATCCTTATTATAACTTGGAACTCCTTCTGGGTATATGCCCAGGAGAGGTATTGCTGGATCCTCTGGTAGTACTATGTCCAGTTTTCTGAAGAACCACCAGACTGATTTCCAGAGTGCTTCTACCAGCTTGCAATCTCATCAGCAATGGAGGAGTGTTCCTCTGTTACCACATCCTTGCCAGGGATATGCGTAATTTCAAACTCCATTCCTAGAACTCCATACAAAAATGTCTGTTATTTACATGTTCTGAATGTTAAAATAATTACCATTTGCATCAAGTAGTCATAGAAGTCATAAGAAATTTCTTAAGTATGTAATAGTATATTTTCATTCATTTCTTCAGAGAAATGGACTCTTATTTTGTATAAACCACCATCCCATACACTGTTCCTTCTTATTTGGGCATTGTCACCCTATGTATCTGACTTGCAATAGTAAACAAAAATAATATTAATATTTGTTATTAAAAGGAATAAAAGAATGATCAAGAAATGATATAAAAATGATATAGAAGAGAGTTTACTCTAGCTAGTTAATAAAATGAAGTGTGGTCTATCTACCTTCAATATGAATCCAAAGAGAAAAGTAAATAAAAGACAATTGTTCACAAGATTGAATTCCCAAAGAAATCACAGGAAATTCTAGGTTTATAACTGCCCATTTCCATTGTAATTAAAATCAAGTCAATTACAATTCATTTAATTCTGTCTATTACATATATTAGAAGGTTGATAGTGTAGTTACTGCAAATTTTTTTTTCAGTTTACCCATGTATACAACAGCAAAAACTGGACACATAAATTCTGTATTGTTTCTAACCTTTATAAATTATTAATAATAACCTTATAATTTTATACACCAGCTTTTGTCATTAGAAATTTATAAGGCAACACCAGGAACTTCTGTTTTCAGCTTTTGAAACTATATTTTAATATTCAACCCTCACCTAAAAGATTTTTTTCCCTTAAAAATATGTACATCAGCTGCTCTTTCAATTCTATCTTCTTTTAATTTTCTTATCAATTGTGTTGGAAAGTAAAGCTCCCTTGGTTTCTCGGGGTTCCTGTAAAACCTCTATCCACTAAAGACTATACATGCTATGAAAATTAGCATGTATCCTTTTACAAAGGCAATTATGCTGAGTCTGAAATGGAAAAGAAGATTAAACTCTTCCAGCCTTGCATTCATCCCTAGGTTTATCTCACAGTGTCAAGGAGAAAGAGCCACTGTTTCTATGAACATTTATCAAAAGGTCACAGATAGCAAGCCAGCTAAGACATAGCGCCATAAAAGAGTAGGAGGGAACCCAGGACACCTTCCATCTCTTCTCAAAGGTACAGACACTTTTTTCTCTCCTTTCTTGAGACAAAAGGGGATTGGCTCACAACTTTGCACTACTAACACAAGATGGGAGGATCACACTTGGGTATAAAGGAAAATTACTGACTCTTATTGCAGGATAAGTGATAAGGTGCGGAGAAGCTGAGCAACCATCATTTACTTTGGGAATATTAAAAAGGGACCTAACTAATCCAGAACACTTCATGGGCACATTTGAGATAAAATTAACAAAGAAACATAATTTTATTTTTTTTTTTT
>NC_034591.1:62983196-63012124 GCF_900095145.1 Mus pahari | reverse complement strand
TGGCTTTCTATAGTTTATGCTGTTATTGAAGATTAGCCTTAGTCCGTGGTGATCTGATAGAATGCATGGGATGATTTCAATGTTTTTGTATCTATGGAGGCCTGTTTTGTGACCAATTATATGGTCAATTTTGGANGAGGTACCATGTGGGGCTGAGAAGAAGGTGTATCCTTTTCTTTTAGGATAAGAAACATAATTTTAAAAATATTTTAACCTTATGACTGTTTTTAGTAGTATATGTTAGCAATACATGACAAAGGGTTTCATTAGGACATTTCATACACTCATATTATGTACTAACATATTCATCCCATTGTCTTCTTTTGTACCCACTCACTCCTGCTAACTTTCTTCCTCTTTCCAACTAGCTCCTGTTCTATTTTCATGACACTGTCTGTTTGCTTCTAATCCAGTGCATTTAATCAAGACTTCTTGTAGGAATGATGGTGAGAGATTTTTTTTTAGGAGCATGGGTGACCTATGAGTGGTTATACCACTGAAGAAAATGCCAGCCCCTCCTCCAACAACCATTAACTATCTATAGATCCTCAGAGAAGTAAGGATCCTCCTGAGCACCTCTCTAACCTATGACAAAGATTTGTGGCCAAGTCTTCTGAGGCTTTTGTTTAAAGGAATCATAGATGTTGAGAGTTGAAGGTCATAACTGCCATGCTTTGCCCAAAAGAGAATTTCACAACACTCTAGCCCTTCCTCCATTTTGCACACTCACTGTGACTTTTCTTCCACTTCTCTCAACTTTGAAGGAGGAGACATAGATGCCATATTCAGGTCTAAGGACTTAACATTCACTTGTTTTAGCCATCTGGTGAGCTGGGAGCTTCTGCAGCAACTACCAGACATTGTGAAAAGAAGATTGCTTGATTCACTGGGCATGGTGGCACACACCTTTAATCCCAGCACTCGGGAGGCAAAGGCAGTTGGATTTCTGAGTTCGAGGCCAGCCTGGTCTACAAAGTAAGTTTCAGGACAGCCAGAGCTATACAGAGAAACCCTGTCACAAAAAAAAAAAAAAAAAAAAAAAAAAAAAAAAAAAAAAAAAGATTGCTTGAGCAAAACTGATAGCAGCATAACAGTCATCTATAGGTTTGTAAGGTAATTTGATAGCAACATCATGTTCTTAATACATTCTCATTTTTGTTGGGTAAATTTTTTAAAGAATTTTCTAATTTAGTAATTATATACAGATAAATTTCTTTGAATATGACTTTCTTCCTTCACATTACATAAAACATTGGATGCAAGTTTTTGTCCTATACACATTATTAATTAATGAGTATTTGTCCAGTGAGTCAGAATGAATGATAAATTAACCACTATTATCTAAATTAGGATAACATCTTGACCCTTGTAAGCCAAAACATTATATGGCTCTGGAGCAAGTATTACTGTATACCATTTTGGTATTCTGAACGCAGTATGGTATGTGTAAACTAGATAACAGGGAAGACAATGTGATTTAGGCTAAAATCACATATGTGCTATAAGATTATGCTGGGTAGAATACAATACTGTGTGTAATGCAATATCATGAGACCTAGTTTTCCCAGCTAAATATTTCTGGGAAATCACAAGAAAGTTAACTTCAAAAGAGACACAGTTCTCTTCATGAGGCTATAGAAATACCTTCCACATTCTTCTAAAGTTATTTCTCCTTTCTTATCTTTAAAACAAGCTTTTCCAACACACATCATATCTGAAAGATGTGCATCTCTAACTGAGGGCATGTCTGTTTCCTGTTCTAGTTGTTTATTCCAAAGTCAGCGATTTAAATTTTTTAAAAAAAGCACTTAAAGTTTTATTTAGTCTTTTAATGTATTATTAATTTTTGTCTTCTATAGCACATTAATGGTTGAAAGAGTTCTGTTGCGTTCTTTTCTATTTTATCCTTCTTTGGCATCAAGTCTGTCAAACAAGAAAGGGCAGAGTACACCAGGCAGAGATCAGTCCAAAGGCTCCAAGGAATGACACTGCAACTGAGCTACAAGGAAAAAGGAAAGAATAAAGCTAACCATGGCTGATAAGGTCAGGGTAGCTCATCGCACCAAACTTGCTAGTTCCAATAAAGCCTGAGTAAGAAGAAGGGTGGGGGACTCACTTAGTACTTTTGCTTTAAAAACATTTTCATTCAGCAATAATTTTAAACTGAAAGTTGTAAGAATGTTACACGAGCCTAGCAAAGTTACCTAAATCCTTCTCCTATCCCCCCAAAATCTAATAGTCATGTCAGGCAATATATTTGTGAGTTCTGTAAATGTACATGGTCGAGAAAAGCATGATTCTGCCTGAATGGAGCTATAGTCTTGTCCCATAGCACCTTAATGCCTTTGCATGAGTTACCCAGTGTCCTAAAGTCAGCCTGGGTCTTTCTTAAGTGAGTCCTAAATCTGTTTTGCATCTAGACACAGAGCCTAAGATTGGGTTTAACCTGGAAGGGCCACTGTAGGGATATTTTATCTATTGCTATGGTTTCATTGAGTACAAGATAATCCACTTCCCTTGCCTTCACAGCATGGCTGAGGGATACTGAAAAAAAAAATCTATTCAAATAAATCAATTGACACTACTTCCACCTTGCCCTAGTCTCCTACTACCTATAGTAGGAGCCATTAAGTGGTCCTTATGTCTTGTGTCTCTTTGTAAGAGATAAGGAATGTGAGAAGCTGACACCACAATGACCTTGTTTACTTGCGATAAGCAACAACTGAGGGGAAAAACTCTGAATATAATTGGGCCAAATCAATAGAACCGAAGAACATTTCTGCATCAGTTGCCATGCTAACACTTCTAGTCTTGGTGGTCACCAAACTGATACTTAAAGACCTTGCAGGTATCAATAATATCATGTATGGGTTTCATTTCTTTATCCAATGAGAAAGGATAAATATTCATTTAAGAATATAAAAAGAATAATTCTTTATTCATTTCTTTTTCCTCATGCATTAAATTTACCTGCTTTGTCTCTTTAAAATCTTTTAATATACAAAATCCATCTCCATGCCTTTTTTCCACAGCACTAACCCTTTTTGTTTGAGAATGTTCATACATGCAACTTCCCTGTTATGTCTGACAAATATTGTCTCACTACAGCCATCTTCTCCTTCTGGCTCTTTCCACCTCCTCTTCCTTAAGGATTTCTGACCTTGGAGGGAAGAGATTTTTAACTTCTTAAAATGTCATCAGTGTTTACTTTTTCTTCCTGCTGAGAGTTAGGTGATATGCGACTGAAGTGGTAAAGAAATGGCACATTATTTCATTCCATTAGTGTCTCAGTGTTGGGAATTGTCAAAGGTGAAAATTCTGACTCTTAGATTGAAAAAGTACCCACCAGATTTCTATAATGTTATTTTTCCCTTTATAATAAATGATTTAAATTACATAAAAATTTTTAGGTAAAGATGCCTTGATTCTCAATAAATCAGCTATTCAAACTTAAACCCACTGACTGAGGCAAAGGAATCATGTGGCCTAACTGAAGATCTTTATGTCTTTCAACTCACCTCCAACTCAGTCACTAAGTGAAATCCCAAGCTCCATAGCACTCTACCTGTTGCAGCCTCCTTCCCTCCCTCCCTCCCTCTCTACCCCCCAGCTCCCATGGATTATACAGACCTTCCTCTCCAACTTTTCTTCTTTGCACTCATCTCTTTATCCCAGCCCCATTACCTGCAGGCATCCCCTGAGAACCAAGAAGCCACTCTGGTTAGGGAACAAGGTAGGCCAACTACTGTTCTTCACTCTTCCTGTCCTGCAAATCCAATCTCATCTCCAGTTTGTAGCAGACTCAAGATTGTGGCCTTTCCTCACTCTCTGTTCCCATTCCCAAGAAACTAAGAAGACACATGTGGAACACGCTGCATTTCTCCCTCCTGTAAACCCCTCTTAGCCTGTTCTCATTTGCATGTGTCAGCTCCCAATACCTAGAAACACATTTTACCTAGAATACTCAGTAACCCACACAACACAAGTCACCACACCTTTCTAACAACCAGAGAAAGCAACAGAAACCAAGAAACAAAACACCCACCGAACAAAGACAAGACCAGATACCAGCAGCTGGAATTACAGTCTTCCCAAACCCAAATATATACATACCAGCATAAAAACAAAATGAGTAACAACCATGACAATGTCATGGAGACACATAGTTAAAACATAAGACAAAGATCTCAAAATAGCCTTTATGATTATCATAGTAGTCTTTTAAGAGAAAATTGATAAACACTTATGGAAATATATGCAAACACAAAGTAAAAGAGGGAAAAAAAAAACAAGACCTGAAAGTGGAAATGGAATCAATAAAGAAAACCCAAATGAGAAATCTTGGAATAAATTTTAGCTCTAATAGTAACCTCAAGGCAAGCCTCAACAACAGAATAGAAAAGATGGACGAGAGAATCTCAGGCATTGACAACATAGTAAAAGAAACTGACAACTGAGTAAAGAAAACGAATTCTTTTCAATAAGAAAAAAATCCTAGCAAAAAATAATCCAAGATATTTGGACACTATGAACAGACAAAATCTGAGAATAAAGGGAGTAGAGGAAAAGGACAGAACCCAAGTCAAAGGCACAGAAAATATATTCAATAAAATCATAGGGAAAAAAATTCCACAAAAAAAAGAAAGAGGTATCTATCAAGATACAAGAAGCATACAGAATATTAACTAGTCTAGAACAGAAATTAAATTCCACTGGGCACATAGTAATCTAAACACTTATGTACAGAAAAAGAAAGAATATTAAAAGCTGCAAAGGAAAAGGACCAAGTAACATAAAAACAAGTCTATTAGAATGACAATTGACTTTCAGTGGAGACCAGTAAAGACAGAAGAGGCTGAACAATTGTTCTACAAAACCTAAGTGACCATAGATACGAGCCCAGACTATTATACCTAGCAAAACTTCCAATAACAATAGATGAAAAAAATAAGGCCTTCTGTGATAAGATTTAAGCAATATATATCTACAAAGTCTAGCCCATCATAAGTCAGAAGGCACTATAAGAAAAACTCCAACTTAAAGAAAGTGGTTAACCATACCCAAATGCACATGCACACACTTACAATTATCACCAGCAACATACAATAAAAACAACAGGAATCAACAAATATATTTCTTATTAATGGTTTTAATTCCCAGTAAAAAGACACAGACTTACAGAATGAATGCAAAAATGGGATCCATCCATCTGCTATGTCTAAGAAACACATCAAAAAATAGAAATAACCTCAGGAAAAAAATGTACCCAAACAATCTAAGAAAATGGAAAGCAAAACTAATCAGATGATATGGGGAAGGATAATATACACTTACCCAAGGAAAAAGGAAAAGTAAATCCACCAAGAAGTCATTAAAATTCTTTTTTTATTAGATATTTTCTTTATTTACATTTCAAATGTTATCCCCTTTCCTATTTTCCCCTCCGAAAATCCCCTATACCCTCTCCCCACCACCCCTCCCTCTGCTCCCCAACCCACCCACTCCCATTCTTGGTCCTGGCATTCCCCTATACTAGGGCCTAGAGCCTTCACAGGACCAAGGGCCTCTTCTCCCATTGTTGACCGACTAGGCCATCCTCTGCTACATATATAGCTAGAGCCACAAGTTCCACCATGTGTTCTCTTTGATTGGTGGAGCTCTGGGGGTAGTGTTTAGTTCATACTGATGTTCCTCCTATAGGGCTTCAGTCCCCTTCAGCTCCCTGGGTATATCTCTGGCTCCTTTATTGGGGACCTTTGCTACTTCCAAAGGATGACTGTGAGCATCCCCTTTCTATATTTGCCAGGCACTGACAGAGCCTCACAGGAGACAGCTATATCAGGCTCCTGTAAGCAGGCTCTTGTTGGCATTTGCCTAGTGACTGAATTTGGTGGTTGTTTATGGGGTAGATCTCCAAGTGGGACAGTCTCTGGATGGTCATTCCATCCGTCTAAGCTCCAAACTTTGTCTCTGCAACTCCCTCCAAGGGTATTATGTTCCCCATTCTAAGAACGAAAGAAGTATCCACACTTTGGTTTTCCTTCTTCTTGAGCTTCATGTGTTTTGCTAATTGTATCATGGATACTCTAAGTTTCTGGGCTAATATCCACTTATCAGTGAGTGCATATCATGTGTGTTATTTTGTGATTGGGTTACCTCACTCAGGATGATACATCCATTTATCTAAAAATTTCATAAATTCATTGTTTTTTAATATCTGAGTAGTATGCCATTGTGTAAATGTAACACATTTTCTGTATCCATTCTTCTGTTGAGGGGCATCTGGGTTCTTTCTAGCTTCTGGCTATTAGAAAAAAAGGCTGCTATGAATGAACAAGAGCATGTGTACTTATTACAAGTTGGAATATCTTCTGGGTATATGTCCAGGAGAGGTATTGGTTGATCTTCCAGTAGTACTATATCCAATTTTCTAAGGAACCACCAAACTGATTTCCAGAGTGATTGTACCAGCTTGCAATCCCTCCAGCAATAGAGGAGTGTTCCTCTTTCTCCACATCCTCTTCAGCATCTACTGTCACTTGAATTTTTGACCTTAGTCATTCTGATTGGAGTGAGGTAGAATCTCAGGGTTGTTTTGATTTGCATTTCACTGACCATTAAGGATGTTGAACATTTTTCAGTTGAGAATTCTTTGTGTAGATCTGTACCCCATTTTTAATGGGGTTATTTGATTTTCTGGAGTCCAACTTCTTGAATTCTTTGTATATATTGGATATTAGTCCCCTATCAGATTTAGGATTGGTAAAAATCCTTTCCCAATCTGTTGGTGGCCTTTTTGTCTTATTGACAGTGTCCTTTGCCTTACAGAAGTTTTGCAATTTTATGAGGTCCCATTGATCGATTCTTGACAAAAACCATTCTTGACAGAACAACAAGCCATTGCTGTCCCGTTCAGGAATTTTTCCCCTGTGCCCATATCATCGAGGCTTTTCCCCAATTTCTCCTCTATAAGTTTCAGTGTCTCTGATTTTATGTGGAGTTCTTTGATCCACTTAGACTTGAGCTTTATACAAGGAGATAAGAATGGATCAATTTGCATTCTTCTACATGATAACCGCGAGCTGTACCAGCACCATTTGTTGAAAATGCTGTCTTTTTTCCACTGGATGGTTTTAACTACATTGTCAAAGATCCAGTGATCATAGGTGTGTGGGTTCAATTCTGGGTCTTCAGTTCTATTCCATTGGTCTACCTGTCTGCTGCTGTACCAGTACCATGCAGTTTTTAAACACAGTTGCTCTGTAGTACAGCTTGAGGTCAGACATTGTCATTATACCACAGGTTCTTTTATTGTTGAGAATGGTTTTTGCTACCCTAGGTTTTTTGTTATTCCAGATGAATTTGCAAATTGTCCTTTCTAAATCAGTGAAGAATTGAGTTGGAAATTTGATGAAGATTGCATTTTATCTGTAGATTGCTTTTGGCAAGATAACCATTTTTACTATATTAATGCTGCCAATCCATGAACATGGGAGATCTTTCCATCTTCTGAGATATTCTTTGATTTCTTTCTTCAGAGACTTGAAGTTCTTATCATACAGATCTTTCACCTCCTTCGTTAGAGTCACACCAAGGTATTTTATATTATTTGTGACTATTGTGAAGGGTGTTGTTTCCCTAATTTCTTTCTCATCCTGTTTGTCCTTCGTGTATAGGAAGGCTACTGATTTGTTTGAGTTAATTTTATATCCAGCTACTGCACTGAAGCTCTTTATCAGGTTTAGGAGTTCTCTGTTGGAATTTTTAGGGTCACTTATATATACTATCATATCATCTGCAAATAGTGATATTTTGACTTCTTCCTTTCCAATTTGTATCCCCTTGGTCTCCTTTTGTTGTCTAATTGCTCTGGCTAGGACTTCAAGTACTATATTAAATAGGTAGGGAGAAAGTGGGTATCCTTGGATAGTCCCTGATTTTAGTGGGATTGCTTCAAGTTTCTCTCCATTTAGTTTGATGTTGGCTACTGGTTTGCTGTATATTGCTTTTATTATGTTTAGGTAGGGGCCTTGAATTCCTGATCTTTCCAAGACTTTTATCATGAATGGGTGTTGGATTTTGTCAAATGCTTTCTCAGCATCTAACGAGTATCTATACTAAGTATCTACATTTAAAAAACTAAATAGATCCCATACTAGTAATTTAACAGCAAACCTAAAATCTCTAGAACCAAAAGAAGAAATAACACCTCAAAATAGAAGGCAAAAAAAATGAAGCCTGGGGCTAAAATTAATAAAAATAGAAACAAACAAATAGAAAACCAATAAAAAGAATCAATGAAACAAAGAATTGATTAATTGAGAAAATCAATGAAATTCACAAACCATCCCTTTTCTTTTTACAGTACCTGTAAGCATATTGACCTGTTGTAATTATTGATGGACAAGTCCCTTTGTACAATCTCATCACTTTTTCTTTGCAGTAATAGCACAGGTTCCTTTATAGAAACAGTGGGGAGGAATTAAGCTGAACTGACCTGGATTCTCTGAAGTCTCCTCGGATTCCTCATTGTAGCTCTGTCTTCTTCTTGGATGCAAGTATAGAAGATGCCCCCCACCACCACCACAACCTCCTATCACATTTTGCTCAAGAAAAATTTAATTTTCTGAAATGGCCATTGAGTTTAACAAACTTTCAGGACTCTTCCTTTCCCAGGTTCTGAATGCACTGTGCTAACTTTTCATACTGTGTGTTCTCTGAGGGTAATTTTGATTGTGTCCTTTGCACCTCTATTTTCAGTCATTTAGTTCATCCTCCTAGACCCTATGCATTCCTACCAACAGGTATCATCAGCTCTAATGAGAGATATGGTGTCATGCCTAGACTTGCATATTGTAAACTTCTTACTATTGTGACTAAGAGGAAAACATACAACATAATTTAAATGTTCATAGGCAATTGCCCAAGTACCAACTAAAAATCCATGGAAAAACTATATGTAGGATCAATGACATCTAATTTGCATTTTTCAAAGGATCCCTAATTACCCAAAGGTAATAAATTTCAGAAGTTGAGAGTAAATTGGCAAAATGGTTTCTGAGGTGACTAGAGTCATCAACCCAGAAGAGTACTGTGCTCTGGTCAAAGGTATTTTACAGGGAATTGAAGAGAATATACACAGAAGATAAAATTCCCACTACAAAGCTTTAGTTTGTCATGTTCATAGACAAAGCATCAAGCTTGAGCTCTTTATTGTGGATTTTGCAGTATTTTCACAGTATGCAGCATCTGCCTTGCTGTTTATTTTAGGCAGAAATAAGGCCACCCTACAAATATTCTTATCTCCAAAGCCTAAGGGCCATTGCAAATGTAATTTAAGGTTGTTGAAATAAGATGGTGATCATGGATTACTCAGGTGAGTCCACTATAATCTCAGATGATCTCATGGCCAGAGGCAAAGGGTCTACCAAAGAAAGTGGCAATGGAAGTAAAAGAGATGCTGGAAAGACATTTGTCGATACTATGCGAATTACCTTGACCATTGATTCACGGAATAAGATAACATGAAACCATTTATCCTCCAAGAAACCACACAATAAACTCAGGCTTGCCTGTGTCTTGATCCTAGCCCCATAGTAAAGATTTGGGTTTCTGTCCTTTGCTTTTTCCTTTATCTCTACAACTCTAAGGCAAATATGTACTATGTTGACACTAAGCTTATGGTGTTCTTTATAAGCAGCAACAGGACAGCAGGATCAGCAGTACCTCATGTATCCTAGACACTCTTCACTTTCTCCAGAGCCTTGTTCAGATCTACCTGATAAGACACCCTTCCTGCTAATCCTCCTAACCAAACTAATCCTCTCACTTCAATTTCTCTGTTTATGCTTTATTTTCCTAAATCGAAATAACATTTTGAACTCAACAAGACACTATCGATTGAATAATCTTAATCATAGAGTCAGGTACTGAAAGCCCAAACATAGATAAGCTCTTCTGCAAGATAGACTCATTATCTTAGTGAGTATCACTTGGTGGTATTTCAGCATTTCTCAAAATGCCTTCATTTTTTTCTATTACAGGCCTCCCCCCTTTACAGGTTTCTATTAGTGGTACTATTTACTACATGCTAAAATAAAAATCTCTGTTCTTCCTTGTTTTCTACTTCAAAATTGCATTAAATTGAGTTGTGTCTGTTACATACATGCCTCATAATTTCACTCATCTTTTTCATCTCTCATAACTCTTTGCCCCAGTTCATGATGACATAGCTGTGTCTTAGTCAGGGATACTGTTGCTATTTCTAAACACTATGACCAAAAACAACTTGGGAAGAAAAAGTTTTATTTTGCTTACACTTTTATGACATAGTTCATAGAGTTCATCAAAGGAAATCGGGCAGAAACTTAAGCAGGGCAGGAATCTGGTGGCAGAAGCTGATGTAGAGGCCATGGAGGAGCCATATTTACTGGCTGGCCCCTCATAGGTTGCTCAGCCTGTTTTCTCAATGACCAAGGACCTCCAACCTAGGACTGGCACTGCCCATCATGGGCTGTCTCTGCTCCTATCACTAAGAATACACCCTACAGACTTGCCTACTGCCTAGTATTATAGAGGCAATTTCTGAACTGAGGTTATCATCTCTCTGATGACTATTGATAGTTTATGTCAATAAGTTTCAATAAAAGTAGCCAGCATACTCTCTTGCTTTATTTTCTTCTTTATCACAAAGACGTAGTTGAAATATCCTGTTTTCCAACAAGAAAAAGATATACTACACAAGATTTGCCAGAGTCCATTTCTGACCTTCCTTTTCATATTTGTTTTTAATTTCCTACTTTGATTCTAACCAACATCATGCTACACATGCTGTTTTGGCCCCTATTATCATCAACATTCTGTGCCTTTCGAACTCTCATTACTTCTCCATCTAGCCTGGCTCAACTCACAATTTAAATTCCACCTCAGAGGCTGTCTCCCCTGGGAAAGCATCTTGTGCTTCTATGATGAGTACAGCACCTCCCTCCTTGATAATCACAAGATTCTCAGTGTAACTGCAACAAAACTTTTCATACTGTTCTGGGCAGCTTTGTTTTCATTCCCACATCCTCTACCATATTATCAGTGCTGCAAACTTCTCATTATATTCATCCTTGCACTCTCATGAGCCTGGCATAGTGCCTGGCCCATATTAGGTTCAAAATAAAATTGTACCAAATGAATGAAGTCATGCTCACTAAATTATAGCTTTGGAGATAATGACATAGGACAGCTCTAAAAATGTTTCCTAAAGAGCTTCTGATGCCAGCTTGTACACTTTCATTTTTTATTATTAAGAGGTATTGTGCAATATGGTTTAAAATATTTTGAAACAATCAGAGTTTGGAAATTGGAGCTAAATATTTCAGAATAATGCAGAACAGTTAATGGTAAAATGCTCTGGCCAGATGGTAGCGATGGTACAGTCAGCGTGAGATGATGCTATGGACTCCTCTGCCCACACTAACTTCCCTCAGCCTTTAATGGGCTCCCTTCCATGGAGCTACTCAATTACCCTTTCTATAGATCATCTTGCATCAACTGCATTGTACTATTCCACTCTATCCCAGCTCTCATAGGATCACCCTGCTAAGGAGTCTAAGAATGTCTTCAGCATCTAGCATCCTGTAAGTGGGGGTGACCAGAAGAGTAGAGAAAAGCTAATATCATGGAGTAGTTGTGAACAGTGGATTCTGTGTGTTCTCCTGCAGCTGGAAATTTTGAAGCTCATTATGCACATATTCTTAGCAGGTCCCAACATGATCTAGCATCAGTGGTATAAATGAATGTATACTGACTTTATCTCATGCTTGCTTAGCCATATTCCCTGAAAACCTCTCTCCCTCCCAAAAAACAGGTGCACCCAACCCCTGTTCTAGTTTATGCTTTCTATTAAAACAATAAGTGAACTGTTGCGGTAAATCTCCTCCCAAATACGCCCCACCAATGAAAACACAACTCAATTAATATGAATACATGCTGTGCGCCTAGATTGGGCAGATCTACTGCTACACTACCATTTTTCCACATCTTATAAGACCCCTTAGAACTCATGATTTCTTCAGGCCATGTGCTTCTGTTCTGCTTTTCTTCTCCCTCTTCCTCTGCCTTCTCCCTCTCTCAAACATCCTTGTTCTCTTTCTTTCTGCTCTACCTTTCCCCTCTCTGCCCAATCATCAGTTCTCCTTTATTTTACAAATTAAGGTGGGAAGAAGGTTTACAAGAAATCACCTGAGTGCTGACTCATTCCTTGTTCACAACCCCCACACAGGAGAACAGAATTGACATCAAATATAATTAGCCCCAGGGCTATCCACAACAGTGAACTGATTTTTTAAAAACAAACAAACAAAATAAAATAAAGCAATGGCCTTGGAAACCCATCAAGATAGAATTCTGTAACTGGTTATATGAAAGTTAGCTGGGTATTCACAAACCTTAGTGCTCAGGAGCCAACACTAAACACTCAGATTCTCAAGATGGGAAGTTAGATAAAGCACACTTGAAAGGTAAATGCAGTGAATGACAGTAAATCATATAAGGAAAATTTAATTTTAAGGGTTGTGGCATTTAATACTTATCTTAACTTCTTTAAGAGCCTTAGAAAAGAAATTGATAGGTTCAGAGTTACTATACCTTCAACACAAGACATATTGTGTAGTTCAGAAAATATCCATGATGGTCTTAAAAGAAACCTTTATCAACTAGATTCTCCCTTCATATACACGTACACACACACACACTCCTGGGGGGCGGGGGGGGGGACTAGGCTGAAAATCATGTCCCAGACATAATTGGAAAGGTGACAGAACTACAAAGGAGGCTGAATGCATAAGTTTAGCAGCTGACAGGCAAAGGCTGGGCTCCTGACATGAAAGATTTTTGAATTTCCAAAAGGCCTGGAGCATTTCATACGTGCAAGTCCAAACACCTCCTTGAACAGAAGAGGAACTGTCACATTTAAGAACCCTTAAACGCATGGCCAAAGGCTTATTTCAAGTTGTATATAGTCTAGAATCACCCATGTGAAATCCCATTAACAGTAAGGCAAATAATTGGGGTTGGGTCACAGCACAGCCTATATTAAAAAATATGTATTGGTTGTTCCAAAGGAGAATAGCAGACACCTTCTGTCATGGTTCTTGCCAAGTAGAAGCAAAATAGGCATCTCTTAGAAGAAAGAATCTTAGCTGAGGAATTGTCTCCAACAGATTGGCTTGTGGGCAAGTCTTTGGGGCATTTCTTTTATTGTTTTGGTGGTGGGAGGGCCTGAGTTCCAAAGGGAAGACAGCTGAACAAGCCATGAGAAGAAAGCCAGTAAGCAGCAGCCCTCTATGGTCTCGACTTCCATTCCTCCCTCCAGGTTCCTGCCTTAAAATCCTTCCCTAGGTTCCCTCAGTAATGAGCTATGTAACCTGTAAGCTGAAATAAATCCTTTCCTGTTCAAGTTTCTTTGGGTCACACTCTTTATCACAGCAACAGAAAACAGACAAAGCATAAGTTCCTACTGAATGTGGAACATTGCTGTGAAGGCCCTGGCCATGTTCTCTCGTGGGAGGACTATGGAAGTGTTTGGAATTTGGGGCTAGAAAAATTCATTGAGTGATTAGAATGTTTGGCTGCTCTGGGCTGAACTTGGAAGTTAAGAATAATTACATAAATGTAGACAGAAATAAATGCAGCTTGCGAAGTTTGAGGAGGAAGCAAGGACACTAGGGCTGTTCCTGTGATAACTTTGAATTAAGAATCTATGATTCCCAGTAGCTGGTTTTAAAGAATCAGATGTGATTAACAAGAACAAAAAACAAACAAAACAAACAATAAAATAGTGCCACTTAGATAAAACCTTGGAAATATTTCCTCTGTATCAGCATACAGAAACTGGTCCAGAAGGGGTTTGGCTGCATCTTACACTGGCAGTTGAACTTAGTAATGCTTAAGAGTCTCCCACATAATCCTAATTTTCAAGGCACAAAGAGGTTAAGGAGAATAGCTGAGACTTGTCACTGTATGGTATGGCCAGAATTCCTCTGAAGAGAGTTGGTGCAGCCTCAGTTGCAGTGGGAACCCTGATGATTAAAGGAGTCATAGAGGGGAAATTGGGCCTGCCTCCATGGGGCAGATTCCCTGACAAGCTACCAGAAGCCACTGGTGAAGGTGCAACTTTGTCTGCAGTGTAAATCCCAGGATATCAGAGATGCCAGTACCATGGGATGATGGCCGAGGAAAGTATGTGGGAGGTGGGAATAGAATTGAGCTGGCTTGAGACTACAAGATAGGTTATGAGTGCTTTAGAAGGCAGAAACTGAGAGATGGAGCTGCCAAATGCTTTGGAGCCCAAAGCATCCATGAGTGTATTGTATATGCCATTGAGCTACAGAATTTGATTTACATTGTTAGATTATGAATTTGCTTTTAGTTTATTGTAACTGTGCCCTGGTTTGTCTCTCTTGTGATAAAATAAATGTATGTAACTTGTTGGTGAATTTACAAAAACCACAATGAAGAGAGTAGATCTTTTTTCTTTGGGGGGGGGGTATTTTTTGAGACAGGGTTTCTCTGTGTAGCCCTGGCTGTCCTGGAACTCACTTTGTAGACCAGGCTGGCCTCGAACTCAGAAATCTGCCTGCCTCTGCCTCCCAAGTGCTGGGATTAAAGGTTTGTGCAACCACGCCCGGCTGAGTAGATCACTTTTAATTAATTAAATTTATTTACTTTACATCCCTACTGCAGTTTCTCCTCCTAGCCCTTTCTCTACCTTCACTCCTCCTTATCCACTCCTCCTCCCTTTCTCTTCAGAAAAAGGGATGGCTCCTAGTTAACTACCAGCCTTGGTATATCAAGTTGCAGTAAGTCTAGGCACATCGTCTATTGAGGCTAGATGAGGCAGCCCAGTAAGGAGAAAAGGTCCCAAAGGCATGCAATAGAGTCAGAGAAGGCCCTTACTTCCTCCTGCTATGAGGAGTCCCAAATGAAGACCAAGATGCACAACTGTTACACATGTGCGGAAGGTCTAGATCAGACCCATGCATGCTCATTGGTTGGTGGTTCAGTCTCAATGGGCCTCTACAATCCTTCCTCCCCTTCTTCAGAATTCCCAAGTGCCAATTGATGTTTAGCTGTGGCTCTCTGCATCTGTTTCTACCAGTTGCTGAGTGAGGCATCCCTGGTGATGGTTATGCTATGCTCCTGTCTAAAATGACATCATGAAATTTGCAGGCAAATGGATGGAACTAGAAAAGATCATCCTGACTGAGGTAACCCAGACCCAGACAAGCAAACATGGTATATATTCACTTATAAGTGGGTATTAGCCAGAAAGTAAAGAATAACCATGCTACAATCTACAGATTCAAAGATGCTAAGTAACAGAGAGGATTCAAGGAAAACACATGAATTTCACTAGAAAGAATAAATAGAATAGACATTGTGTGTGGACAGGGGGTGGGGAGACTGTAGTAGTTGAGTGGATGAGAACATATAGGATCAGGTTAGGGAAGAACAGAGAGAGAAAGTACTGGGAGAGACAACTAGAATGAGAAGGGTATCTCTGAGATGAACTAGAAACCTAGGGCAATGGAAAATCCAAAAAATCTATGAGGGTAACCCTAGCTAAGACTCCCAGCAATAGGAGATATAGAGCCTGAACTGGCCATCTCCTATAACCAGGTACAACTTCCAATAAGGGTCTTGGGACACCAACCCAACCACAAAACCCTCAACCTACATTTGTCCCACCTACATGATGTACAAAGCTGGAACAAAAATTGAGGAATAGCCAGCCAATGACTGGTTCAACTTGAAATCCATGCCATGAGAGGAAGTCCACCCTTGACACTGTTAAAGATATACTACTATAGTTGGAGAGTTTGGATTTTTAGACAGATTTTTAACTTTTAAGCCTTGAGAAGAAAGATTGTGGAACTGTTAACTTGGTACCGTGTTTTGTATTATGATATTGTGACATTATGGAAACATGCAAATATAAATGGTATGACAAATTGACATGTTTGTGTGTCAAACTTTATGAGGGGTAAAATGTTACAGTTCTTTTAACATGACACAAGCTTATGTATACTTTGGAAGAAGGAATGTCAATTGAGGATCTGCCTCTATCAGAATGACCCAAGGACATGTCTCTGGGGCACCTTCTTCATTACTGTTGATTCAGAAGGGCCAACCTCACTGTGAGTGGTACATTCCCTGGGAAGGTGTGTCTGTATCATATAAGCAAGTTATCCTTAGTAAGCTATGGAAAGCTAATGAATAAGAAGCATTTTTCACAGCATGTGGCTCATTTTTTACCATTAGGTTTCTGCCCTGACTTTTCTCAATAGTGTTCTGTGACATAGAATAAAATACAAATAAACTACTTTTTCTCCAAGTTGCTTTTTCTCCAAGTTGTTTCACCACAACAACAGAGAAGAAGAAAACCAGAACATTTCTCAGATTTGTAAGAGAACTATATACAGACAGTGGGTTGGAAGGGTGGCTATGAACCTATGATAGCAACCTAGAAAGAACTATACATGGAAAGGTGATAACATATTGCCACAGGAAGGCTATCTCATGATTCAGAAATTAAACCTCTGACAAGGATACTCAGTGTCAGCCCTAACAAGTTTCTGAAATGCTTTGTTGAAGCTTGGATATATTACTAACCTACAAGTGCAGTACAAATGCCACAGCTGCATTAGAAAAGTATAATGAAGAGCCCAGGAGCATGAAATGTTACAATGGATTTATTACATAGTATTGGAGAACTTGCCATCTATGTTTCCCAGGAGGGAACAGAGAACAAGTTCTTTACTAACACAATAATGAATTTTCAGGTAAAAAGGCGTATATGCTTTGAGGAGATTGATGGTGATTGTCTTCTGTAGGTTGTCAATGAACTAAGATATTTAGTAGCATGTGAATTGCATCTGGCATGGCAGGAGGAAGGCAGAAGTTACAAACAGCCAGGTTAAGATGCATGAGATTGCTGTAATGGTCAGCAGAGCTAGAGCAGCAATCAGAATACCTTAACCCAAAATGATCTATCCGTCAAGGCTGATAGACCATGATACTCATAGGAACTGAGAAAATGGGAAACTGCTACTTGCTTTGTTTGAGGTAAAAGAGAGGATTGTTTAGGAGAGTGTTAACATCAGTTGTCGATTTGAGAGCCATAATCTTTCATCTATTTCTAAATCTAAGACATATTAGATACCCAGACCCCATTAAATAAAGGCAATATCTAAGAATAGTCCTGAAATATCCCTCACAGATTGTCCCAGATCTTCCTTTAAAAATTCACATCTATCCCAGCCTCTCTGCAGCTACAGCACTTTGGAAAGTGGGCCCTGTACCTCACCTGAGCAGCACAGAAGAGTTATCCATGATGGCCAATGGGCGGGTGAGCAGGTCAAGAGGAAGGGAGTGCTAGAGCGCTGGCCCCACCCCTTGGCAGGGCAGTGCTGGTGAGTTGGCCCCAGAGGCTTAGGTGCATTAGAGCTGGCCTAGATGGCATGAGCATGGGATATCTGGCCCTGACCCTTGTCTGCACAAAGCAGGAGAACTGGCCACAGTGGTGAGAGCACATGAGTTTTGGCTGAAAAATGCAGCTGCCACCAGGCTCAAATCCAGGACTTTGAGTTGGCCTACCACAACATCTCCTCCATCTATGAACTTCTGGAGTCCAAAGCTGTAGGATCTCCATGACACAGTGAATTATCAGGCTATCTAAGAGGAATAGCAGTAAGCATCCAGTATTTAGAGAGTAGCAGAAGCCAGAGGCCTTGAACCAAACCAATGATTCATTGCAATGAGCATTTAAAAGAGATTTAGACAAAGGATATACTGTGGGGCACACCACATCACACAGCAGCTTCCTCATTGAGATTTTTTTTTCTTATTTCTACTTTTTGTTTTCTTTGGGGAGGGCAGGATTCAAAGGTGGAATGTGGATACAAATGGACAGAGAGATGGGTGGTATTTTTAGAGTATATGATGTAAAATTCATGAGGAATCAGAAAAAGGTAAAAGAAATGCCCATATATCTCCATGAACAAGTATGCAGCTGGGGAAGGTAATAGCCACTCAACTCATTTGGAGGGCTGTGACATATTGGAACCCAGAGGCCACCACACTGCCCTTAGGAGAAGACACTTGAAGGTCTCACAGTGATCAGGGGTCAAAGGTTTCATTATGTCATCCTTGACCCAGCTTTTCAATGGATAAAAAGAATGAACAGATACGGGATTCTGCCAATCTTTGACCTGCTCTACGGGCAGCACTTAAGTAAGAGTAATGGGATCCACTGGAGTCTGTAAGGGAGGCTTTATCTCCTCTGTTCAGTCTGTTGTAATGAGTGTTTCAAAAATAGTTAGAGAGCTCTGCCTCACAGAGACATGAAGTTGAAAATTACAAAAATATTTTATAGCTTTTTAGATAATTGGGCTGTTTTTTCCCTTTGCTCCCTATTTCAAATTTTTACCTAAAGTAATTCTTTTTTTTTTCCCTGATATTTTTGTGGCATAGCTTCATGATTTATCCCAGTCTGACATAAAACTTGCTCTGTGGCACAGGCTGCCCCCACACACTTAACATTGTTTCTTAAGTCTTAGATTACACCTGGGCCTAACAATTAACTGTCTAATATTTAATGTCTTTACTTAGGATGAACGTTTTTATTCATGTTTGATTTTGTAATGCCTTTCAGGGCTGACATGTTTTATGTCACAATATCCAAGACCTATATTTATTAGAATCCACATTCACCTTCCCAAGAAAAAATTTCAATACTGAGAAACTCTCCAGCTCCAAGTAGCAAGCATATTCTATAATACTGACTTTTGCTTAACAGCTTTAATATTGTCCTAGCCACTCATCCTGTCTATTGTTTTCTTGAAAGTAGCATAATCACCTCATTCATTTTCAAGAAAATAGCAGCCAAATGCCTGAGCGGGGATAACCGGAGTCTGTATCAGCTCCTCATATATGTAGAAATGATAGCCCTTGGAGAAATATGACTTGGGAAACTCAGTCTAAAAGTCTCTCTTGAGACGCCCCTCAGAGTTTGTCGGCAGCGCGTATGTAGACTACATCCTTCTCCACTCACAACAAAGGACAGAAAATGTCCCATAAACCACAAAAACATTTTATGAAAATAATTACATTTCCAAAAATGGAAGAGTATATAGCACAGTCTTGTTTAAATAAATTTAAAAAAAAATGTGTGTCTTGAGCTCAAGAGATAGCTCTGTCATTACAGTGCATGCTTTGTAAACACAAGGATTGAATCCAAACCACAGAGCCAACATTAAAGAACTATTCAGGCCTGTAATATCAACACTGGAGAAGCTGAAATAGGAGACTCCCTCGGGCTCTCTGGACAGCCAGTCTAGTCTATTTAGCAAGATCAAGACTAGTAGAATCCTGTTTAAGCAAAAAAAAAAAAAAAAAAAAGTAAAACAAATAAACAAACAAAACCAGTGCATGACAGCAGAAGTGGTCCTCTGACCTCCACATACACATGCACATCTGTGCCTGTAAATACACAAAGGATACCTTTGCTATTTTCCTAGAACCTCTTAATTAAACCTTTATCTTTTTGCCCTGTGGGCATTGTGGTGCTCTAAACTCCAAATTCAGTTAGGTACAACTGGCTTACGCAAAGATTCCACCAGCTCAATTACCCATGATATTCCACTTGTGATTCCAATATCAACAGAATGAAAAATACAAATGATGCCCAAAATCTTTAGACGTTGAGGACACCAAAGGGGTCATAGAGAACCTTAGAGAACCTATACAGCTATCACTTAGGAAACCACAAATCCAAGGGCTGAGGTACCAGGTGAAAATAAAGACCTGATGAGACAGCCACACAAGGTTGCCCTTGCTGACAGAAGAACAATCAGACATTGCAAGCACATTTTTAAAAACCCATATGCACAGGCAAGACATTTTCTGTCCTCAAAATGTTTCTCCACCTCTCATCACCTCAATGAAAAACCTGAAGCAGAAAGAGAAAAGGTAATTTTTGTTCATGACTTAAGAAGTTCAATGCATGGTACGTGCATGATCAGAGCAAGTGGACCCTTCATCTCAAGTCAGGAAGCAACAGATTGTACTGACCAAACTGACTCCTTCTCTAACAATCCCCTTGAAATTCTTGAAGGAGCTCACTTCACACACCTAATGAACCAAGAAGCTCAAAAGAGTTCCATCACTTCCCTACACAATGGGACTGACCACAGTCAAAGCACAACTCCACCTTAATGGGAAACACACAGGGTCTGACTGACAAGTAGTAAAAAGCAATTGTGAGAGAAAGCTAGTCACTGCTGACCCTCTAGATAAATGGTTCTCAAGTTGTGCTGACATCATGACCATTGACCAGCTATTTACATTATGATTCATAAGAGTAACAAAATCACAGTTATTTTAAGGATCCACCGTTCACCAAAGAATGACACCCCAGACTCAAATAGTGTGCAAAAGCAAGGAGCATTTTATTCTGCAGAAGACCAGCATGTGGGGGGTCCTTCATTCCAAAATTGAGAAACAATCAAATGAGCTCTCAGGCTAGGTTTAAAGCTTGTTAGGGAATTCTGGGGTAGGTGATCACTATCTTACTCCATCTCTAAGGGAATTCCATTAGAGGGATTTGGGGGCTAGAATTTTTTACTGAGGAAGTACAGGGTAGGTGGCCTTTATCTTATTCCATCTTTAGAGATGATGTTCCATTACTGGGAAGTGGGAGGTGGAACCTGTGACCAGAAAGATCTCGAAACTTGAGGATACATTGTTCTTGCTTCAGGGTAGGTGGCTGAGAACTTTCCAGTTTCTTACTAGCAGCCTAAAGCCTGTTTTTTTGGTTGTTTGTTTGTTTTCTTGTTTAATTTTGTTTTGTTTTGGTTTTGGTTTTTTGTTTTTGAGACACAGGGTTTCTCTGTGTAGCCCTGGTTATCCTGGAACTCACTCTGTAGACCAGGCTGGCCTCGAACTCAGAAATCCACCTGCCTTTGCCTCTCAAGTGCTAGGATTAAGGGTGTGCGCCACCACTGCTCAGCTTGCCAGGGGTTTTTAAATTGACATGCCTGAACTTGCCCGGTGCTTTTGGCCTAGTCTAGACCGCCAGTTTGAAACCTGTCATGGAGTCAGACTTTCTCATAATGAAATAGCAATGAAAATAATTTTATGTGTGGCGGGGTCACTACATCATGAGGAACTGTTTTAAAGAGTTGCAATATTAAGAATGTTGAGAAGGACTGCTTCAGATAATCTCTATACCAAGCAAGAGAGCCTAGGAAATTCATACTTATCTTCTCTCAGACCTTTTCCCATGCCCCCTCAAGGCAAAGAGCAATTGTGTAAATACACATTCAAGAACAGCTGAAATGTCACCAAGATCCCAAGCGTTCACATGCAAAATAATATCAAGCATGAGTCTGGTAATGGCACTTTCTCCCCAATAGGCTTGTAATGTCCTTGGCAAGGAAATGCATCAGTTTGCTTTCCAAAATGCTTCTGTGGTCCCCAGCACGGGACCTGTAATAAGCCTTAGATAAATGCCCAAGTCATGGATTTATTGATTTAATAAGCTAAGTGATCATAACCATGAAGTGAGAGAGAGGAACACAAGTGAGCGAAAATGCCAATAGCACAGGTCATTTCACACCAACACCCTCTAAACAAACTTCTTTCAGATCTATTTACTTGAGTTTTTATTTGCAGGTTGAACATTATTCAAAACTCTGGATGTTTATAACCACTGTGTGCAGTCCATGCTGCTCAGTAAATTGGGCATAGTCTTTCCCTAAACTTATGCTGAGCCTAGCAGCCCACTGGTGTCAGAGATTTGTTCCTGCCCCATAGGCAAAGGCACAGGAGTTTAGAAGATCAAGGAGGAGCTCTTATGTCTTGGGGTCCCACAGAAAGACTGAATGTTGAGCATCAATCCCGGCAGGATGCCTCACAGTCACTCCTGATATATTTTGGACATTTGGAAGCTTGAAGATTTTGCAGTTTGAATGAAAAAAAGTAAATGTGGGATTGAAAACACCACTCAAAATATAGAAGCAATAAAAAGTTCATCTAAGTGTCTGCTGCAGATCATCATGCTAGATCACTGAGGCTCATGGAAACTAAATATCATTAAGCATTTGTGAAAACAAGGTAGACAATGATAGAAAAGGCCATACATGTTTAATTTATAGTATATATGTAAATATTGTTTTCTCACATATTGAGCTGATTGTTTTTCAGCAAACAATGGTCCTCTTACAGTCCTACATGAGGTAGATAAGGTGCTGAGGAAGTGTATCCAGCCTTCAGAACTGCCTTCTGCTTACCTGCTTACAGGTAAGATTTTTAGCAGAAATGAATATTTTATTTAGAAAAATGAGAAAAGGGGGTGGTTCTATGGGTAAAATGCTTCTGCATAAGAGAAGGCCTAGAGTTTAGATCTCTAGCATACAAGAGGAAACCTGGACACAATAGCATATGTCTGTAAACAGTAGCACTCTAGAGGCAGGGACAGATAGGAGAGATAGATTCCCAGAGCTCATTGGCCATCTAGCCTATCAAATTGAAATATTCAAGGTTCAGCGGGGGACTTTGTCTCAAAAAATAAGGTAAAGAGAGAATGAAGAATAATCAGAATCAAACTCTGACCTACACATACATGAATACACACCAAAAAAAATATGTATATCCATGTTTGAACACATAAACCACCCCATATATACAAAAAAAATAAATGACTACTACAACAAGGTCCTATTTGATGAGGGAGTGACTAGGCTCCTGGGGTTACTGGTGACATGACCCAGTGTAAAAGAAGAAATGTTACCAAGGCAACAAATGAGCTTTAGAAAATATCAGGGCTACTGAATGCAAGCTGCACAGTGCATTTTGCAATTTTATCTATGCTGATGAGGTAGTTCTGTGGTAAAGTACTCTGCTGACATAAAGAAGGCTCCAAGTTTTGTCTCCACTACTGAACAAACAAATTGTCCAGGCAACTCAGAAAGCAAATTCCATGATTTTCTAGAAAGTATGTTTACCATCTATTTGTATACTACATAGAAATACTCTAGGCCATACTTACACAGTTTTTCTCTTGTTGTCTGTTGTCAACAACAACAACAACAAAAATGCATCTTAGGAATAAAAATTTTATTTTTTAAGTAAATTATATATCTATGTTTATGTTATTCCTTTTCAGTGAATTACACTAATGAGCTAGCAGTCCCGAACTCCCTAGCACTGACTTCAGTGTTCCATGATGTTTGTTCTTTGTTTGAGAGCCCAGTGTTACTTTTCTACCCTTCTACTACTTTAATCAACCAATTATACCTTCTTCCTTTATTGATAACTGCTGTTAAGGAGCAGAGGTGTCTAGAAACAAAACCAAAAATAAGTAGTATGACCATAGGCTTCAGTGGACACTTTTTTATGTCACTATGCACCTCAGCTTGGAGCATTCACCATGCCTCAGGATCTTCTTCCAGACCTGAGCGGTGTTGCCATATTCTTGCCCTTTTGCTCTTCACTTTTCATACATTTTCCCTCCATGGTTTGGCTAGTTTATCTGTGCCTCAGTCTGTCTGCATTCCTCTTAGTCAACTTCAAACTCTTAACTTATTCTGTTGAAAATGTATTTCTTCTATCTTAACTATAGCTCTGGAGTATAGAGATAAATCTTAAAAGTAAGGAACAATAAAGGAAAAAGAAACAAAATTAAAAGTAAGTAGTAATAATAAAGGAGGAAAAAAACTATGAATGAACACAAGCACATTCTAGGTATGTTCTTTATGATTATGAAGTATACTAATACATGAATATTTAAAGATAAATAAATAAGAAGAAAAAGAATACAATATGCAATATATGGTGGACTTCCAGTATATGGAAGTAAATAAATATTATACCAACATTTGTCTTTCCAGCTTGGTCCCATGATCTTCAGTGGTTTTTAGTAATTTATCTGCTCTAGGTACTAAATGTTCAATTGATAAAGATTTTTCCCTTCTGTAGGCTATCACTCCACATAAATGATGGTGTCCATTGCTCTAGAGGAGCTTTTGAGCCCCATGAGTTTCCATTTATTCATTGTTGGTCTTAAGGCCTGTGATATGCTATCAGTATCCTGTTCAGAAAACCCCTTTCTATGCCAATGAGTCCAAGAGTATTCTTTACTTTCTCTTCTACCAGAGTCAGGATAACTAGAATCATGTTGAGGTCCTTGATACATTTGGAGTTGAGTTTTGTAGGGAAGTGATAGATGTGGATCAATTTTCATTCTTCTACACTCAGCTAAGCAGTTTGAATGACATTCAAATGCAAACAGATGACATTCACCATTTGTTGAAGATGCTATCTTTTCACCAGTGTACATGTTTGTTTCCACTGTTCTCCATATTAATCCATATGGATTCATCTCCCAATCTGCATACAGTAAGCCACAATGTCATGATGTCTTTACCTGACAATAACAATATAATAGATTTTAGAATTTATTTTTACAGTTTATTTTTCTATCCTTTTTTACTATTTAATTCATTATTTTTACTTTATTTATATTCCAAGTGTTGTCCCCTTGCAATCACTTATCCCAGAATTCTTTGCTCCCATTCCCTCTTTTCTATTTTTTTCAAGCTGTCTCATAATGTTTGCTAAGAATTTTGTCCAACTCTGCAGAAATTGTATGATAAGCATAAGTCTTTAAAATACAGAGAGAGCCAGCCAGGGAAGCTTGTGGGCTAATTGCAGATCTTCATCTCTCTGTCCTCTCCTCCAAATCCAGTCCCTGAGTCTTATTCCTCCTTCTGTAGCAGCCCACCTGCTGCAGCCTCCCCTTCCTTTCTGCCCCCATCAGTAGATAACACAGATCTTCCCCTCCAAACTTCTTTCCCCCAGCACATCCAATAATCTCAACCCCCAAGTCAAGCAGACATTCCCCAGGAATACAACAGCCATTCCATCCAGTAAGCAAATGCGCTAAATGCCAATATTCACCTCTTGCTTCTCTCCTCAAATTTCAATATCCCAGTCTAACTCAAACTCTGTAGCAGACAACCTAGTACAACCTCCCATTCCCTCTGCCACCATATCCAATGAATCAAGTCAACCTTCTCCTCCAGTGTTCCATTGCTCTTATAATTTCACCACAGCCCTCAACTGCAGCAGGCATTCAGTGAGAACCTGCCTTCCAAGCCTGCCAGATAAACAAGTAGACTAATTGCAGATATTCACTATCCATCCTTTCCTGAAAATCATATTCTCTAGTATCATCTCCAGGACTGTGAGCTGTGATATACATCCTCTCTTTCCTCCTTCAGGGTGTCTAGGCACTGCTGCACACTAGGCTGGAAGGATGAAGCAGAATCCACAGTGACTGGGGTCTGCAGAATCTCAGGCTGTCTGAGGGGAGTTTGTGTGAGGGGGTACCTCTCTGAGATTTTAATGAAACAGATAGCTCACTTAGATAATTTTAGCTTGTGCATATACATTTATTCAGAATGGGCTTATACACATACACTTAATTCATGGTGTATGTGACAAGTGCTATATATGAACCTTAGACACTGGTAAGGGTAAGTTGTCAGAGTGAATGAAATCATTTGCTGGAGTTTAACATACTGTGAATGTTCTTTTGTGTGGAAAGGCATTCCTGGAATGTCAGGTACTTGCTGGGCAGGTTCTTGGGAAAGGGGGGAATTGAATTCTTAGGTTTACAAAGGGTTTTGTGACATTCCTCAGATAGATGATTGGGGGTTGTATTTCCCGGATCTGGCAGAGAAGTGGAAGCTCTACTAAGAAAAGGAGACTTCCATTTTGCCCAGAGTTCAGAGGAGCTATCCATATATAGTAGCCTGTGACTTTAAGTATAGAGGTGCAACACAAGACTACAGAAAACTACTTTTTGTGGTGTGTTCTCATCCTCTACTTCCATTTCCAGGAGACTAAGCAGATCCTGGTTGAACATCATGCTTTTTTCTCTGCTGTGGATTCTTTTACCCTCCCTCCTAGACCATTCTCATTCTTAAATGTCAGCTCCCAATACCCAGAATCACATTTAACTTGAAATACCCAGTGGCCACAAGTAGCAAGATCCAAGGATTAATGACTAGGCAACACACAGCCACCATAGTCTCTAAAGAACTAAAGTGGATAGCAGAAACCAAAGAATGAAGCCCCTCCCAAAGACAGAACAGATATCAGTACCTAGAATTACAATCCTCCCAGTCCCAGATGCATAGATACCTGTGTAAAAAAGCACAATCAATAACAACCAGAACAATATGTCTACACTAAAGCACAGAAACCCTACCACAACAGGCCCTGATAATTACAGCATAGTTGAAACACACACACAAAAGACCTTAACATTTATAAATATGATAGTGGTTCTTAAAGAAGAAATAAATACTTCATTTTCAAATGATCTATGAAAACAAAAAAGTTGAAAGTGGAAAAAAAGTTAAAAACAAATACTAAACAGTTAAAAACTGTAGGACCCCCTTTTCGGGGACCCTCCTCAAGTCACAGGAGTCAGGGTATCCCAAGGAAACATGAGAGACCTTCTTGTTGCAAAAGTACGAGGCAGTTTAATGGCGGAGCTCCGGGCCGATGCGATGCGTACCTCATGCAGGAGGTAGAGGCACCAACCATGAGGCTGGAAAGCTAGGGGTATTTACGGGGGGGGGGGAGAGCTAGCAAGAATTGGCACGGTTACACATGATTGGCTCATTTAAACGTATACATTAGCAGGATGGTACGTGCAAGTCAGGAATGCTAGGAGACCTGAGGGGCCAGTGGAACATTTGGTTCAGTCCTAGGAATGTTCCAACAATGGCCTGCCTGGGCGTGCCCAGGTNTGTNTCACTGTGCTCTCTGCCTCAGGCTTCCAAGCTTACAAACAACTATTTCTCTGGACATAAGATGCATGAATCCCAGGCCTTAAATTTCATTTTAAATTTCATTTCCCTTCAAAACCTGAAAGTAGAAATAGAATCAATAAAGAAAACACAAACTAACAGAAATCTGGGAATGAGAAATTTAAGAACTCTAACCAGAACTACAGAGGCAAGTTTCACCAACAAAATATGAGATGGAAGAGAGAATCTCAGACACTGAAAGTGAAAAAGTGAAACATAAAAACATAAATTTTAGGCCTTTAGGCCCAGGCTTGAGAATGTGACCTTTGTGACTCAATGCTCCAAGGCATGCTAATCATAAAACAGATAGCTAGTGACATTCCTCCACCCACCCACTTCCTGGGTTCGGGGAGTGTTCATTCAAAGAAAGTCACCCTGACCCACCCTGACTGCTCCTGAATCTCACTTTGCAAATGTGCTATTGTTAGAGGCTCATAGAAACTGTCTTGATTCCCACTTCCTGGTGACTCTTAACTGGTATTTTTGGTATTTTCCAACAAGGCCCTTCCTACCCCCCCCAAGATGTGGTTTCTTCCTTTAAATACCCCCTCCACCAACTTCTCTGGTCCCACAGTCCTCTACCCCTGCATGGTGTATGACTGTGGGTCCCAGAGTGCTCTTGGAATAAAACATCCTCTTGCACTTCGCATCAAGACCATTTCTCGTGAGTGATTTGGGGTGACACCTCTCCTGAGTCAGAAGGCAGGGGAGTCCTCACATTGTGGGTATTTCAAAGGCATAATAGAAAAATGAATACCTTGGTCAAAAATATGCTAAATCTAAAAAGGCCCTACCACAAAACATCCAGTAAACATAGGACACTACTATAAGAAGGGCTACAGAAAAGAGAAGAAACACAGGTCAAAGACACAGAAGATAATTTTAACACTATTATAGAAGAAAATTTCTTTAATTTAAAAAAGTAGATGCCGATCTTTGCTCCAGTGCACTGCTGGGGAGAGTGCAGACGGGAGAAGCCTCACAGCTTCTGGGAAGGATTCTGTGTCTGGTTCTGATCATCCAGTGCCATTCCCCGCCTGAGGAGGGCTGTTCGCACGGGAGCAGTCTCCAGGCCTGAACCGGAAGGTCAGCCATCTTTGCTCCAGTGCACTGCCTGGGAGAGGGTGGACTGGAGAAGTGTCACAGCTTCTGGGAAGGATCCCGTGTCTGGTTCCAGTCATCCAGTGCCTTTCCCGCCCAAGGAGGGGTGTCTGCCCGGGAGCAGTCTCCGGGCCTGAACCGGCATCCCGCACCTTTACCGCCTGAGGAGGGGTGTCTGCCCAGGAGTAGTCTCCTGGCCTGAGCCAGAATGAGAACCATCTTTCCTCCAGTTCACTGCCGGTTAGAGGGCAGCCTGGAGAAGGGACGCAGCTTCTGGCCTCGAGTCTGCACTGGCAAGAGTGTGGACCGCAGAAGCTACACAGCTTCAGGACAGAAAGAAGCAACCTAAATTCTGGGACAGACTCTATTTCGGGCTCCAGAATTTTGGGCACCTTCCTCACCAGAGCGAGGGCTCTGTCTGCCAGAGCAGGTGAGAGAGTCTTATTGTGTTCAGAGTCCCTCACTGGCTAGTCTGTGCAGGTGAGTGAATAATCTGCAGAGGCAACACATCTACTGGCACAGACCCTGTTTTGGGCCTTCATCTTCAGCAAGGTGTCAGATCTGAACGCCAGCCCTCTGTGCACATTCCCTGCTAGAAGTTAGCTTCCCTGCAGAGAGTAACCTGACCACTGAGACTCAGTAGAAAACTGGACTCCCAGAATTGCTGACAGAGGCTAACGGAATCACAGAAGGAAAAAGCTCCAACTAGAGACAACTATAACAACTAACTGCAGAGATAACCAGATGGCAAAAGGCAAACGTAGGAATCTTATTAACAGAAACCAAGACTACTCACCATCATCGGAACCTAGCACTCCCACCTCAGTCAGACCTGAATACCCCAACACACCCGAAAAGCAAGAATCGGATTTAAAAGCATACCTCATGATGCAGTTA
>NC_034591.1:62931796-62983185 GCF_900095145.1 Mus pahari | reverse complement strand
GAGAGAGAGAGAGAGAGAGAGAGAGAGAGAGAGAGGAGAGAGAATATTAAAAGTCTCAGGGGAAAAAAATCAAGTATTGAAAAGGTCAGCTCAGGAACTTTGAGAAGGTCATGAAACACTTGCCCTTCCCAGAAGGGAGAGTCCAATTAACATTTCTCAGACCACAGTGCAGGAACCTACCTGTGGGTAGGGACACATTCCACAGGACAAACTGTTACCCACCTTCATTCAGACAAGGGAAGTCCTTGTCACCTCATTCCCTAAAGAGCAATCAGTTTAAAGGGTGCACTGTTCCACCAATCATATTGTTCCTAGTTACTGATACTCTATTCTGCCCCTGGAAACCATATAAAATAACCAAAGGGGTGCTGGGGGTTGCTGCCTCTCCTTTAGGCCTGGTAATGGCCCAGGTACACTGGAATAATAAATACCTCTTGCTTTTTGCATCAATCCCAGATCCAAGTGGTTCATTCAGGGGGTCCCCAGTAAGCTAAGTTTTCCCAGAGTCTTACAGTATCATGTAAAGGTCCTATTAGAATAACATATGACTTTTCAATGGAGGCTCTAAAAGACAAGGGCATGGCCTGATGTTCTACAGATTCTATGCAACAGACTAAGATATCCAGCAAAACTTCCAATCACAATTGATGGAGACAATTATACATTCCATAATAAAACTAAATGTAAGCAATATCTATCTCTAAATGCAGCCCTACAAAAGGTTCTTGAAGAAAAACTTCAATCTAAAGAGATTATCATTCCCCACCCCCAAAAAGGCACACACAAAAAAGGCACCAACTCCACAAAAAGAGCACCAGCAAAATAATAGGAGTCAACAAACATTTCGGGGCTAGAGAGATGACTCAGAGGTTAAGAGCACTGACTACTCTTCCAAAGGTCCTGAGTTCAAATTCCAGCAACCACATGGTGGCTCAAAACCATCCTTAATGAGATCTAATGCTCTCTTCTGGCATGTCTGAAGACAGAATCAGTATACTTACATATAACAAATAAATAAATCTTTGAAAAAGAAAACATTGTGCATGGATATCTCTCAAAATCATTGGTACTAATTGCCCAATAAAAAAGACAGACTAATAGACTGGATGCAAAATTAGTATTCATCATTCTACTTCATCTAAGAAACACACATTAACATTAAGGATAGACCTCACCTCAGAGTAAAACATTGGTTCAGAAAAATAGAACTAAGATGCAAGATCAGGTAGCCATTTTTATATCTGACAAAACAGACCTAAAACCAAAACTAATCATAAGAGATGGAGAAGGACACATCAAAGGAAAAAAATCTACCAAGAAGACATTAAAAATCTCTGCCCCCAAACAAGGATACCCAAGTTTGTAAAGGAAACATTTCTACAATTTAAGTCACATATGGATCCTCACATACTTATAGTGGGAGCCTTCATTATTCAATTCTTGAAATAGACAAGTCATCCAGACAAAAACTAAACAGATAAATGTGCAAATTTACTGAAGTTGTATGGAGCTATGAGATATTTATAAAATAATTTTACTCAAACACAAAAGAATGTAACTTCTGTGAACCTCATGGAACTTTCTCTAAAACTGTATTTGTACACAAAGAGAGTCTGAACAGATACATGAAAATTAAAATAATACCCTGCATTCTATCTGCCCATCATAGATTAAAGCCTGATATCAAAAACAAACGCAAAAATAAAAGTCTTACAAACTCACAGAAACTGAACAAACCACTACTCAATAAAAAATTAATCAAGACAGAAATTAAGAAATCGTTTTCTGGAATTGAATGAAAATAAAAGACAACATAACCAATTTATGACACCCAATGAAAGTCATTCTAAGAGACAAATTTACAGCTTTAAGTACCTACATAAAATAATTAGAGAAAACTCAAATTAATAAATTAAAGAAATCATACCCAAAATAGGTAGATGGCAAAAAATAAACCAACTATAGATTTTTCCCAAAAAGAATATCCATCATAATGCAGTATGAGATAGAACTTGGGGCCATAATATGGAGGTACATGCTTGTAATCCTTGAACATAGGTAGAGAAGACAGGGAGATAACCACAAATTCTAAGCTAGTCAGAAGACAGACACTTCAACAATCTGTTTCAGAAAACCAAGAAGAGAAATATTAAAAGGAAAATCAAGAAGAAAAGAGTAAAGATCAGAACAGAAGAAAAGTGAGCATATGACAATGGTAGGAAGAATAGTCAGGTGGAAAGTATGGGGATGGGAAGGAAATGAGAAGGAAAAATGGTTTCCATCTGTTCCCTCTTATTCCTCTATAAATGTTATAATTCAGTAACTCAACATCCAACATTTTCATTTATAGGATTGCATCATTACGATATATTCTGAGCTATATATTAAATTATGGTTGCGTCTATTCATTGTAAAATTGTGTTTTCCTGAAGGTTAATAATATGTAAATTGTATTCAGTGTAATTAGTTTTAATCTCAAAGTTTCTGTCAATTCTATAACTCCCTCTGAATAGATCAGATGAGTCATCTGTCAATTACATCATCTTGCAGGAGGACATGATGTCAAGTGTGTCCATATGAACTGATAGCCTGTCCCATTAGCCATTTCTGGAGATGCTCTTTTACTCTGCTCTGCTCTGTATTTTCTATATTTTTAATTCCCCATTTTCTTTATCCTTGCAATTCCTCTGTTTTGACAGTACCTTCCTAAAACAGCGTGTGTTAGAGGTAAAAATCTTCTGCGTAGTTAGATCTTGTCTTGCTGTTGCTGGATTTGTAAAATGTTCGCTATCCTACCTCACCACAGGCTTGCCGTGGTGTTAGTCTATGTAGAATTTGAGAAGTGATTGGAGGTCAAAATATTTCAAACATTTATTTTTAATTAAATTGCTTGTCTCCATCTTTGGTGTAGTCACTGATATAAATAGCATAATCAAATAATCTAGTTGATAAACTCTTTTGACCTAACAGTCCAAACCTTATTAGAATCAGCCCTCAAATAGTGATTCCACTTCACTCTACTCTCAAGACCTACTCAGTGTGTGGAGGTGTCTAGAATAAGCTGCCACCAGGTATCATTTTAATGTCTATAAATTATTTATAAATATTTTGAAGAGAAGTCAAAGTTTATCCAATTTAGGTTTCTATTTATGGTAGTTCTGAAAATATAGTGTCTCATTTAAGAGTCAAACGATTTCAACATTACAGGCTAAAAAACATCTACTTTACATTATTGGTTTTTTTGAAGAGTGATTTCTAACGGAAACATGATGCAAATAGCTTAATATAATTGCTCTTGGCTTTTATTATTTAGAACAGTCCTTCAAACACTTCTCAAATTCTAGATTTGTAATTATGGTTAATTATGTATATTAAATATTAGATAGTGACTTCTTCAAGCACCTTTGACTTACAAGATTAAGAGAATTTTGAAGTATACCTTCTTGTTCAAATATTTAATTTGCTAGCTACTAAGATGGAAATTTTCCTATACCAAAGAACTATGCCTATAAAAAAAAAATCTAGATCAGTTAAAAATACACAAAGTCAATGCTAGAATGTTATACTGTAATCAACAATCAAAATAAATGACCAGTCTTGAGGTCTTGGATTCACATAAAGATCATTATGCTAAATGAAATAAAAAGACACTCCCAAAAGTCCATATACAGTCTAATCCTATTTATATGGATTTCCTAATATAAAGCTGTGAAGTTGAAATCAGGAATCAAGTGCCACAGCTTAAAGATTCAGAGAGAAATGTGGCAGTGTCCACAAAGGTACAGTAAGAAGAAAATCATTCTTATCACACAGTAATTCTGTGTCTCAGTCACAGTGGTAGTTACACAAACCCACATGGGCCTCACTGACCTGTGTTCACACACATGTATTTCATGGATGCCAATGTTTGGTCTTGCCGTTAGACTCTATGTAGATGTGGTCACTGTGGGGAAATAGGTGAGTGGTGCCTAAGATTGCTCTATCCTTACTCTGTAGATTCCTGTGAAATTAACAGCAATGTAAACTCAGTGAATCATGAGCTAAAACTATATAATCATGAGACAGGGGTTTACAGGGAGGTTGGCAGGTGTGGGAGAAAGATGCAAGATAGTAAAAACAATATTCAATATTCAGAGATGAGATAGTTGAAGAACAAATTTATTTACAAAAATGAAATTTTATAATTAAAACTTTAGCACCCAAAATGTTGACATTAGAAAATCCTTGGAAATTCATCATCGATAGTGGGCAAAACTTATTCCACTATGTATCCAAAATGAAAAGATGCAATAAAGATTTCATGTATAGAAGTAAATATTAAGCATCCTATCATCTATCAGTGGTGGGCAAAACATATTCCACTATGTATCCAAATGAAAAGATGCAATAAAGATTTCATGTATAGACGTAAATATTAACCATCCTATCATCTAGTATTTCTTTCTATCTGCTTTTTTTATACAATTGGGAAGTCCATTTTTGTGATTTGAGTATTAACAATAGTTTTTGTGAGTACATATATTTTTTTATTTTAATAAAGAAATGAAACATTTCTGCTCTATCTCATATATTTTCTTTTTTATTTTCTATTTTTCTATTTTCTTTTCTCTTTTTGTCTTTTTTCTCTGTTGATTAACTTATTTATTCACTTTACATCCCAAACTCAGCCCCCTGTTTCCTCCCAGCACCCCTTTACATTGTCTCTTGCCCCATGTTCCCCTCTCCTTCAGCTCTGAGAAGGGGGAGGTCCCATCCCTGACACAATTAATGATGTTCTGTTATGCTCATAGACAGGAGCCTAGCATAACTGTTCTCCCAGAGACTCCATCCAGAAGTTGACCAAAACAGATGCACAAACCAACAGCCAAACATTACATGGAGCTAGAGAAATCTTGTGGAAATGTTGGGGTAAGGACTGATGAACACGGAGTGGATAGAGATGCCACAAGAAGACCAACAGTCAACTAACCTGGACCCTTGGGGTTTCCCAGAGACTGAACCACCAACCAAAAAGCATACATAGGCTGGACCTAGCCTCCCACATATACACACATGTGCAACAGATGTGCAGTTCAGTCTTCATGCAGGTGCCCTAACAACTGGATCAGGGGCTTACCCAGACTCTGTTGTCTGCCTGTGGATCCTGCTCCCCTAGTTGGGCTGTCTTATCTTGCCTCAGTGGGAGAGGATGTACCTAGTCCTGCAATGACTTGAGATATCTAGTTTTTCTTGTTACCCTGGTGCAATTACCTTACATCTTTGAAAAATTGATGTGCTTGGTCTCTATTGCATTTGTAACTCAGTTCTAGACGTCCTAGATTCTAACTGTGTATCCTTGTTTCTTTCTTGTCTTCCTGCTGAAATAAGGAATGGGACTTTTTTAAACATTTAAACTTGAATATCTATGCACAATAATACAGCATCTTAGAATTTTGATTTTTTTCTTTATTGTATGTCATATAGTTTATTGCTTCTTGGAAGAATATTTTCCATCTCTTATTGGTTTGGGCTAGAGACTATTAAACAGTGGTAGCAATTGTTTGTAACAATAACATCTTATAAAGAAGTTTGGAAGCTTGATCCCAGGAAGAGAAGTAATTTTGAAGTTTTAATGAGGAACCTATCAATCATTGCAATTACAGTGTTGTTCAACTCTGCACTGCCAGAAAACAAGGAAGACGATTCTTCCAAATCAAATTTTAATGAGTAACAAGCTGATATCTATTACAATTTTATTGTATTCTACTAGTCTTTAATTTTAAAGTTAAACTCCATCAACCATCTATTTAGTTAATAATTAAAGGCATTCCTCAATTGAAAACTGATGGCATTCTGTATAATAGATGATTTTAAAACTTATTTTTTTCACAGTAATAAAGCTACTTATAGTTTACCCACAAATTAATCCACCAAGTCAGATGTAAATCAAGGATAATTTAACAATGTACATGTTAGAAGTATTAGAAAACAATTGAATGTGCCTTCAAAGTACAATTTTGAAGTATTCAAACCCCAAAGTCCATAAGAACACATTTTCCCTGATGTAATATGTGGTATCCTCACAACACTGTTGTGATTTGGATGCTGAAATGCAATTTATTGAGACATGGATAGGCTAGGTAGAGAAAATTTTACGTGAATTTCCAAGGCTTCTGGGCCATTTCTGGGTCTTTGAAATGATGATGCTTAATTCATCATTGTGATTCATGTCTGCTCTATAAAGCTGCATTGGCTCCATCACTGACATAGACCTTCCACCTGGGATTATAGGTTTCGTTTTTTTGTTTTTTTCCACAATTTTTGCATCACTTTGCCTTCAGACACCAAAACATACTGGGTTGGCTGCATCACACATTTTTCTCCTAAATTTTGTGGAAATCTAGTCTCTGGTTGATCTCCTAATGTCAATGGGGGATAAACAGAGCTTCCTGCAAAGAGCGCAAGTTTGTATAAGGTTATGCAAAGTCAGAAGGTCATTTACAGTCTTTTGAATATTGTCCCCTCATGCCAATGATGAGATTACTGATCTCCACAGCATGAACATGGTTCAGCCTGATCTGCGTGATGAGTGAGGGAATCCCTTTGAGCAGCTCTGTGAGGTTAGCACTGCACTGGAAGGGTTCAGTCCAGATAGCACAGGGGCATCTTAGCAGTCTACTCCTGCAGAGCACATATGCATGAAGACCTCTGAGCAGAGGCATCTGGAAAAGCTATACGGGGGGGAAAAAAAAAAAAAAAGCTATGAGGGAAACTTAAGGGTTCTTTGGAAAGTCGGTTGTGTTGGATGGAGTTTTCCTGAGACAAAGACGTAAAGGAGTAGTTTCCTGAAGTGGACACAGATGAAAGGCTAATGCACACTCATGAAGAAACATTTCACTGAAGCAGACATAAGTGAAAGGATGTTCTGCTAAAGCAATCACACGAAAGGACACTTGATGAAGGATTCTTTGCGAATGACACATATGTTGGTCTGCCTTACACTGCAAAGTCCAGCTCCATTTGCTGGGATGCCATAGAGAAATGCACCAAAACACTTCTGGCAGTGTGCTGCAGCTTCTTACCACTTCCTCAGACTTGGGCTGATTGGCAAAGTGATGTCAACTGAGACAGACTCATGGGCTAAAGCAAAGACAAAACCCGTGGAGAACATGTGATGTTTGGATGGGGTATAAAAAAATACTCTACAGAAAAGTGACAGAGGCTGAGCTTGGCTTCTTATAGAGATAGCTGTACAACACTTGGTCTCTCAACTTTGCTGAGAGACGCAGAGCTGAGAACTTTTCCTGACATGATTTGACTGAGGCTTGGCTGTTCCTGATAGGATGTGCCACCATGGCTGCTTTCCCCGACCTTATTGAACTGGACTGCTGGTGAAGTGTTTACACGTGAATCAAGCTGCTGCTGCCTGCTGACCTGTGAACTGAACTGCTGATTTCCTGACAACACAGATGGGAGTTGCTTCAAAGAACCTTTCTACACAGGTCCACTTCATTTCTTTTCTACTACTCCTGCTGGGTGGTGGGCTAGAAGAGAAGTTAAAGCATTAAAAGTAGACCTTGACAGACATTGAAGTTATACACATAGGGTAGACCTCAGTAATCGTTATAGCTTTGGCCTGGAGCCATCCGTCCCTGGAAACTATGTCAATCTCTCTTCGTATTCCTCAGTCTGTATGATTTGCCTTTGCTCTCTGCTACTCTTGTGGCCTATGCCATGCTAGTCTCTTATCAAGCCCATGTCACTGCTCCCAGCCCAAGGTACGTAAACTAGATCTGGTTGGAAAAAAAGCGAGAACTTTTCCACAGTGCCTTAAGAAGGAAGAAATAAGTAACATAAAGAAGACTCTCTTTTTTTTCGTGACAGGGTTTCTCTGTGTAGCTCTGGCTGTCCTGGAACTCACTNNNCCGCCTGCCTCTGCCTCCCGAGTGCTGGGATTAAAGGCGTGCGCCACCACGCCTGCTTTAAAGAAGACTTTTAAACCTAAGAGATTGCCCCTTAAGGTATTAAGGCTCAGACATTCCATTCTTCCTATTCAAATACAGAATTGCGCTCTACAGGAAAAGTTAGGGCAGCTGAGATGAGGACACTCTACTGGGATGTCCAAGAGAATTAAGCAGTGTGCCCAGAAGCAAGTGAAAATTGGGGCAGGGTAGGAAAGTGGGGAGTTAGGGGAGAAAATGGAAACCTTGCTGGCCAGCACTAATCACTGTCAGTTCAGGCAGGGTGTCTTAAAATAAGCTCCAACCTATATAAGTATAGAAAATATGTTCCAGTATCTATACTACCTGTTTGCTAGGGGAGAGGAAGTTGTGTTTGATCAAAAGTTACTGGTTTCTTTTAACATTTGCTAAGTTTAAATGATGTTGACTACATTTTTTATGTATTGCTGAGGTTTATTTATTTATTTATTTGCTTACTTACTTAATTTTGCAACTCATTTTAAACTTGGAGAGCAAAAGAACCACTAAAGTTCAAGTTGTCTAAAAGGGAAATGGCCTAGTTCAGCAAATTCTGAGTTCTTTATCACTGAGAAGTATAAACAGAAAATAGGCAGCTGCCAATCAAAAGAACCATTAGCACACGGTAAACAGGTCTTACCAAGTCATAGCTTCTATGACTCTAAGAAATTTTAACACAGAAAGAGTCAAAGCAGAGTTCTGGTTCTGTCTACATCCTCAGCTATTTGTTTCTGTGGCACAAATGCAGGTTCATTCTCTTCTTAGTGAGACTGCAGTGTGCATAGGTTAAATACTGACTAAATAGGTAATTTGATTAATCCAAGAGAACACATCTAGCTAAAAAGGAATAATATTCCAAAATTATGCCTTGACTTTGGAGCATGTTATTAATTTATTTCAATGTCCTGATCATCTTAATGTTTACAGAGTGTAGCAACTGTGAATCTTCAAATAGGACTTCAAATTGCTGTGGGGGAAGATGTCACACATGCGGAAACAGTATTTAATCCACTTCCCTCCAAAATCTCTCTCTCTCTTGCAATCACCCTTAAGCTCCCTCTTCTGCAAATCCTCTGGCTGACATTTTATCTCTTCATCTGTCCACGTTTGCATTCAATTCTATGAGAAATTTAAAATGTGTCACCATTCTTCCAGACCTCTTCTGTTGCTTTTATAAATGTGTCCATCTACTGCCATGAATAAGCAGTGAAGGATCATCCCTGAATAGACGGTATCGATTCACTAAACCCCGAAGATTGCTGACCTTTTTAAAAAGGGATTCCCACCACACAAGATATTTTACCAAGTGACAAGGACTTCTGTGCACTGACATGAAATCAGTACCATTTAAATTGAGCACATTTCTTAGGGAGATGGTTTACTACATGGCAGTCAGAGATTGTATCACATGAAATGAGAGACATTCTGAATAATTTATTTCAGTTGTGTTTTTCTGAAAGAAAAAGAAAATAAATAGTGTAAGAAATAGATTGTCATATCCTAAATTGAATCTAAAATCAAGAAAGAAATTAATTTAATCCCATATTGATTTAGTATGACTATAAGGTCAAAAAGTACCTTATGTGTGATATAGAGATATGATTAAAATCAAAAAAGTAATTAGGCAATGAGTGACCCAAACTACTCTGAAACACTAAGGTTTTATAATACATCTGACTTAGAGCCAAAGATCTATCTGAGCTCTAACCCTACCTCTGTTGTCTTATGAAATATACTTCTCCTCTTGTGTAGATTTATTATTTTCAAGATAAAATGAGTGAATTTTGAACTAAATGATGTCCTCAGTCATATTTATATTTAATATTCTCTATTTAGATTAATAGATCAGTAAATAATAATTGTGCTAATACACCAATTGAAAGAAAAGTTTTATGTTCACATAAGAAATACTTAAATGTATATGTAAAATGAAAAGTTGATTAAAGGAAATGAGTTTACAACATATGTACAAGCTCCCAAGAGGTGTCTCAAGGACCTGTGAAATAGAATTGAAGAGTTTAAGAGAAAGGATGAACACAGAACTGTGGGTTTATGAGTGGTCCATTTTCACTGCCCTCTGATTAGTGCTTTCATTTGCACTCCAAGTCCTTGGAAATCTGAATGACAGAAGCACTACTAACTGCATTGTGGTTAAGCAACCCATAGTCCCATGCTCTGCTCTTAGAGCTACTAAGATGAACAGCTGGGAATATATCCTTTGAATTTTACTTCTCCAATAGATATTACCTTTCTTTTACTTTATCACCTTTTCCCCATCATTGTTTCTTTGTCTTTCATTTGAAACATTTTGAAGTTATTAAAATGACTTCTCAAGAGCGTACTTATTCATGAAAGAGTGACTATTTTAGCAGCCCGAGGAGATTAATGGTGGAGGCATATCAATCATGCATCACTGGAATGTTCTTACAGGGACATTTCTATGGAGTACAAGTTGTCACGACATTAACATTATAATACTAAGGAAACCCCTAGCTCTGTTGGTGTGGACCTTCTTGGCTTTGTAGTTGCGAGCTGTAAAATACCCAGAGATTGGCCAGGTATTCTTTTCCTCTGCTTTTCACACAGGTACTCACAAAGGAGCATTCATTGAATTGCTCAAAGGCTCTCCTTTTAACCTATTTATAAAGCTCGTGTGTGTGTGTGTGTGTGTGTGTGTGTGTGTGTGTGTGTGTGTGTGCGCGCGCGCGCGCGCGCGCGCAAAAAAAAAAAAAAAACTATTTTCATCCTTAGTGCTATAACAACCAGACTTTCAATCCAAGTTTAATTCAAACCAATACATCAATAATCACATAGTATAATTACATGCACCATCAAAATTCCTCATTTTCTCTTCTCTCCTCTCAATTCCTCTGTTCTCCATTCTTTCCTCTTCCTGCCTCGCCTCTCCTCTCTTTTTCTGTGTGGTCCTCACTTAGCAAGCAGTTAAATATTCTCAATTAAATACTCTCAATGTAGTTTAAAAGATGTGAAACAGTACGGACTTCAGTGCTAAATGCCTAATACACATGTTGGCGACATGATATATATAAGTATAGTTCAACTTTTAAAAATATGAAACAGATATGTCAGTATCAACGTGCTTAAGGTGTAAAATGGGAAAGACAATATAACTGAAATAATTCCATCTGTTTTATACTATACAACATATAAAAGAAGGTAAAAATTCATTGTAAAGAATGTTATTATAAAGCCCATTAAATAGCCATAATTTGATTCTGTGCAGAAGCACAGTTAAAGATAATTTTCATCAACTTGGACATCTTACATTATGCATTTCTTTTTGTTCTTATTTATTCATTAATCTATCATCTCTTTTGAGACATTGTAACTATGTAACTCAGACTTCCCTCTACCTTCCAACTATTCTTTCTCAGCTTCTGTCTACAGATGTGCACTGTCATGACCAGATAAAATGATATCTTATTATTTGCAAACATAGAAATAGATATAGGTAACATGGAACTGGATAGCAGACTGATGTTTGACTGTGGGGTGTTTTTCACTCTCTCTCATTGGACTACTTCACATCAGTTATAAAATTTAGAAGAACTGGAGTGAGAATGGTAGGATGGGAATCACAGATCACTTAAAACCATACTGTAAATTTTTACTGAAAATCTTTTCATTGTAGGGATGGATAATAGATTCTGAAGCCAGGTTTGAAGGAAAGAAAATAATTTTCACACAAGTAAGGTAAGTTTCATTCTACAAGTAAGGTGGCAAGTAATATTGAAGCAAGTAATTTACCAGATTCTGTAAGTTTCATTCTACAGAAAGAATCAGTGTTAATCCCTGAATATGGGGTAAAAGAAAAAGAACAGAAAAACATTGAGAAGACAAAGAAATCAGGATTTTGCCTTGCCCAAGGCAGGTTAAAAATTTAAGTGTCCAGGTACAAGATAACTTATCTTACTTCTTTATATAAGAGAAGACTAGATGACCCTTGTGGAATATACATAGGGAAGTGCAAGAGAGCTCTGAACTTCAAAAGAGTTTGTTTTAAAATTTGGAAATGACCAGATATCAATAAAAACTTCCCATGGGAAGTCACGTAAGGGTGAGTAATGTTAACTTTGAATGGTACAAATGTCTTCATGTTGGGGTGAATGGAAAAGGGTGCAGCTGACAAGACAGGAACTGAACATTCATACTAGATATAGTTCGACAGAGATTGTTCGAACTCTTAAACTACCATAGACTCTGAGGTGAGGTGGTAGATTTGTATCTAATTCAATGCTATTAGGCTGTCAGTAAGTTCAAAAATTAAGTTTAGTAAAAGTAATGAAGGAAGATAAGTAGAAGAATGATTAGTCTTGGTCAGAGGCTTGAATAGCAAGGCTATTATTCCAAAGATTGTGCATGATAGAAATCTCTAGGGCATAACTGCAGAAATAAATGAAAGAAGATGTCATAGCACTCAGTCTACCCACACAAAATAGCCTGAAAATGGGTGAGATCACAGGTTGTCTAGCTTCTCCATGAAGGTTATACATAAGTTTTTGATACTGGGAGTCATTCAATCTCTGCATAGTTATATTACAGTAGAATTTCATTAGCAGAAAAATGTGTGAATTAAAGGCTAGATATTAATTCAGAAGTAGAGCATTTTTGTACTCACTTTATGTGCAAGGTTTCAAGTTAAATTTCAAGTACTAACCACACACATACACACACACACACACACACACACACACACACACACACGCTCACTCACATGTGGGGCCATGAAAAGCAACCTGTTTTGGTTGAATGAGGCTTGTTCTGGTAACCCAGTAGAAAACTCTACAAGGGACAGAACAGTGAGCCATGTTCCCAGAGTCAGATGCCTGACACCACAGAGCCCCCAACTCCATAATTCTGTTACTATAAGTTACACAATGTCCCAAGCTCCTAGGATTCTGGCTAGACTCTACCCCCACAGTTACCTGACAGCAGCAAGGTAGCCCAGCCCACTATAAAAGGGGCTGCTTGACCCCTCCTCCGCTCTCTTTAAGCTCTCACCTTTCTTACTCTCATCTCTAGCCCTCCTTCTCTCTCTCCCTTCCACATGGCCATGGCCAGCCTCTCCCCCTCTTTCTACCTTCTCTCTTCCTCTCTGCCTTTCTACAATAAAGCTCTAAAACCATAGACTGTCTCTGCTCATCAAGGCCCACCATGCTTGAATGGTGAGATAAGCTTTCCCCTAAAGAGCCACATCTAACCACTCACCGGAAGGCATTCCTGTGTTCCAGCCAAAGACCAGACTAAGAACTCTTACCTGCGTGGAACCCACCCAGCACCCCCCTCTCCTTCCTTCAGCCCCAGGGCTGTCCCCATCCCCGGGGACTCCCATTTTGTTTTTAGCTGTGGTATCCAGTGGTGTCTGGAATGCCTGAGACTAAAAAGCTGTTATCTCTGGACTCTGTGAGGCCCAGAGACCTAAGACTGCCCCTTGTCCACCCCCATGGGCTAGGTCCATAGCTTCCCACAGCCAGACAGTCACCCCGGGGGCCACATGGAAAGTGTGCAGCAGTCCTCTGCATCCCCCCCATCCCCAGAGTACTGGAACTCTGGCAGGATGCGGGTTTTCTCCCCACTCCCTTTATTCCCTCATGCTCACTGTCCCACACTCACACACAAAATATGAGTACATAGAAGATACACAGACCCTCCCACACATTCACATGCACATACTCATGCTCTTTCAAAAACACATATATAACACTCACACAAAACTACACTTGCATATAGACACTCTCATACACACATATGCACATAGGAACTCACAGTAGGTATGACACCGTTCTCCAGTAGAAGACCATATATCCAAAACTAACTGGACATCATTAATTGGCTCTGAAGTCAGAAGGAGGATACTAAGTTGGGTTGGAAGGAAATTGGGAACGTCTGGGAAGAGTTGGAGGAGGTAGGCTGAATATGATCATATAATTTTTCAGTGGATAGTTTTCTATGAGTGCTGATTGAGAACAGTATATTTCAAAGCTTGAAAATTCAAGAATATGGGTGGAAAGCAACATTTTAGGACTTTCCTCATTTTTACAAACATAAAAACATGCTCTCAGAATCATTGAGGATTGTTTTGTTTTTGGATGACTTTGCATTAACAACAGGATTTTCAGATAGGAAATTAACTGAAGCTTTTGTCCCCGTAAAATCAGGACAGTCCATACCCTGATTTGATATGCAGGGATATGATGATGCGGGTTATGAATATCTGTTAGCAAGTGGAAAGGTTCAGAGTCATGGCATTACATCAACTTGAGATCTTTGGTTTTCTTTCTGTCTTTAGAATTCAGTATCAACCATCTATGCCTGTCCAAATGATAAACACTATTGAATGTTCAAATTTTAGCTAAAATCAATTAAGTCTTGCCTGTCTCTTAATTCATGATGAAGTCTCTTGCTTCTGTCCATATGCAGAGCTTGTAATTTTGTGTATTATTTAAGACTGGTTTATCATGCTCATAATATTTGAAAAATTAAATGTAAAAATAGAACATGGTTTTGGGTCTGGGGAGTGGCTCAGTGGTTAAGAATTTGCTGTGCAACCCTGAGGTTCTTAGTTCAGTTCCACAGAACCTATATAACCTTCCATAGAACCTATATAACCTGGACGTGATATGGAGCATATGCTTATACTCTCAGTGCCTTTACAGAAAAATGGGTGAATACAAGAAAAATCTCACAAGCTCATAGAGACCTTGAACAAAATAATATGAAAGGTGATGATCGACACTCAAAATTGTTCTCTCACCTGTGCATGTATTCTGTACATACAATCCCCTCCCCCAAAACACAGGACACACAGAGGAATTTACACACACACACACACACACACACACACACACCAGAAAACCTAAATATAAGTATCCTTAAAGAACTAGGGATTCTTTTGCTTGTTTCCTCTATTGTTCCTTCTGACTCTTCTCATTTCTACTTGATGTTCTGTGTGAAATACTTTGCAATTTTTTCCATCTACATTCTGTAATCTGACTGCCACATGACTCTAGCATTTGCATTTATGGACTAGCTCCACACAGAGATTTGCTGTCATTCTGGTGCTCAATGCATCATGGGAGAGAATAATCAAGCTGACCATAATCAGACACATCCCAGAGCCAAACAATGATAGCTAAGAGAGCAGACTCAGAGCAGGAGCAGGGAAAGGAAGCTCCCAACCAAGTGGGCAACATCCAAGGTTGATTTACTATAATCTGTAATATATTCAAATATATTGGATAGTCCTTAATAGCACATATGTTTCAGTATATTTTTGCCATAAGATAACAGATTATGCTGCTCGCTAACTGTCCAGAGTTATAATTTTTGAAAGAAAGCTTTCATTAATCCCGTTGAATGAAACATTTATAGAACGCCAATGTATTATCATTCTATACTTTTTTAACTTTTTATTGGTTCTTTGTGAATTTCACATCATGCACCCAATACCACTCATCTCCCCAACCCCTATTCCTACCCTTGCAACCTCACCAACAAAGAAAAAAAAATCTTGCTGTGGAATCTGCTTGTTGTCACAGTGTATCTCAAAGTATACCCTTTATCTACACTTCTTTGCTTATAAATGTTCATTGAAATGACTTGTTGATCTGGTATGAGATCTGTGGTGTACACTACTCTATCAATACTGGAACCTCACTTGGACTCCTCTCAGATATCCAGTTATTACCCTGTATCATGGACCTCCTGTAGTTTTGCATCTGTGGACCTGTCCTTTCATGTACTCCAATAGTTCATTGATGGGGTAGATGTTGGGCTGAGCCAATTCACAGTCTGACTGGAAATGGGCCTGAGAAGTATCTGGGCTAGTCAGACTACCTACTCTTTGGTTCTCACACCCTTGGGGCAGGCTCACCAGCAACCCTTTGCAACCAAGGGCAGTTCAAGCCTGCTGCCCAAATGAGGTGCAGGGCCCACTCTCCTAAGTTTTGCAGTAGGTGAGAGACAGGACTGGTTCACCTATTCTCGTGATCCTGGGACCAGCTCTCCTGACTGCCATGGTGATGAAGGATATGAGAGAGGAGGAGATTATCTCTCACTGCACTTCACTTCAGACGAGGTACAGGACCAGCTCTCCTGTGATTACTGCCTTGGGCCAGCTCACCTATAACCCCAACACTAGGTGAGGTGCAGGGTCTTCTCTCCTGAGTGCTACAGTAGGTGAGAGGCAGAGCCAGTTTTCCCATGCTGATGACATCAGGGCCAGCTCTCCTGCTTGCTGTAGGTGGCAAGAGGATAGAGAAGAGAACAATCTGCCCACTGCCTATGACACTACACTGCACACAAGTAGCAGGAGCAGCTATCCCACACTCATATCCTCAAGCCAGCTTGCCCAAGACCGGCTACCTTGGTCAGCTCTATCTTGCTGCAGAGGTGAGGTGCAGGATCCACTCTCCCTCATGCTGCAACTGGTGAGAGGCAGGGCCAGTTCTCTTGTTCTCATGACCACAGGACCAGGTCTCCTACCTGCCACAGGTTATGAGGGGTGAGGGGAGAGTAGGGTATCTCTCCTATATTCATACCACCTTACAGAAGACGCAGGGCAGGCACAGTTCTCCCACACCCATACCCTTAGTGCTGGATCACCCAAAACTCAAACGATGTGCAGGGTCACTCTTCCGAGTACTGCAGTTGGCTAGGGACAAAACCAGCTTTCTGGCTCTCGCATCCCTAGGCTCTCCTGCAATGCCCAGGTGAGGAGTGGGGCTAGGTCTGTACAGCTCTCAAACATCAACATATCCCTGAACAGCAGCCCAGACCAGGGATGCCTACCTGGACTTTGGTAGTAACAGACTCCTACTACTGCAGTGCATGGACCCAGACATGGCCTCTGGTGGCAACACAGGCTAGGACACCACTATGGTCCCAGATTGGTATCACTGACTACTCACATCAGGCTGTTCTTCACTACCCTCAAGTCTCCAGTTCTTGGAGCCCCTCTTCCTTGTGCCCACGTCCTTCTGTTTCTCTTTCTCTTCCATTTTTCCACCACTTCCTTGCTTCTTTAGTGGTTCCTGGGGTCTTCTAAACACCCACAGTCATCCCAGCAGAGGTCTCAGGAGTGCTATGCCCCTCTCATGCTTTATGGTGCCAGTAGGGGTCTTTTGGGTCTGTCCCTTCCCACCTCCTGCCAGGCCTGTGTACTGCTGGATTAATGATTTTCTCAGGTTAGATTTTTGTCTAGCCACCCCCCTGGTTCTGGACAGGTAGTATTCTCAGGCTTGCTTTTTTCAAGAAATGTTAGACTACTATCATTCAGATATTCACAGGTCAGAATATTGATCATAGACACGGCTTCTCTCTTCTCTGCAACCTACTAATTCACAGGTGACACAGCAGTTTCTCCTGTTATGTCTCTTATTTCTGCTCTTTTTTTTTTTTTTTTTTTTTTTTTAATTAAGAACTCAGAGTATTTGGTCTGGCAAGATGTCTCAGGAGAAAAAAAATACTTGTGACCAAACCTGATAAAACAAGTTTTAGAAGGAGAGAATTAACTCCTACAAGTTGTCCTCTGACCTCCATATACTTTCTGTGACACACACGTGACCACATACATACATAAACATACAAATAAATAAATATAATAATAGTTTGAAAGATTATTAAAAAGAGAAGAGATGAACAGTAATATTATACCAACAGTTTGAAGAAGGTGAGGCAAGATACTATATCTGGGTGTCTCTGTATTAAGCTAATTTTACAGTTACTATGAAAATGTCCTCTGCATTTAAGCGAACAGTCTTGAATAAAGTGTCTATCACTTGGTATTTTGATAGGAGCTTTTACTTATTTTCTAAAGCTATACTTCTTCATGTATTATAAAATTCTGAAAGCTTACTTTAACGTGGAAATGAAACTGTCTGATAAGTAAATAATGTGAAATATCTTTCCTCTTCTTTTTGTTCCTCATCTCCATCTCCAGTATTTTCCACTACAACATTCTACGATGCTCAGAAATAAAACATAAGACCTAGAAGGCATAACTCAAGCCAAATATTCCATTTAAAATCATTATAGAAGTACCGAGAAGTTAAAGACCAGGAAGGAGGTTACTGAGAATGAAAAAAAAAAAAAAAATTAAACGTAAAGAATTTAAACACCTAAAATGTGATGACACTATAAATCATATGGCTCGACTTATTCATTTAGAAGTGGAGAATTTGAAGCTCACAGAAACAAAGAGAGTTCACAAAGAGCTGGATTGCCTAATGACCAGTGAAGTGTTCTGAAAACAAGAGAGGACATGACCTGAACCTATGGAGGGTGTCCTTGACAGCTGGCTCAGCGCTTTAATCTACATTGCCAAGCTCAAGTTTCACTTGGGTGACTCAAACTAATGCTCACCATCACAATTTTCTCAGCTGGACTGACTTTACTTGCACTCTACCTCACTCAGCCTTCCCCATGGCTACACGGTTGACCTTGCCATCACTCAAAATGGTTCTACAATCTTTAATCCTACACTGTAGCCCATGACCACAGTCTCCCATTCTCTCTGAGACCTAGTTTCAATACTTCATGTGCTGCCCGAGGTCACTGGCATCACCAGGTCATTAATTCCCTCATCCTTTCTCCCCACTCAGTCTCCACAGTGTTACCCATTGTTTCCAATTGCTTTGATTCCCTGAAGCTCTGTGGAATTCTTTGCAATTTTTCCAATAATCTTAAATTCTATAACCAAGTTCTTGTATACTATGATATTCTAAAAATAAAGCAAAAATATAGTCAATTGAGTCATGTGTCTTCTCTGCTTCAAATATTTGGTGCTAAGATTTCCTAATCAAAAATCTCCAAATGAATTGATTATTCCACTAATAGACACTGCATTGGCAACCTCTGCTGCCCTCTACAACTTTCCCATGAAAAATATTTGCAAGAAACATAGTCATCTTTCCCTTCCAGATTCAGAGAAGACCAATTTTTAATACAGAGAAAGGAGGATCATCAGGGTATAACCATTTTACTGTCCTACCTTTCTATTCCCTCCCCTAGGATTCTTCTCATAGTATGAAATATTTCTATCTATTTGATTAATTCCCCCAAATGTGCTCTGTATCACAACTTCTATCACAAAAACTTCCAACCATTATTTTTTCCTTTAACTCAATGACGAAACTATACAGATAAAACACAGCAAATCTATTTCACCTTAGAAATACCATGTCTTCTTAGTATTGCTTTAACTTTCTATAAAGCAATATGATGAAACATTATTCAGCCATAAAGTGAAATGATAATGTAATACATGTTATAGCATGTATAACCCTTAAAACAATTATGTTAAATACAAAAGACTAGACACAAATTACCACAACTCAACTTTATTTACATGAAATCTCTAGACTAGGTAATTTTATATAGAAAACGTGATTGACAGAGTCTGGGCAAGATAGGAATGACTTGAACACAAAGTGGATAATTTTTCTTTGAAGATGGTACCATTCTCCTAGAATTCACAAACTTATAACTACCTAGAAATCTACTAAATGGTAAAACATAAAAAGATGGCTATAGCTAGGCGTGGTGGTGCATGCCTTTAATCCCAGCACTCAGGAGGCAGAGGTAGGTGGATTTCTGAGTTCAAGGCCAGCCTGGTCTACAAAGTGAGTTCCAGAACAGCCAGAGCTATTCATAGAAACCCTGTCTCAAAAAACCAAAAAAAAAAAAAAAAGATGGCTATAATACTCAAGCTATTTTGAAATAAAGTTTATATTTTTAAGTTATAAAAAATCTCCATAATTTCTAGTGTTAGCATTGTCAGAGTAGCTGAATCCAAGTCCATCCTCATTATTGATTTTTATAGTTCAAATCAGTTGACAAAATCTTCAAAATGATTTCATTTTCAAATAAATCAGTTGACAAGATAGATAATGTATATATTAATTGAGGTTTGGAGAGTAATTATAATTATATCCGATATAATTTTTTAGAAAAAAAGTAAGATAATTAGCTTAAATGCAACACAATTTCAAATGGTAAGATCTAAATAGAGATGTCTAATTGAGTCCCTGGGATATCACATTGGATTTGATATAACCTAACAAAATTGTTTATGAACACTAATAAGAAGGTAAAGTTTCTAGATTTGAAGATGATAATTAGCTCAAGAGTTAAGCTTGCATATTACTAGCATGCAATTATACATTTGTTCATTTGAGAAGACCTGGAATGTTCATTCTATACTAAGCACCATTCTGGACTTAGAAATGACTAATGATGCTACCAGAAGGAACCACTGAGAGGAAAACAATGAAGTATTAATTGGTGTCTCTTTCTAAGGAAAGGAGGTAAACTACAATTTGCCCTTCCTGACTTAGAAGATGAGGCTCATATGTCCAATAAAATGGACATTAAAACTTTATTGAACATGAGGCTGTTTGAGTGCATTAACTTTCCTTTAAAAAAATGCTGTTTCCTGTTTTATGTGAGTCCATACTCATCTTGAAAAAGATTTTTAATATCTTGAAAACGATTTTTTTAAATGATAGAATTCTCAATTCTGTGCATGGGTTGAAATGAAGATTTCCGTTTTGATCAGTGAAACTCATAAACTATTCATTCATGTAATCTCCCTGTTCAACAGCTTTCTCTTTTTTGTACCTGGCTGCATGTTCAATGTGGACTTTAAAATAGAATTACTTTTAGTTTACAAGATGTTTTCCTCCCTCAAGACTTTCCTTTAAACCTCTCAGTTCTCTTCAGTGGGAAAAGATTACAATTTCTTTTTGTTTCAGTTATTGGTATTGTATAGAGACCCTGAGCCCAGGACCATAAATGTTCAATTTCTCTGTGTTAAGGCATATTTCCCCCCAGGGACAGCTGTAATCATGATAACACCTGTATACTGCTCATTTTACAATGTAGAAAGAGATTAATTTGACCACCAAATGTTGATTATTTTTTGTACTCTAAATTCCAGGTGTTGGAGGGAACACATTATCTATTTAGAAACTTTAATATATTATAAATAGATGGGTCTAATGTATTCAATGACTCATCAAAAAATATGAACAAAAGAAGAATTTGTAAATTACAAGGTGAGTGGATGTTTTTGGAATGAGAAAGCTTGCTGTTATATGAGCCAGTCTCCATGCTCAGAAGAGAATACCTAAATGTAAAAGTTAAATCAAGAATGAAAATAGAGTTAGGAGACTGATTTTAATATCATTTTTTGATTGGAATAGTCTTATTTAGCATTTTGCAAGGATGGAAGCCACAGAAATCTCATAGCTTTTCTAAGTTCCACTGGGTATCTGCTCCTCCAAAACCTTCCCTAGTCTACCCCCATACCTATGTGCATTGTTTACTTTCAGCTGACTGCACTACAGTTCTTCATTCACTCACCTGGTACACACTAAGCTACAAAGACTAAGTATACTGTTCCCATGCTTTCAACCACCATTTCTAACCTCCCAACACTGGTGAGCAATGACTTCTTTAACAAACAATAAACAAAGGGAGAAAAGGAGTGGGACAGACCCCGAAGCTGCAGAGTCAATCAACTTCAGATCAAAATTGTGTTTCATGTGTTCCATTGTTGATGACTTGCACAGTGTACTAGGCTTAGGATAGAAGTATCTCAACAAGGCATGCCCGCAATTTTTCTCGTCATTATATCATAGAAAATAAGTATAATGATGACATATTTCGGATTGGCATTGAGTCACATGATATAGGTAGTTTAGAGATTACAGGAAGTATTGAGAATGAGTTCTATAGGTTATACACAAATTAAATTCCATCTTATATGAGTCTTGACCATCTGTGGGCTTTGATATCTATGGAGCTTCCTCCACAAAACTAAATGTCAGCTGTATGTTTGTTCTACAGTGCTTAAAAGTATATGTCCTTTTCTAAAATGTCACTTTTTCTACATTCAATTATGATTTTTTGCATCTTTTTACTCTTAGGTGATTCTGAATGTGATAAACTTTCCTAGCGATGACTATCATTGAGGCTATGCTCTGCTTTAATGGGGAGTCATGCCAATTTAATAGGAAATTATATTTATATATATATATATATATATATATATATATATATATATATATATATATATGGCTGTTTTGAAAATATCTCTTCTGGACCACTTTTTTATGCATAGATTTTTTTCCCTGTAATCCCATTGCAAATAAATATCCCTTAGATTTATTTTTGCTTACATTTATCTCCATTTAGTAAATCAACAGCTATAAATTCCCACGAGCACATATCTTTCTGTTTCTCTAACTAGCATTCATTCGAGCTACATTTTCTCATACCAAAAGTGTTCTCTTATCTTCATTACTGCTTTTTTAAAATCTACAGAAACTTTTTACATTTGAAAAAATAATTTTGAGAAAAACGTTCACACTAAAAGATATCCATAGAAAACTTGACAGTTAAACGTGAAAAAAGTTAAATCCAAATTTCTGGAAGACCTAAATCATTTAAAAGGATCATTTTCTAAACTTTGAAGAAAAGTAATTAAAATAATAGAGTATTGTTCAAACTTGAGACATAAAAATTAAGAAGCAAATGACCTCTTGATAGAATGATTTTATAAGCAATGAATGCATGCATAACATGGGTATGTATCTAAGCATTCTAAACTAAAATATATGGGTGGATAGAGAGGTAGGAAGAATCTTGGAGGAAATAGGGGAGGGGGGAAACAAGATTAAAATATATTGCATTCAGATTTTTAATTGAAAGAGAGAAAGACAAAGAGTGCAAAAACCAAAATCACCCATTGGTAAAAATGCAGAGAAAGATAATTCATCAGCAAAAACATTAATTTTCCCTGTTGACTTGATAAAAATTTTTCAATGAGAATAACTAAAAGAATATACAACATCTAAATATATATTAACTAGACATGTCTGGCTGTGTTGCAACCCAGCTGAAGGTTGTTTCTTTGTCCAACATCATGTTTACCTATGTCCACTGTCCTACGCTCCTGGAAACCACCATTCTTCTAGATAGTCCCATGATCAACTTTGTTAGATGTCATTAGTAAATACTTTTATACAGTATTTAACTTTTGGCTGTACCACATGAAGACTGTAGACGATATTAGAAGATGCGTAGCCTTGTCAAAGGAAGTGTGTCACTATGAGAGTGGGCTTTGAGGCTCCTAAACTCAAGTTCTGTTCGGTGGGGAAAATTCAGTCTCCTCCTGGCTTCCTTTTCTCCAGGGCCATACCTGCCTGAATTCTGCCATGTTTCCTGTCATGATGATAATGGACTGAACTTCAGAATCTGTGAGGTGCCCTAGTTAAATGTTGTCCTATGTAAGAGTTGCCTTGGTCCTGGAGCCTCTTCCCAGCAGTGGAAACCCTAAGAGAGATTTCTGTGTTTTCCTCTAACAAGGCACTCTTTCTGTAGAAGGACCTACTCTTTTGAATTAGCTATATCCATAGGACCCCTTCTCAAATGACATCACATGATGTTCAGTGTCTCAGTATCAGAATTTTGGTGGGGAATTCAATCAATAGCAATCAAATTTTATATTTCTTCATATTCCAAGGATACAAAAGTAAAAGCAAGTCATATGCACATGATGTTCAGTAATAACAGCACATGATAGAATTATTTCACGCTATTAATTTTGTATACATTCTCTTCTAAGTAATCCAGGACCTGCCAATTTTTACATTCAATATTTGACATAACAGTTACTACAAAAGTGCTTGTGCCTGAATTTGAATTCAAATGGGTGTTTTGCTTTTTGGCCTATACCAATTAGGCCTCCACACTTCCTCCAAATATCTGTCAGCCACTGAACTGTTATGCTTTAGTAGGAGAGGTATGTATTGGTGGAGTGAGTAAATGAGATGATAATTGAAAGAAGCCAATGTATTGTTTATTTATTGTGCACAATATAAAGCTAATCATGTCTAATGATATATTCCATTAGATAACAAATTGCAATGCATTGAGTTATTAAGGTAACAAGCTAGAACTACTTAGCATATTTGTGAAGTGATCATATTTAAAATGAAATAGCTATAAACTCGGATGCCACCTTGACATTGACAAAACATGAAAATGTGTAAATATTATTACTGTTATATGTGAAGGGGTCTTTTTTGTTTGATTGTCTTTGGTTTGGGTGTGGGGTTTTTTGGGGATTTTTGGTATGTGTTCTAGGGAATTCTAATTTAATCTATGAGTGCCAGGAATAAGAAGAAATTCTGAGTTTCAAGATATGACTGATCCTGAAATCATGGCAGAAAATAGGGATTATTTCCCTAACTATCTCCAAACTTCCAAGCCTGAATCAACTGTCTGAAACTATCCTACAGAATAAATCCTGACTACACTCACTACCATTTCTTATATTTTATAAATGTGTTTAAAAAAAAAAAAAACACTGGAAAATGGAAGAGTTTGAGAAGGTTCAGATTGCTCCAGAAACCACTGTAATCTATGAATCTAACTTGTTCATATCAGATTGTGTACTTTCTTAAGTAATATATTCATGGCCACTTGAAGGATAAAAAAACCTTGTGAAAAGAATAATACAGAGCTGGCTTCAGTTTTCAAGTTTTACCAGCTTGTGAGAGGTTCAGAGTTTTATGTTTATGTCTTTCTTGGCATGTGATGACTCTTAGCTCCCTTAAGTGGAGGTAAAATTGCCAAGGTCAAAGAACTTTGGTAGGGTAAGAACTCAAAAGCAGTGGTCCATCTCTGCTGTCCTCAGCCTACATAGAAGGCTAATGTGATAAAGCTCAAGGACCAGTGTGAGCCAATGAGTGGAGATGGGCAGGTGAAGTATAACCTGTTAGAACCAGAGATATGGTTGAGATAAAGGATGGGAGAAAAAAAGTTGACTAAAACAGCAGCTTAGAGACTGGAGAGCTGGCTCGACAATTAAGAGCCCTCCTGGTATTTGAGACCTGGGTTTTGCTTTCAGCCCTTACAAGGCAGCTCACAACCATCTATAACTCCATCTCGGTGGTATCCAATGTACTCTTTTGTTGTTGGAACAAGGCACACATGGGGCATATATCCATATATACAGGCAGGCACTGACAAATAAAATGAAAGTATAGTTTTGTTTTGTTTTGTTATTTCACCAGAGCAGTGAAAGCAAGTGTTTGTGCAATGGTGAAACCGTGTTATCACATGGGTGACACTAAACATGATTAACTGCTAAATGTGAAGCAACTGCTAAAATTGCTGCATACCACGGACAGTATCTCATCATAGTCATATCATAAAAATAATTTTAAAGTTTTTTTTTTAATAGATTCTCTGACAATGAATTTTAAGTTAGGCTCTTTGCATATTATATGAGGCTTACATCACTTCACCTTTGCCTTTTGTCTTTGACCACTTCAGATTTCCGATTAGACTATACAACAGACTCCACTTCACAGCATCACATAGCTTTCTCACATCTATACCACCTAGCTTCTCTTCGAAGATTTCCATAGCTAATGTTACCCTTTCTCTGCTTCATATCTCTCCTTCAACGTCAACTATAAGAGACTTGCCTCAAACACCCAGTCTACAGGAAGTTCTTTTTCTATATACACCTCCCTCTTCTACACTGCTGTGCTTAGTGACTTTACAGCAGTGATCAGAAATGGGGATTATATTGTTTGTCTGTTGATTTATATTTTTATTTCTGTCCTCATCTCTTAAGCAGAAAATCCAATGAGGCGGTGCTATCTTTGTCCTTTAGCCAAATAAATAACTGAATGACGTTTGAAACACTGCTTGGATTTTGTATTAGACCTTTTGAGTTTGAAGTAATCCATCCTTCACATTCCTCCCAAACAACACTATACTTACAAAAAATATAATGTTAAACTATTGGACATTTCTAGAATAAAGTGAATTCTTAACTAATTGGCAAAGTAATTCTTAAAAGAAGTTATTGTGCAAGATCAAACTCATAGTAGCCTGAGGTTCAGGGTTCTGGTTTTTTTTAATTATTTTATTAGATATTTTCTTCATTTACATTTCTAATGCTATCCCGAATGTCCCCTATGCCCTCCCCCATCCCTGCTCCACTACCCACTCACTCCCACTTCTTGACCCTGGCATTCCCCTATATGGGGCACATAAAGTTTGCAAGGCCAAGGGGCCTCTCTTCCCAATGATGGCCAACTAGGCCATCTTCTGCTATATATGCAGCAAGAGACATGAGCTCTGGGGGTACTGATTAGTTCATATTGTTGTTCCACCTATAGGGTTGCAGACCCCTTCAGCTCCTTGGGTAATTTCTCTAGCTCCTCCCTTGGGGGTCCTGTGCTCTATCCTACAGATGACTGTAGGCATCCACTTCCTCACCAGCATCTGTTGTCACCAGTTCAGGGTTCTTTTAAAATTTTGTTTGAACACAGACTTGCTCACCATCAGGCTCTGGGACTAGATGCAGATCAGATATGCTCAGATACAGATCTCATTTTAACCTTAAAATATCAGTGCTTAAAAATCTATTTTATTTCCACTTTGAATATCAGATTTTAGCGTGGGCTCAAATACAGGATCAGTACAATGCAGTGCAAAGAAATTCATATAGTTACAGAACACAGTCTCCATGGACAATGTTATACCACAAATGAAAAGCGTGAATGTCAAAATATGAAGATCTGCTGACCAACTCCACCACCAGCTCTGTTGCTGATTACCCATGCCACCATTCTCATTCAAACCCTATTTCTAAGGAATAAAGGAGTTACATCAGCTGGCTTCTCAGCCTTGGTCCTACCCTTCTCAATGCTTTTACTGTTCTGTCGTGAGATGTTCAGTAGAAGATGGCCTTTATATCTAGAGAGGTCGGACTCTTCCAGGCCAGTTTTTTTAAGCATAATAAAACCTATATACCCTTCCAGGAAAATCGGCTTCACCTTAAATTTAATGTGTCAAAAGAAATAAAAATGTGTGTGCAAGTGTAGTGTGTGTGTGTGTGTGTGTGTGTGTGTGTGTGTGTGTGTATGTGTGTGTGTATTTAGGCAACACATACTCCAAACTGAATAAAATGGAAAAATGACACACTTGATTGTAGTTTATTTGATACAAGTTCCTTTATATTGAAACTGGCTTAGGATTGCTGACATTTGCCTCATAAGCTGGTGACAGACAGACAATTTTAGGCATTATGAAAATGTCCTGAGTGTTTTCATGGCATTTTAAATTTTGATACGTTTTTGCTTACTATTACATATTTAGATATCACAAATACATGAATTATTTTCTATTTGTGTTGTACATAGCTGTCATAATCTTTGTGCTTAATGACTGTGGAGAGTTCTCTTTGAACCTCTCAACTGAAGAGAGAAAGGTGACGGTGACGTTGATTACAGATCTTTTATTTTCCAGCACTTTCAAGGGGCACAAGAAAAGTAGCTAAGATGAGAAAGTGAATGTTATATTAAAGGAAATAACTAAAAACAGTTCTGTAAAAGGATAGGTTACAGAATCAGAGCACCCACTAAAGGCAATGAGAGGCGAAGGTAGGAGGGACACACTGAGTCAAGTAACTTATTGGTTACCAGGTGACCCTGTAGGTGGCTTCTGAGGCAACTCAAGGTGCTGCTTCACCTGGAACCAATTTTCCCTTTCTTATTTCTTTAGACATCTCCATATTCTCCATAGTGAACTGGGGCTTTCTTCTTGTGCTCTATCTTCAGCCTAGTTATCTCTTCATGCTACTGTAACAGCTTGTCTGTTATTGGCTATGATATCATAGGAAATCAACCACCAGAGCCATGTTACATTTTATTAATGCTTGAAAATATTAAATTCTAGAGTTCTGTTTCCTCTAATAGACAGTATTTGCATGGTTATATGTCTGAAAGTCTACTGTAATGTCTGGACAGGCATGCCATAGACTGTCTAGACAGTCTAGAGAGCAACTTCTGATAATATGACCCTATTACCCATAAGCCCCCCAAATTGTGTATTTTGGAAGGAAATGTCATACAAATAAAAATACATAAAAGTAAGAACAGACATGCTCTTTTAAAAGCCAGAGCATGCTGTTTTGTCAACGCATTACCTCTTTGTTAAGTGTATTCAATGGCATATTTTTTAGTGGATGGGTCACAGATGCCCCTAAGTCAGACGGCTGAGTACCTGTAAACTGTAAATTCCTACAATGGACTCCAGTAATGAATTGAGCCTCTGCAGACAGCCTGACCTGAGCTCCAGCCAGCACTGCTGGTGTTTACGTTTGCTCAAATTTCAGAATCTTTAAAGCAGGAGCCTATTCTGTGAGACCAGGCTCCTCACCAGCCCTTGGCATCCAGTTTTTCACAAAGAGAGCAGCTCCACCTCTCTCCCTGCACCCCCTGCGGTGCTCCCTAGCTCTAAGTGCCAAAGACATAGATGAGATGTTTCCAAGTCCTCCACAGCCCAAAGGTTAATGAGGCATCTCATTCATATTTCATGATTGCTATTTGCCCTTCCCTGCCTTTGGGACACACAATGGAAAAGTACAATCAATAGAATAATATCAGACACACCACACAATTAGAAGATAACAAAAATAATCCATAACGCTCGCACTGTATTTAAAGTGATTGCCCTGAGTTAATAAATCATCAAAAGATCATCATTTTGCCAGCACTTGCCAACATGTTGAAACATTTCTTCAATCTTAGAAGCCAAGAGCTCCTACTCAGGTCTGTCTCCATGATATCCTCCCATGCCAGTCCTGAACATGGCTGCCCCACACTATGCTGTTGTCTTTGACGCTGCTATTCTGTCTCTTTTGCTGAAGTGCTCTTAAGAGCTGCTAACTCACAGGCTGATGACTCACTCATGAAAGAATGGCAGAGAAGGCAGGATAAATATAGTATGCCTCTGTAGTAAATAAATACATCAACATTCACTTTTATTTTTTATCTTTTATTTATTTATTTAAAACTCCGGAATTTACACCCCTTCTGGTCCACCCTCCAACTATTCCACATCCCATACCTCCTCCCTGCCCCCCTGTCACCACGAGGATGTTCCCCCCACACACACCCCCCACCATATATCTAAACTCCCCAGGGCTTCCAGTCTCTATATAGTTGTGGGGGATATGGAAGTCAACCTTGTGAAGATGCCCCTGGCTCACGTGACACCATGAAGAGTCCTGATCTGCCTTACATGGCATTAAGTGTAAGATGGTTTCCAGAACACCAGTAAGACAGCAAAACAAAGCAAGGACAGGGAAGTGGCTGCTTCCCTTCATGGGAGCCTTCATGGAAGTCCTAAAAGGTGATGATTCACTTCCTCCCCCACCCTCCTTCTGGGTAACCTCATCAGGCAGGGCTTTCATTGGGGCACAGAGATGGTATAGTGAGATACAATGGGGTGAGAATTTAGGGATTTGGGATTGGCTCAAATGCTGTATATAAGCTTATGTGCCATGCAATAAACTCAGATCTGCATCCTGATGCATTCTGTGATTTGTCATATGACTCCATAACCTCTCATCACACATCATCAGTCCTGTTGATACACAATGTGAGATCCCCACCCAAAAGCTGGGAAGCCAAATAGCTCTTTTAAAGTTGAAAATGGAGCACTCAAAAAAAAAAAAAAAGAAGTCTGATAAAAATAAAAATAATATAAAAATGACTATTGATTCCTGTCTTAGTGAGGATTTGTATTCCTACATAAAACATCATGACAAAGAAGCAAGTTGGGGAGGAAAGGGTTTATACAGCTTATATTTCCACATTGCTGTTCATCACCAAAGGAAGTCAGGAAAGGAACTTACACAGGGCAGGAATTTAGAGGCAGAAGCTGATGCAGAGGGCATGGAGAAGTGCTGCTTACTGGATTGCTTCCTCTAGCTTGCTCAGCTTGCTTTCTTATAGAACTCAGGACTACCAGCTCAGGGATAGCGCCACCCACAATGGGCCTTCCCACTCTTGATCACTAATTGAGAAAATACCTTAGTTGGATCTCATGGAGGCATTTTCTCAAGGGAGACTCCTTTCTCTGCAATAACTCCAGCTTGTGTCAAGTTGACACAGAAAACCAGCCAGTACAATTCCAAATGATGAACATACTTTTCAGTTTAATTGTAAAGAATATAAAAATAATTATGACTACATACAGACATCACATGTCTATTCCTATGTGTGGTCTAAGTCTCTATGTAAACAAAGATATATATATAAATTCAGACAACTCTGGGAGTAGAGTGTTTAATGATTAGTTGGTCTTGAGATATGTGCATCTTAAGACTTGCTGTTTATTTCTATATTGTTCTTCAAACTCATTATATTTATTTATACTTTACTACCTTCAAGGGTCTGGTCATACTGGTTTAGAAAATATAGTTTTCTGTTTCATTAAAAAGTAATCATGCTGTGACAACAGAGATAATTCAATTAGTAAAATTATTTGCCACATAAGCCATGAATTCAAATCCCAAGAACCCAAATAGAAGTTGGGAAAAAAATATAAGTATATACCATTCTAATGCTTCAATGGAAAGATGCAAAGAAGGAACAGGAGAATCCCCAGAAGCTAGAGGGGAGCCAGATTTTCATATACAACAGAAAAATAAACAAAGAAACACTGTCTCAAAAAGATGTCAGGTGAGGACCCATACTTAAGGTTGTTCTATGATAATCATGAATACATGGTAGCATGCATGTCCACCTGTATTCATCAAATACATGCAGATGTGCACACAAAGATATGCTGATAGAATTTAGTTTGTTTCTTGCATATTTTCTAACAGTTGAAATAGACATTTTTTTTTCAAAAAACTGTATAGATATTAGACAAAATAAATAATGAAATAAACTTTTAAAAACCCAAGAAAGTTTTGAAGAAACAAGCATCTCATTTGAGTCACTCAACATAAGTAATAAAACCTTACAGGCAAATTAAACCAAAGGAATCTCCAAAGTGAAGTTTTTAACATGCGAGCATGCTTTGTTTATTGAGCTCACTTTCATAATTGTGTCTCTTGTGGTATTATATACCACAGACTAATTAAAGAGGCTAAAATAATTTATTATTGTTCTTACCATTTATAAAATACTAGAATTCAGCATGCTTATTCATTTGAAGTTTTACTCTGGATGACTGGTTTGCTAGCTTTCAATGGTTTTTATCAAGGGGTTATTAAATTTCCCACTTTGAACTTTCCTTTCTTTGTCCACTTTTTCAAAACTCTCCTCATGGTGTATGATCTAAGGAAGGTCACGAATTTTTATTTTCTTTCACTGGACAATTAGACAGCTGTAGCTCTGAACTTCCTATTGAATGTGAGGCTTCATTCAAGCCGTTCCCACTTGGGCTTTTCACAAGTTGATATTGATTTCCTTCTCCGGTGCAGTATATCTTTTCATGTAGTAATGCCTGAAGCAGAGCAGAGACCCTAGAAGAATATGAATTTTTATCTGTTGGATACTGACTTTTGAAACTTTTACATAGTGTTTCCCTTCCCTTCATAGCAACTAGGTATGGCTAAGTCATTTACCTTAGAATTGTGTTTTATATTACAGGTTTAGAAATAAGTCAACAAGGATTGTGTTAACCAGCACAGTAATTGAGAGGGAAAGGAGTTAAATAAGCTAAAGAAAGTCCTCTTCTACCCCCTGTCATGTGCCTTCAAAGGATGGAAATCTCCTCATTAATTTGCTGTAGTTCAAACCTTACAGTCTGTGATGTCAGCACAGACAGAGGCAGTCACTTTAAGCAAGCTCTGGAAACCAGTGCATAAAATGAGAATACTGTCTCATTGATTATTTGCTGGGGGAAATGACTACAGAGGGGACTTGCCATTGAAATCCTGTGGGTCATTTAGTTTCCTTGCAAACATGCCACAAGGACATTCTGAGACTGTTTGTTAACTCTTAGAGTTATCACTAAATCAATTCCAGTAAGTGTAGAGGTTCTAGGTGGTGAAGGCAGGCACGTGCTTGATCACCGTATAGGTGGCATTTTTTTAAACTGACTTTAATGAAAACCATCCTAATCTTCTTTCAGGTGGCCCTGCAAGACATTCTGTCTACTGCAGACATTAAATTTATGTTAAATTCCTTCCCACAAACAAAACTTCTGATCTAAATAATTTTACTGGTGAACTTTATGACATGTTTGAACAGGACATAATACATTATATTTACTTTTATAGAAAATTAAGATATTTTTCAACTTTTAGACAAGGACTGCACTATTCTGATAGCAAAATTATGCAAAGACATTGCAAAAAGAACAGTATAACACATGACATTGACTCAGGGGGCTAAAAAACTTTTAAAAACATGGAAACATAAATTGAATCTAACTATACATATAGTTGGATGTAGGACATCCTAAGCAAGTAGAATCTTACACTAAGAATTCAAGGCTCCTCGATGTTTCAACTGCTGAGATCTGGTACATAGCATATGGATGGACCTTAAAAATACTATGTTATTTGTTGATTGCTGATCTCCTAGCATGAGCCACTGGTGTTCTGTTCAGGAAATTTTCACCTATGCCAATGTGTATAAATGGAACCACATAATATTTAAAATCTTCTGTAAAGCAAAGGACACTATCAGTAGGACAAAACAGCAACCCACAGATTGGGAAAAGATCTTTACCAGCCCTATATCTGATAGAGGGATAATATCTAAAATATACAAAGAGCTCAAGAAATTAGACTCCAGAGAACCAAATAACGCTGTTAAAAATGGAATGCAGTATGGCTTTAGGGATAGCATTTGAAATGTAAATGAATAAAATATCTAATTTTTTAAAAAAGAGATTTTGCTTCACAGATTTAAAAAAAAATGGGATGCAGAGCTAAACAAAGAATATTCAACTGAGGAATCTAGAATGACTGAGAAGCACTTAAAGAAATGTTCAACATCCTTAGTCATCAGCGAAATGCAAATCAAAATGACCCTGTGATTCTACCTCATACCAATCAGAATGGCTAAGATTAAAAATGGACTGAAACTGGAGACCACAGTGGACGAGCTAGGAGAAGGACTGAAGGAGCAGAAGGAGATTGCGATCCCATAGGAAGACAATATCAACTAACCAGACTACACAGAACTCCCAGAGACTAAATCACCAACCAAAGGGTATATATACATGGAGGGATCCATGGCTCCAAACACATATGTAGCAGAGGACTGCCTTATCTGACATTAATGGGAGAGGAGGCCCTTGATCAGTGAAGGTTTGATGCCACAGCAAAGGGGGATGCTCAAGTGGTGAGGTAGGAGTAGGTGAGTGGGTGCTGGAACACCGTCATAGAGGCAAAGGCGAGGGGAAAGAGGGAGGATGGGATGGGGGAGTTATGGGGGTAAAAACTGCGAAGGGAGATTTAATTTGAAATGTAATTGAATAAAATGATTAATAAAAAATATTGTGCTATATAAGTGAATATGATTGTAATAAGCCATATTTTAAGTTTCTATTTATATGGAACACCTTCAATAAGCAAACTGAGAGAGATACAAAGTAGGTTAGTGATGGTTGAGAGGAAGATGTGCGGAAAAAATTAGAAAGAAATGGAGAGTGATTGCCAATACCTGGGGTTGCTTTGGGAAAAAACGAAATGACCCAAAATTTTTCTGCTAAGTGTAATACAATCCTAGGTTTAGTGTATACCACTGGACCACATACTATAAACCACCTACATCTTACTTTTGTTTAAATAGGTAGACTTCAAATTGCATAAATTGTATTTTAAGTTGTTAAAAAGTAATGACTTTTATGAATATATTTATAATAACCAAGTAGTCAGCTCTGAAATCATATGCAAGTAACATATGAATCAAGCAGGATATATTTACATATTTAGGAATACATATGAATACACACACAAACACACACACATTTTATATATATAAATATATATATATATATATATATATATATATATATATATATATATATATATAACAAAGAAAAAGGGGCTATGAAGAAGGGCCTAGGAACATGAGAGGCATTGGACAGAAGGGGGAGAGGGAAAATGATGTAATTATAATTTTATTTAAAAAACAAAGACTTGAAATTAAAATTAATGCAGTTTGCCACATTAAAACACTAAAAAGTATTCATTTCAATCTGTTTATTTTTGTTTGTTTGTTTTTGGTTTTGGGGTTTTTTTTTTTTTATGTTCCTGTCAGCAAGTGCTTCTTAGCATCAGCAATAGTGTCTGATTTGGTGTCTGCAGGTGGGATAGATTTCTAGGTGGGGTAATCTCTGGATGGCCTTTCCTTCAGTCTCTGCACTACTCAGGCATCACGGGAGGAGAGTCCCATGGTCCTGTGGAGGCTCGATGTTCCAGGGTAGGAGAATGCTAGGGTGCTGAGGCAGGAGTGGGTGGGCAGGTGGGGTAACACCTTCATAGAAGCAGGGGAAGGGAGGAGGGGATAGGGCTTTGTGGAGGGGAAACAGGAAAGCATTATAGCATTTGAAATTTCAATAAACAAAATAGCCAATAGGAAAATAGCATTTGTCAAAAACCAAAACCATTCTTGATGAAGAATACAACTACATCTCCCTCACTCAGTAAAGGCTATTTAGGAAAATGTATAGTTAACATCACTTTGTGTGGTTCTTCTAAGAGCATTACTATATTAGCCCTTCAGGGATAAGAATGCCATATGATTCAAGGGCTGTATGGTATCTTCTTGGGATCCTGATCTGAACAGATATAATTTCACAACCAATTTTATAACTTTTACTGGATTTGAACTTCAAAAATACACTCATTAATATTAGCACTTTAGTAGTTATGAATATTCACAATCAATATTGCTGTTCTATTTGATAAGGTAACCAATCCTGGGGGCGCAAACAGGCTGGTTTTCGTTATCGTTTACTTTCTGCTCTGCTGAAGCAAAATAACTGAAAAACCCTAATGTAGGAAGAGTCTTCTCTGGCTCACATTACAAGAATACTGTGTCATGCTAGGACAGTCACCGAGGCAGAGAATGAGGCAGCTGGTCATGCTGCCTCACACTGGCACAGCAAAATTGATGAATGCTGGTGCTCAGCTTGCCTCCTTGTTTTCTTCATTCCAGGACCCCAAGAGCAGGGAAGGGTCCTGCCCACATTCAGCATGGATCTCATTACCTCAACCTGATCTAGGAAACCCCTCACAGATATACCCAGAGGCTAACCTAACCTACACAGCCCATTGCCAGCATGCCCAGGAGGGTGGTAGATCCATGTGTGCTGACGTGACCATCAAAATATTTTTCCTGTCTTTCAGCACAGAACTGTTTTTTTTCATTTAGTTAAAACAAAAAGTTTTCATTAAAAAAATACTTTTGGGGAAAAAAACTATTATCAGTGTTGGAAGGAAAATATATTTATAACCACTAGATTAAGACAATCAGTTGCTAAGAATAATATTATTATACTCAGCTTCTTTGAAAAAAAGACATGCAAAGTATAAAAAAATCTTATTTAGAAAGGAATTATTTTCATTGAGCTAGAACTTTTGAATTGTTGGTGGAATTGTTGGTGTATGCCCCAGTGGACAATCTTATGTCATATACATATAGACAACACTAATTGGACTCAGTGGATTATAAAAGAAAGGAAGGGAGGGAGGAAGGGAGGGAGTTGGGCAGAGAGGGAGGGAGGGAGGGAAGAGGGAGGGAAGGAGGAAGGAAGGAAGGAAAGGGGGAGGGAGAGAGAGAAGAGAAGAGAAGAGAAGAGAAGAGAAGAGAAGAAAAGAAAAGAAAAGAAAAGAAAAGAAAAGAAAAGAAAAGAAAAGAAAAGAAAAGAAAAGAAAAGAAAAGAAAAGAAAAGAACAAAGAAAGAAGGAAGGAAGGAAAGATCAAGTTGAGAGGGACATGCATAGGGAATGATCAGAAGAAGGTTGGAAAACACTGAGTCGGTGTGTATATGATCACACTACATTGTATGAAATTTTCTTTTTTTTGGGGGGGGGAGGAAAGGGTTTATTTGACTTGAGCCTTAACATTACATTTTCATCACTGAAGAAAGTCAGGAAAGAAACTCAAGAAGTACAGGAGCTGATGCAGAGGTCCTGGAAGGGTGCTGTTAACTGGCTTGCTCCTCATGGTTTGCTTGGTCTGCTTCCTTACAGAACCCATGACCACCACCCCGGGGACATCCCCAGACACAAAGGGCTGGGGCTTCCCTTATCAATCACTACTATAGAAAATGCCTGAAAGGCTTGTCTATCACTGGATCTTATGGAAGCACGTTCTTAATCGAGGTTTTGATCTCTCAGTTGACTTTAGCTTTTGTCTAAGAATAAAGCTTTAAAAGAATTATAATGTATCATGAATGACTCCTCAAAATCAGATGTTTAAAATATTCAACCTAGGAACTGGAGAGATGATTCTGCAATTAAGAGCTATTCTTACATAGGACCTAACAGGCTTAATTCCTTAGATACCCAGGTTAGAATCTCCTGTGACTCCAGTTGCAAGCCAATACCATTAGTCTTCCAAGTCACTGGCATGCACACACACAAAACAGCATACAGATCACACACACACACACACACACACACACACACACACACACACACACAATTCTCTTCTCTCTCTCTCTCTCTCTCTCTCTCTCTCTCTCTCTCTCTCTCTCTCGATAATAAATAAATTTTAAAATGTTGTAACTTTTTAAGTTTTTTATTTTCATTGTATTGTGGTACCAGGAAGTTATGATCATCCCATGCAGATGGCTTGTAACTGTGTGCATGAAGTTGTGTGTGTATGTCACAGACAGCACTACAGCACTATGAACCATGAAATAATGTTTCCTACAAGTTCACTTTCTTCCATCATGTGTATTTAACCCTGCTTCCCATATTCACGGACCACCCATTTCTTCTCACATGTTCTTTTCCTGTTTCTCAACACCCTTATTTCACATACACACATACACACACACACACACACACACACACACACACAATTTTAATTCTTTTATTATAGAATGCACTTTTAGGTCAAAGTTAATAGAAATATCCTATCATTTGAGTCTCAAACACCATTTGCTCTAAACCAAACTGAGCCTAACATGAGGTAATTCATTCAATTCTTTCCAAATAACAAAGGACGAAGGGAAGTGATCAAGATACAGAGAAGACCTTCCATTTGTGTTAAGTAAGGTGGCTTCTCAGTTTCTGTCCTCATTTAGTACTCCAGTCTGCAGGCTGTCATGGTGCTGACACTCCTGTACAATCAACTGGAGGCAAAACAGAATTCAGATTCATTTCTTCCAAGCCCCCAGGACATAAGATTTTTCTGGTGGTGGATGATTATTTCTCCAGGGCAAGGAGAACTTCCTGATGTAAATGAACTTAAAATACGAAGTACTTATATATCATAATTCTTTGTAATAATTTTATTTATCATAACATAGTATATAAAGTATTTAAGAGTATTTATTATGTTTGGGGGCTGGAAAAATTGCTTAGTGCATAAGGTGCTTCCTGAAGAAGCATGAAGACCCGAGTTGGTATCACGACCTCCACAGGAAAATGTAGGTATGATGGCAGTTGTTTGTGATCAACGTTGAGCAAGTAGAGTCGGAAGGGTACCACCCCTCTCTGACTAGCTGGTGTGGACAACCAACAAACACCAGGTCCAATGAGAGACTTGTCTCGAAAATAAGACGTAAAGCAATAGAGAAAGAATCCCATCCTCAAACTCTGGTCCCCACATTTGCATGCAGAGCCATGGGAACCTTCACGTATGTGCATGCATGGATGAGTAAGCACCAACACACATATACTACTGAAGAATATTGTGCTTTAAGTCTAATCGAAAATTTGTATAAAAGCAAAGAAAAAGTAGTCCTTTCCTTAAGTGTACTAGGAGGGAAAGGGAATACACAGAGTACATACAGCAAAAAGGATGACAACCTTTTTGCTGAATCTACAAAGCACTGGTAAGCAAGAAGAGGCATGGAAAATCAGGCATTGTTAATGAAGTCTAAGTGGATGCTCTGTGAAAAAACAAATCATTTATGTGAACTCTGTACATCTATCCCCAAGAACACACCTTCCACATACTCTCTCCAAAACAGAAGCCAATAGCCAAATGTAGATACATTTTAATTAACCTTTAATCCCAGCACTCGGGAGGCAGAGGCAGGCAGATTTCTGAGTCTGAGGCCAGCCTGGTCTACAAAGTGAGTTCCAGGACAGCCAGGGCTATACAGAGAAACCATGTCTCAAAAAAAAAAAGTTAAATAAAATATTCTCAGCAATATTGAGCACATATATTACTGAAAATGTGCTGTCCATACTTACTTTTAGGATATTATCTTGTACATGATGAATATACATTTTTTTCTTTTTTATTCTATTCTAAATTGAGTTCAATAAAAACTTATTTCTGCATTTGGACTGGCTAAACAGAGGGAGCTGGAAAAAAAGGCTGTGAAGAAACTAGTGGAAGTGGGAGGCAGCATCAGGCAAAGCACTCGCCTCACCACAGAAACTGGATCTGCAGGGCAAGGCTGCAAGACATTGCCAGATGTGCATATGTGTCATGAACACCCTTCAAAGTATGTTTACAATTCTAAATATTAGGAGGTTCTCAGTGAAATTTTTTTTCCCTCACACAAGTCTATCTTGGCAGTCAGGAGCCAAGGAATAACACAAAGTCACACCAGGCAACAACCCTCACACAAGGGATGTATTGGGTAAAAACACAGAACAGTGGCTGCCTCTGAATGAGAAGGGATACAACAGATGCTTACACAAAAGGGAGGGCACTTACAGGGGTTTGGAGTATGCCCAGTGAGCTATTGGAAAAGTACAGTGGGGAAGGGAGTATTGATTGGCAGCCAACTTTGAAACATTGTTTAGCTATTAACACTGGGTTATCAGGGTGGTCATTTCCAAGTCCCAGAGCTCTGAGGCAGGCCAAAGCCAGGGTGATTTTCAACTGGCCTGTTTCCCTACTTTGAACACTCACTCTAGAGGGAACAGGTATATTACACCACATTTATGAAGTTGAGCTCTGTACAACAGTGAAGATGAGTGTAGTATAAGCATCAGAATGAACGAAGCTTTAAGGTAGATGAGAAGAAATTTCAAGTCATATACGTAATGAAATTATTTTCAAAATTTACAAACTGTCAAACTAAACTATATTCTGTTTGTGAACACATTTGCTTATAATACAATTGTTTGGTAAAATAACAGTAAACACAAAATTCAATCCGGTCTTCAGAAGCAGAAGTCAAAGCAGCTGGAACCAGCCCTGAAAGCCTGCAACCCCAGAGACCCAGAAAACCCAGACAGGATGATGGCAAGTTTAAGGTCGCTCTGAGCTACAGAGCAACTTAAGATGAGCTGGGTCATCTTGATGATGGATCTCAACATTAAAAATTAAACGATTTTTAAGTGTAGAATGATATAGCTCTGTGGTAGGATGCTTGCCTAGCATGTACAGAACCTTATGGTCAATAGTCAGTACTGAAGAGAGAGAGGGAGGGAGGGAGAGAAGGGGAAGGAAGGGGGAGGGAGGGGGAGGGAGGGAGGGAGAGAGAGAGAGAGAACAATGGTTGGAAAAAGATATCTAGAGGTTGAATGATACCAGCAAGAATCTTTGTTTCAGACTGGTGGTTCCTGGAGGTAGTTTCAGATAAATGCATTTATTGGTATGTTTTACAATGTACATTATATAGGATATGTCCAGTGTGTCATCTCTTTGCAAGGATTCTCTACCATGTCTCCTTTGGTTAGTAACCCCTTTCTTTCCTTTTCTCGCTTTCATTATCAGTCAACAATGTCCATTGAGACTCAGCAAGTGAAGGTAAAACTTCCTGGCTTTTCACAGATTTTGCTGTTTCCTGACCCCTGAAATGTCAGTTATTGTGTTTCTAAATTTGCATTGCTATATTTGGGACTGCATTCATAGCCTAATTTGGCATTTTCAAAATGAAAAATGAATATTAATATATGCTTCTCAACTCCGAGAACATTATCCTGCAAAACAAATAAATGGTGCCAATTCAGGCAATCTATTGTTTAATCTTGTGTCATCCAAATATTGACTCTTCTTATAATGCAACATCATTACCAAAAAGAATCCACAGCACTTAAGATGCACAAAGTATTACAGAACTCTCAGCACACTTTATTAATATTCCTCGACAAAACACTGTTGATGGCATTTCATTCATATTTTAAAATCCTCTCTGATTTACTTAGCTAAATCTCTACTCACTCTCTCTAATTCTTTATTAACTACAAATTTCCTTTATATCCTAGTAGGGTTTCAAAAATAGTATTCAGATGGGAAAGCCTATTGAAAATTATTTGTTTAGTATTTCCCATGCTGCTTTTGTGAATTACTATGGTATACATAAACCTATTTTAAAACAAATTATGTATTTAACCACACTGGATGGATATGATGGCTGTTTTGTATAACTCATAGCATTTTAAATTATTAAATTTATTTCATTTTAAATTATAATACTTAAAAGTGGTCTACAATTCAGAAATTAAATACAAAGCTAAGCCAAATTAGACTAATAGAAAAATAAGTAGTCTATGTGAATTCATTGGCCTTTAAAACATGTAAATTAGAAGACAGGAAAGCAATTCCATGGTCCAGTGGTCTGACCACAGTTTTCCATCATGATCATTGCTCCATTTTCTTTTTATATAGACAATGAAATATTTGCCCAAGTCCTAGTGTTCTAGGGTAGAAAAGAGTGATTTTAAATAAAATGAAACATTTTAGTAATAAGATCTGTCTTTAAATGGATTGCAAGATAGGGCTCATTTGCACTTTCAAATATGATAGAAGTTGTTTCACTTTGATTTGCTTTCCTTTCCTTTTTTCCTGTGCTAAAACACCAGGAATGAATGCATCTTAAGAAAGAAATAATTTATTTAGATCATAGTTATAGTTCATTATCATGGAAACGAAGGAAAGATCCTGGAAGCCAGAACTGAAGCAAAGACCGTGGAGGAATGGTGCTTCCTGACTTGTTTCCTCTAGCTTGTTTAGCTACCTTTCTTACATAGCCTAGGCCCACCTACTTAGGAATGGCACCACCCATAGTAGGTTGGGCTGTTCTACTGCAATTAGTAATCAAGAACTGAAAGAATTAAATTTCAGATCCATGACAAAGGTGGCTCATGTTAGTTAATTAAAAAGGATCCCAGACCTAAGAAAAGCAGAACAGGCCAGAACAAAGGCTTTTAGGCTCCAGGAACTGGCCCGCCATAAAAGATAAGGGAGGAATGCAAGGACGTCACAACTATCTCAGCTGAATTATGGGCCACCTGGGCCGGTGTCTCCCTTTCTCTCCTGCCCACTCCTGACTTGGGTCAAACGTTAGCCAAATGCTTTGCTAACAGATAAGCACCAGATTCTTCAAATTACTGATTACCCCGACCTGCACGTACTAACTAACCCATTGTGTGCCAACTATGTCCCTACTCTTGTCCCTTTTGTATATAAACCCCAAGCCTTTGAGCCTCGTGGTCGATGCCTCTATCTCCTGCGTGGGATATGTATAGGCCCAGAGCTCCGTTAATAAACTGCCTCGTGTGTTTGCATCAAGACAGTTTTTATTCGTGATTCCTGGGTGAGCGTCATCTCAAGGTTGGAGTGGGAAGGTCTACGTACGGAGGCCTTTCAGAACGTGTCCTGTGGAAATACCCATGGTCCAGTCTAATACAGGCAGTTCCTTAATTGAGTTTCATCTTCTCAAGTGTGTCAAGTCAACAGCAATGATTATTCATAATAGACATTATATGTGAGTATATATCCTGGAGTAATTGTGGAAATCAGTATACAAAGGAACAACAGCTGGTGGGAAGGAGCAAAGGAAAGAGGGATATCAGTGAACAAGTGATCTGAATTGGGAAATGGGGGAAAGAAAACAAAGGGGTTCTAATTATGAAAGATAGGGACTTAAATGCAGAAAAAGAAAGGAAGAGGATAATGTAACAGTAAAGATGTCTGAAAATTTCATAAGAAATTATATTACTATTTATCTAAAAATGCCCAAAATACATTTATGTCAGTACATAAGTATATGTACATAAGTTAAATAAAATGTTTCTATCTGGGCAGACAAAGGTCCCCATCTTATGAGCGAAAGACAAACAAAATCTTCAACACATATCATAAAAATTCCTCTTTTAAGTTGTTGGTCAGGATTGTCCAAAAGATTTCAAAAGCATAACATGCTGTTGCTACTACCCTTGGTTACACTCAGTGGTCAAAAGTCAGGCCCTATTGTTAAAGAAACCATGCATTTCAGACACATGGTCCAGAGGCCTATAAGCTGTAAGTGCCCTGGAAGCCTCCTTTCTAAAGACTGGATTCCAGGACACCAAAGGTGCCATACAAGCTTTAGAAGGAGGGTAGCAAGCAACAATCTCAGATAGGATGGCTGTGAACCACGAACAAAGAGGAGCGTGGCATAATAACCTTAAACGTGCAGAAGTGTCATACATACCTTGGTGGAAAATAACAGCTCCCAGATTAGGCTTACGACCTACTACCATGGCTGGTATTGGAAATCTAACCAACTATCCAGAGGTACTGAAGTCATGGAACTTGGAGAAAAATCTACAACTGCCACTAAACCAGAATAACCCCTAGATATTTGTCCTTATATCCAGTGCTGGATAGCTTCATGTCAACTGGACACAAGTTAAAGTCATGTGAGAGGATGAAACCACATTTAAGAAGATGCCTCCATAAGTTCAGGTTGCAGTCAAGCATGTAAGGCATTTTCTTTAATTAGTAACTGATGAAGGAGGATCCTGCTCATTATTCGTGGTGTCATCCCTGAGCTAGTCATCTAGGGTTCTCTAAGAAAGTAGGCTGAGCAAGCCATCAGGAACAAGTCATCAAGCAGCATTCTTCCATGGCCTCTCCCTCCAGGTTCCAGCCCTTCTTGAGTTCCTGTCCATATTTCTTTCCATGATGAGCAGTGATATGGAAGTATAATCCAAACAAAGCCTCTCCTTCCCAACTTACATTTTGGTCATGTTATTTCATTACAGCAATAAAAATCCAAACTAAGTCAGAGCCACAGAAAAGTTTAGACCTCACCTCCCATTAAGGAAACTTCTCTTTTCAACACATGAAGACGATCACAGAAAAAACCAACAACAAATCAAAATGCAGACTTGTGGAGCTCAGGATCAGAAAGTTGGAGCACACACACAGAAAGAGGGAGGAAAGGAGGGGAGAGAGCAAATATAAAAAAAAATAATAATAATTAAAGAAAATGAGGTGAGAACTCACCTACTGTGCAGAGGTGAGAGTGATCGAAGCCTGAAGTAGATGAGCATTGATGACCAGGTCAGCAGAACGAGACAGATAATGCTACCTGAGGTTGCCTAGTACACACCTTATACTCTAATAGTGAGTTGCCTATACCAAGTGAGAACTCCACAGTTCACTAAATGGGTAAGTAAGAAATAGAGGGAGTTGGCAATGGACAGACTGATAACTGATAACTGGACTGATAACTGATTCCCAGAAGGTAGTGGAGAGTAGTAGAAATAATGGAACCCAAGGGTGACTTGTTAGCAGCATCTACTGAGAACTGAATATTCCAGATTCTTGTTATTCTGTAAGAAGTTAAGAGAGTGACTTGCCACTCTTACTGATAGTGAATAAATACCTAAAAGACACTTCTCTGGCCATATCCTCGATAGCCCTCACCTTCTGTACATCCAGCTACCTCCTCTCATTCCATAACCATCTCTTCCAATGTCATAGAACCCCATCCTGTCTGAGACAGTAAAGATGTGAGAGCAAATATAACAACTCACGAGATACAGTCAAGTGGACTGAAACACCCAGAGGAATGAGCATACCCCATTGACGTGACAATGACTTCAGATCAACCAGGTTTGCTTTACTATAAACATTTTGAGAGCAAATGAGAATCAAGACTACAGTAGATGGAATAGTTGGAGAGATATGTAAACCAGAGGAGTCTAACCAGGAAAAAATGAAGAGAGGTGAGAGGAGGGGGTTCATGAGAAACGGAGGTGAAAATGAAAACAAATCGTAACAAAGAGTCAGAGAAAGCTCCAGCTGCAGACACACCCTGGCACAGTCGTTCCTGTCACTCAACATTTGCCAAGCAAGACACACTTTACACTTATTAAGTGTTGTTTTGCCTTCACTTAAACATCGTAAGAGAATTTCTGCTACTTGGAATTAATATAGTTCATGCAACGTGACACCCAGAGAAATTAAATCTGAGCTAAACTTGCCAAAGTACTTAAAATGTACAAAGGAACTTTAACTCTTGACAAATCAACAAGTATTAGGACCAATGAAACACTGGTTGTTGACAGATGTCAGCAGTAAATAGTTCTCTTCCTATTTAAATGCGGGTAATCTGTAATCAGGAAATTGCAGGACAAAGAATACAAATGCCTTTTCAAAGTCTGAGGAAGAGTACTCCAGAAGCTCAGTCACTTGGTACTTCATGATCAATGTTTCAGTGTATCCCAAAGCTCAGGAACATGCCAGGAACCAGGTCTAGAATGATGGATATTTTGCACCAGTTGGCAAGACCTTGTTGCTTCAAACTACAGGGCCTCAGTTGTGATTTTTTACAAAGCTTTTCCTGACTGGTTGCACTAACATCCACTTTGAACTACTGGTAACACCAACACATATTCTTTTATATTCTGTATCTCAAAACTCAGGATGGCCTCAAACCAGAACCAGAACTCTTTCCTGCTATATGAATCACTGGGTCTCAAAAGCTTTTCATGTTGTTCTATGTGTGGGAAGGAGCAATACTCCCAGCATCACTATATGCCAAGACAAACCCGTCCCCTGTGGGCCTGGGTACCAGACGTTTTTCACGGAGATCTCTGGCCAGGCCTGGTGCAAGGTTTCCATTGAAGGGAAGTGAATGCAGGCAAGAAGGGGAAGTCGTTCCCCACCCCCCACCCACTTTGCTGTGCTGGTTGGCTCCACCTCTGTCTGTGCCACCCTGCACTGGGTTGGGTCATCAAACTGGGCCGACAAGAAGCCCACTAGCCAGTGAGGAGTGCAGCAGGGCTTGGTGTGGGAGGGCTTGGTGTAGGTACTACAGGATTGATGCCACATACCTCTCTGCAGGGAGCCTGTGGGAGGTTGTAGTGTGACAGGAACCAGGTGCCTAGGAGGTGTGGCCAAACTCCTGCAGTCTCTTGCAGGTGGAAATCTCTGCCTTCAGGGGCTCCGGGGTTCAAGACCTATGTTCCACTAGAGACCAGGCTGTCTGTGCACAGTCCACTGCCCCACAGACCCCTAGACAGGAGTCCTAGGTGAGGTATTGAATTCAGTGTCCAAAAATATAAGTCGCTAAACAGATGCATTTTGCTCATCTACTTTTGCCTTCTGGGATCCTTGACCAAGTATTTGGAGCTTCCAAACAATACACAGATAATGGGGCAGGCATATTTGATTTCTGTTAAGAGTCCTATTGAGGTCCTACATTCCTCAGGCATGTTTAATTTTCCTGGGACATGTCTCACACAATGTATGTTCCACTTTGTGCTCTTACAAGCTATGGATGGACTTCCTTAAATGTGGGGGATTTCGAAATATCTAGATTCAGCTTTGTCCAAGGCAAGCCTGAAGCACCTTTTCCCCTGATACCTGTTCTACTGCTTTCCTCCCAACTTAACCTACCCGGTGGGAGGGAAAGAGACCCCAACAGCAGGAGGTGAGGATATTGGGAACAACAGAAGAAATGAAGAAAGTCTTCATAAGCAGGATTTCATTTCAGACTGGCTGAGATCGACAGACCAGACTTCAGCAACTAGAGCAGGGAAGAAGTCGGTCCAGACAGAGGCAAGAGAAACAGTCAAGGCACAGTGGAAGCTGAGAGGTAAAGCAGGAGCAGGTGAAAGGAACATCATTGGTCCATTGTGCTGTCACAGAGTGAATGGTGCCCCAACTGCATGAGCTGCTTTTGTTGTACTGTACTTGTTTTTCAAATCTTACAACTGAGTTTAGACTCACAAACTGGGGGTCATCAGCTAGCTAAATATTGTGTTTTTGTGAGCCTTGCAATACTGAAAGAAAAGAAGAAAAGGAAGAAAAGAAGCTTAACCCCTGGATCATATCTATGATGTATCAGTTAATGTTTTCTTACCTGGTATTTAGCCAGGTATTGTAGCTTCTGATTTTAAACTCACATCTAATTTACTGACAACAATCACCTGGACACCACTCCTTCCCTACACACACACACACACACACACACACACACACACACAAACAACTTCTGACCTACAATTTTATGCTTCATACTTACTTTTTGCCTTCGGATTTGATCTTTCCCCAGTGAATCACTTTCCATTTGTCTTGATTAAACCTCACTCTATTGATTTCTGGTCTTTCTTCTGCTTCTCAGAAACTGGCTGTATATTAATCTCTTTTCTGTGAAATTAGCTATCCCTCCTGACACTGGAACACTTGGTTAAAAAAAAATTAAATCTAACAGCATTGAATAAGCCCCTTTTAAAACTTTGGGAGCTACATTTACTTCAGATAGGAGGAAAAAAATCAGTGCGGGGCCACATCACCTTATGATGGAAATTTTTCTATGCTCTAGTTTGGATGGAGCAAATTGTAAGATTTAAGAATCACTTGTGACAAATGAAGCTTTCTTAGGCCAGAGTTATAATTCCAACAAATGTCATATTACTTTTTATTGAATATTCTATGTGCCAAATATAGTATAGATCTATTTATTTAATCTTCAGTATGCAAATAATTAACATTTAAGTTACTTAGTGCATGTCATGCAGAGATGTATAATTTTAATCTAGATAGAGTATCGTCCACTTTTAGTTCAATCATTTTGTTCACTATGGCAGAGTCTTACTTTTCAGCCATACTGATGAATTCTGGAGATTGAGTAGTCAAGAGATGTTTTCTGTTCTCATGGATCTGTGAGAAAGACAAATCAAAGTATTAACCTCATCTTTATTTCTTATTACACAGAGAAATGAAACCATCAGACACTATTCCCACAAATAAGTTTCCTTTCATCTAAGTATTTCCTAGGTATGCCTTCCCAGCCTGACTTCCATCCATCTCTTGGATGGAAGAGATTGTCCTCTTCTCTCATCTACTACACCTATCTAAAGCATGGTGTGACTACTATGTACTCCTAACTATCTTAAAAGAATCAGTTCTTCCAAACTCAATTCCTGCCTGCCATCATGATGCAACCAGCCACCTCATGTGCCTGCCACCAAAGACTCAGCCAATGAAATTATGGTGCCTTCTCTGCTGTGATGGAATTTACCTTTTTAAACTGTGAGCCAAAATAACACCTTCCCTTAGGTTGTTTTGGCCAGGCATTCTCTTGAGAAACAGGAAAATTAACTACTACCCCATTTGAAGATGAAAGGAAACATAAAACTATCCCAGTGTCTCACTCCTCAGAGGAACCTATTTTGCATGGTTCCAGGGAATGCCCCCTTCAAGATTCAGCAGCAGTCACCAGGTTACCATGCAGCATTGATAGTTCTTGCCCCTCCTGTTGTGTAACAGTTTTCTCCAAATTAAAAAATTCCCTTTAGAAAGAAGGAAGGATGCTCCTGAGACTCAGGAAGTAACCAAACTCCACAAGATACTTGTAGAGATCACCAGGGACTTCCTCAAAGTTAGAAAGAGCAAACAACAGCTGGCAGAGATTGACCAGTCAGGCTAGGAAGGCATTTCTCTAGCTGCTTACAATGTATGCAAAGAACTCCAAGGACACTTCTTTCATGAGTCATTATCTATGTTGGTATGATGGACTTTTTAATTATGCTGCTGATTTTTAGTCACACCTGCTTCTTTAAGTGACCTCTCACCCTCATTCAAGCTAGTAACTCCAAAGAAAATATTTTGGTTCTCCAAGTTTGACTTGGGTACAATTATGACATTGGTCTGTTGTGAGTTCTCTTTCTGGATTGAGTAGATGTGTGTATTTTGTGGTTTTGAATAAAAAGTTTCTCATGCAATACTTTCTCACTATCCCCCACATCTCTACTTCTCTATCTAGAATTATGCTTCCTCCACTCACACACTTGTCTCAGGGTCATCTGCTTCTCATAGAAACTTAAACTAAGCAGTGTACTGAGTATAAGTTCTGTTGTTTCTATTTCTGCCCTTTACCTCTTAAGCATCATTATCTTCCCACTTTTTCTGCTATTACATCTGTGGAAGCACTTCTGCCACAGGGCTATCTGGTCCTTCCCTTATGTCCTAACTGCTTTTCTGTTGCTGTGCTAAAACAGCATAACTAATGTCAACTTGGGGAACAGAGGGGCTGTTGCAATATATACTTTAAGGTCATAGTCTAACATTGAGGGAAGTTAAGGTAGGAAGTTGTGGCAGGATTTTCCCTGTCCAATTACATTAAAATATTTTTGCAACAGGAGGCCTGTAATAGGACAGGAAAAAGGAAGCAGAGGTAAGAGTTGCAGGGACAGAGAGCAACTCAGGAGAGGGAGAAGGAGAAAGATGAACAGTGAACAGGATGATCCAGAACGAGCATGGCTTTGAATAGCCACAGGTAGATATGTTATTATACAGAGACAAAATAATTGGGATAGCTTGTCTAATCTACGTGGGCAGCTTGTATCATTATCAATTGGCACAGAAATTATTGTGTGGGAATCTTATGAAATGAGAATTTTTCGAAATATAAGTCTGATTGGTTAATTATAAGCTTCAAGAGTTTTGTTTTACTGGGTTACTGGAATGTGAGACTGCCGACCACAGGGGTTTATGGCTGAGAAGGAACTAGCAACTCCAAAGACAAGTGAACTGGAACTGGGAATAACATGAGAGGCAGAGGTAGTGGGACCTCACCAGGGCAGAGAGTAGCAGGACAAGCATGAGACCTTCTCTCTCTCTCTCTCTCTCTCTCTCTCTCTCTCTCTCTCTCTCTCCCTCTCCCTCTAATATTTCCTACAACAGGAACTCAAGGGAAGAACCTGAAGACAAAAACCATAGAGGAAGGCTGCTTACTGGCTCACTCTCTGGCTCAAGCTCAGTCAGTTCTCATGTCCATGGATGGTGCTATTCAGAGTGGGCTGAGCCCTCACACCTGTTGCCTGTGCCCTGGACTACTTGTTGCCTGACCCTACCTGCCCTTGAGGGTTGGAAGTGAGGTGGTGCAGTCAACAACACAGACTCAGGGGGCAGATGAGAAATGCTACAGCAAGCTCATCTGAGCACTGCTACAAGCTCCTTTAATACCCTCCGCCCATGCCCCATTGGTCTCTAGAAAGCATCTCTTCTAAACAGCAGTTCCTGATTGGCTGGCATTGTCTGCACCAGCAATCCTTGGTCTCTCAGGCAGTCCTCAATTAGGTCCTCCTGCAGGATATGCTTTTGTAGCTGTGTGGCCCCAGGCATTTACATAGAGGCAGCCCACCATTCCTGCTACACTCTCCCATATTATTCACCAGTTAACCTGTCACAGAAACGACCACAGGGCAATCTAATCTGGACATTTTCTCAAGTTGAGATTGTCTCTTCCCAACACTCTAAATTGTGCCACAGTGACAATAAAAACTTAGCAGTAGAGCAGACATAGTCCTTCCCCTGTCATGCCACGCTCTTGTTGTGATTACTGCCCCCAAGAAAACTATTATTGTCATTAAAATGGTATTTTATGAACTTCTTAAATCCACACTAATCTGCATCTTTGACCCAGTAACCTATCATTACTCCCATGTTCTAAGCCCATCAGGTTAATCTTACTTTTTAAATCACTAATCATTATTTCATTACCCTATCTTTACACACTCTCCGTGGATTGGCATCTTTCTTCCATTCCATTCCCAGCTCCTGGGCAGCCATCAAGGTCCCATCCATTTGTAATATCTCTAGAAATACAGGCTTTTGTTTTCTTAAACATAGCAAAATGTCTTATGTGATGAGTTACCTGGACTGTGGGCATATTAGTCGGTGGTACTAAAGCCTTCTGTGTCTCCCTCCTTCACTGGACTGTAAATTCTCCCAAGTCAAAGTCATATTTGCTGGTCTTTGTTTCTAATTAGGACCAATGATGCCTAGTCATAGCCTTTGGAGCTATTTATGAATGATATAAGTAACAATGAGTTGTCATAAAGGGAAATGAGTCAGAGGCATTATCCTTAGGTCTTTGCTACCCTCTTTCCTCAGGCTTCCTCCTCTACTACCGCTATAATGACACACAAATACAATTATCAACACAAATCTAATTTTCAAAAAAAATTTCCAAAAAAAAAAAAGCCTGAGATACAATGCACTTTTTGAAAGAAGGGCATTCCATCTTTAAGAGTGCTTTGCAGACAAGTTTTCAAACTCCTGAAGGTCTTTATTTAATATCCTTCTACACACCTTTCTCTTCACAGACTAAAATGTTTCTGTAAGGAAGGTTAACACAGAAAACTAACAAAACTACAAGTCAAGTTTAGACATTCATTAGAAGAGAGACTGGAAAAGAACAAAATTCTGAGTCTTGTCCTTACTCTCATCATCCCTGTTGCAACAATCATGCATGCAACACTATCAGAGAAATCCTCCAGAATTCCCCATGAAACATAGCAGACAAGGTCAAAGAAGTACGAGACTCAAGTCACACCTAAATATAGCTTGAGCTCAAGATGTCAGCAGCTAAGACATATGTCTCTCAGTGAGATTGACACTAGCCAAGTTGATACACATCACCAATTCCTTGAGCCTTACCCTCAATTTCAGGAATGGGGGACACATTAAAAGCAGGGGTAGCTAGGTAGGGCTGAAGCCATAACTCCACCACAAAAAAATAAAACACAAAGAAAAATCTTTGATTCATAGGAAAGGAATGTGTACCATCTCTTAAAGTAACTTGTCTAGAACTTATTTTAGTCTCAAGTTACGGATGTCTCTTGATATCTAACAAATATAATATCCATATCTAAAAGGGAAAGATGCAGAAAGATACTGAGACAGAGAACAGGCTTAGGGTCAGATTTAGTCAGAATAAGTCCTAAGTCTCAGCAAGAGCTCAGCTTTTACATTCATGGAACCTTCATTTTTTTAAACTAGAAAAAAGGAATGGTACGTTAGGGTAAAATGAGGGGAAAAATAAAATCCCAAACACATGTTATGAACTCAGTAAATGTTAATTCCTTTACTTCTTCACATGATTTGTATCTTAATTTTTGTTTTTGTTTTGTTTTTAATTTTTTTGTTCACTTTACATCCTCTTCCTCGTCCCGCCTTTACAAATCCCTCCCACGTTGCTCCCTCTACTTTTCTTCAGAGAGGGGAAGTCCTCCTTGAGTACCACCCCACCTTGGGACATCTAGTTCCAGCAAGACTAGCCATACATATCCTTTCCCACTGAGACCCAACTAGGCAGTCCAGGTAGGGGACAGAGATCCGATGGCAAGGACCAGAGACTGAGATATCCCCTGTTCCACTTGTTAGAAGACCCACATGAAGACCAAGCTGCACATTTGCTACAAATGTGTAG
>NC_034591.1:62920474-62928696 GCF_900095145.1 Mus pahari | reverse complement strand
CCGGAGTTCAAATCCCAGCAACCACATGGTGGCTCACAACCATCTGTAACAAGATCTGACGCCCTCTTCTGGAGTATCTGAAGACAGCTACAGTGTACTTGCATATAATAAATAAATAAATCTTTAAAAAAAATAAATAACGAAAAAAATAAAAATTATGTAGAATTCTTCTGTTGGTGCTGGAATCTATGGGAAGACAAGTTCCACTAATATGTGGGTGACAGCATCTTGCTTGCCACCAACTATGCCAGGTTAGTAGCTGCTGATTTTATCTGGTCCTAACAAACTTAGACGTTTTAAATCATAGCTTATCCTGAATCTTCCTAGTTATGGTGGCTACACACAGGTAACCTGTACACTCAGAGTGCATTTCTGATTAGAATCCCAGGTAGTAGCTTCACCGAAGAGTAAGATTCTCTGCCACTCAATTTGAATTGTAAACTCCTCTCCAACACGCCTTCTTGAAGCTCATGTCTCTGCAGATAGAAGTAAAATGAGTTTCCTAATTTACAATCAGTGTTATGATGCATCAGGTAACCATAGCTCTCAGGTGAGAAAAGCAGAGACTTGACGCAGCAATTTAGGGTTTTTATGGTTAGAATCATTTTCGTGTTAATGGGTCCATTGACAGTCATAATACTGGGCGATAAAAATCGGTGTTAACTTTACTCAGCCATTCCCAAATTTTCACCTTACTTTTTTTTCTTGTTTAAACAATCACTAACAGTCTGAGTTGAAGATGACTTAAGAGATCCCTGAGCCCAAGAAAAGCAGATTGACTGACTACAGGAAGAATTCTGTCTACAGCCAGGATTTAGTTCCCTCAAAGAAATGGTTTTCTCTTTTTCATTCATTCATTCATTCATTCATTCATTCGTTCATTCGTTTGTTCGTTCGTTCATTCATTCACTTACTTACTTGCTTACTTATTTGAGACAGAGATTCACTCTGTGGCCCTGGATAGCCTAGACCTCATTGTGTCCCTCAGCCAGGCAGAGATCTGCCTGCCTCTGCATTCAGAGTGCTTGGATAAAAAGTGTGTGCCACCATGCCTGCCTTATTTCTCTTGTAATCAACATATGACTTAGAGACAACAAAGTGCCCACATTTTCAGTGAATTCTTAGGCATGCATACCTGGAGAAATGGGCACTAGGGAGTTTGAGATTCCATGGAGTTGGCTCCCACCCTTTACCCAAACTGACCCAGATTGAACACTACTCAGAGTTATCACCACAGATCTATTTCTCTTTTGTTGAAACATTGCATAGAGTAATATAATATGGTCTTTTATGTCTATGGGGCAAGCTGCTCACATGTGTTTGGTATGTATAAGAAGTCATTTAGAATGAATATCTGCAGGAGTTGAGCTCCAGATCATAAGTTGTAAATACATTTTTAAAGTTACCAAACAGTTTTCTAAACTAACTGAACTAATTTAAGTAGTCCCTTGCAATATATAAATTCTTGGCACTCCACATTCTCACCAATACTTAGCAAAATGTTTTTAATGAGTTTGAATTTGGACTGTTTAGGAGATACACATATATGTGATATATATATATCACATATATGTGTGTATACATATATGCAGCTTTTCATATATATATATATATATATATATATATATATATATATATATATATATATATATCCCATTATTTTAAAACCAGCCATTGTGTTTCATTTATTTAGGTGTGTGTGTGTGTGTGTGTGAGTGTGTGTGTGAGTGTGTGTGTGTGTGTGTGTGTGTGTGTGTTTGCACTTGCAGTGATATATAGAGTCAAAGAACAACCTATGAGAGTTGATTCCATCCTTCCACCATGTTATACCAGGGATTGGACTCAGGTCATCAAGTTTTGAAGCACTTTTACCCACTGAGCCATCTCACTGACTCCACCAGCCACTTATTTGTTTCAAGTTTTGAGTTGTAAAATATTCATTTAGTCCACGTTTTCATAAAACTGGTTTCTTGGAAGTTCAACTAGCTATCCCACCACATGTAACAAGCAGCAAGTTTGGAATGAAAGCTCAGACTCCACTTCCAGGCCAGCTTTCTTCACTGTAAATGACAAGTACCTTTTCATACCCAGACATCACTGTAACTTAGTTTTGAAATCCCCCTTCACGTAGCTTTACAAGGAAAGTGAAGCCATCACATGACATCATATTCCACACACCAAATGACAGGTGTGAATTCAACACTACACACTACACAGGCAGAAGAATCCGTGGTGGGACTCAGCAGAAGTTGTCGCCATCTTTGAGGCTAATAGTGGGAATGACTGTTTCTAGGGTTTGTTACCAGATGTACAAACGGCAGCGTTGTGGACAAGCATTCTCATTAATATACAGGAATTCCTCTCTAGTTCTTTCAGGTCTCTCAAGACTCTGTGCTGGGTATGGGGGGAGCATAAGCCGAGTCTGTGTGTATGAAATATGATTCCACTTGAAGCAGGCAAATACCATGCAAGGGAATAGGAATGTAGCCTGGACACTAAGTATCTACCTAATCTTTTTTCAATTTCTGTATATGTAAAATGAGGAACTGGATAAGTGGTTTATAAGAGGCTTCTCCAGAATAGTAATTCTACAGATGCTTTAAGCATAAACATAATTTATATGATATTAGGAAATATAAAACAACTCTAGAGTTTTTTATGAATATCTTGTTAGAGACACAGATTTAAGTATACAAAGCAGAGATCCATGCTTTCTGGTAAACTGGCATTTCTATTAATTACCCATGAGCATTAACTTGATCTTACTATTGTTTTGTAAATCAATCTTGCTTCCTTCTCTCTCCTTTCTTGTCTTCTAAAGGTATTTGATTAAATAAATTTATGTTTTGTATTTCACACAAACAAATAATTTTCTTACAGAGTAACACTGTATCATGATGATATATTTGTTACTGGTTTATCTGAGAAATATGAGATCAATTATTATGCTATACAAAAGCAGAATTCTGAAGGTAATAAATCTCAAGTGAATAACATAAAATTATATTTATAAAGTCTGAAATGAAATTAATATTAGTCATTTTTTTACCAAATGATCTGAAGCATATTTCTTTTTCACAAAATTATCTCAAGGAATGGAATAAAAACTCAAAGGAACCTTTTGGGACTGTTCATACCTAAAAGAAAAGTGTAGGGCAAAATTACTACTCAGTGCTTGGGGTTCTGATCTGTTTTGACTGAGTGGGCATTACAGAGATGAAATATTCAATACTTCACTTAGAAATCACCTTTTCCCCTTGTCAAGTGAGGATTCATGCTTTTTTTTAATTAGAAATTGATCAAAGCCTAATAAAACCTGAGGAGTGATAACAGTAAAAAATTCCTCTCCCAAAAGCCAAGTTTAACCTCGTGAATTCTCTCCTGTTGGACTCACTTCATGGCCCCAGTCCATATCTGAGCAGGGATCAGGTGGGTGAATTCCAGCTAATATTCTTGTACTGCTTCTTGAGAAATTCTTAATTGCTGGGAGCAGTTCTAAAAAGAGAGTCAGAGAGAGTGAAGAAGTGTAAATAATTATCAAGCAGCACAAAATGAACAAAGATATATTTGAAGAAGCTTCAAGAGGTTTAGAGAGGTGAACAATCTAAGAAGATTTGGATGCAAATACTTAAGGTTAGGCCAACAGAACCTTTGATTGATGTTCACTCACACCTAACTCCTCAGATATCCCTTAAGAATGGGTATGTGTTTTAAGAGCTGAAAACAGAAGACAGCATGAGCTAATAAAAGAGTAGGAAAGCCATTAGGGCAGGGAAAAGCTGCCCAGAATGGTTAACAGTTATGGATGGCAGTATGGGTGAGGATACTATGTCATACCCTCTTTGTGGTTAGGCTTTGGATGTGTCTGTATTTGATGGAAAATGTATAGAGTCCAGTCAGATGGAGTCATGGATACATGGATAAAGCTAGGAGTGATGCTTAGATCAGTTAATAAGGAAACCAATATAAAGTAATATAATGAGTACAGAGATAGCCGAATGGAAGCACTTTACAGAAGTACAGGAAGGGATGCAGCCTATGTCAGACTAACAGAAAGAGCCCAGATTGGGCTGTTTCATGAGTAGAAAGACATAAAAATGAGTAAGCAGAAGTGATACCATGACCAAGTGTTAAAACATTAAGATTATCAAGTTAGAGTGAGGTCACAGTGGACTTGGATGGGCAAAGTTGGTCTAGCCTTTATCAGGGTAAATACACGATATCATGTTCAGCTGGGATGTAAGGGATTATAGTGAAAGGATTGAATGAAGGGACCTAGACTCCCTCATTTCAGGGTCTGGCACAGGCTTCTCTGTGGTCAGGGTTTGTCCCAGTCTACTTTCCTTAAAGTGTTTGGCTCAGGCTCTTTGGGGTTTGAGGTCTGGCCCTAGTTTTTAATGTGTCAGTGTGTTACCTGGAATTGTATCAGTTTATCTGTGCTGATGATTGCCAGTACTGAAGGCAGACCAAGCTCAGGACCCCATCAATACTTTCCTCCCTGCCTTTTCTAGGGTAGCTTGCCATTACAAAATATCACCGGAGGACTGCAACAAGAGTAGACTTCATTATCTTCCAGAGTTTATGTTGAAGTTCTATAGCAGGTGCAGGTTGGATGGGTGGGTGTCCTTTCCATGTGATCTTGAATGGCCAGCCCCTGCAGAGGCATTCCATCAGATTCCTGCTGTGTTCCCATCTCCCACCTGTCCTGTTAGAATATAACAGTTGGATTGGGAATACATCAAGGAACCCAATTCAAGGCTTATACCACCAAGTATAAAGAAATGGGGCCTTTAGCCCAAAGATTTGGGATGCAGTCCAAGTCACAGCAGAACCAAGGTTTCTCTATCAACTTGTCCCTCCTTTGGAATTCAAGGCCAACAATAAACTATTGGGAATTCTGCAATTTGAGTTTCTTTAAACACACACACATACACACACACACACATACACACACACACACACACACACACACAATATAAGAATATGTTTTCATTTTAATTCCAGTTGTGGGGTATGGGACTGCTTCTGATTGTTCACAGCAAATGATTGTTATTTGTCTCCTGTTCTAGTATGGGTATGATTTTCCAGCTGCAAATAGTTTCTAAAATTGTGTAAAATATGGATTTCTGGGGACATTTTAGAGGGTACATAAATGCTAGAACCCCCCCAAGAGGTACGATGGGTTGTTGATTGTTGTTGGTTCCTGTTGGTTGGTCATGGTGTGTTAAGTAGAAACAACAAGAGGAAACAACAAGAGGAAGAAACAACAAGAAGAAACAACAAGAGGAAGAACATAGATATCCTGACTGTGAAGATAAAACTTGTCCTGAGGAATTCGATGTCCCTAGTCAGCAGGAAGTAGTATACAGACAACATTGCAAGTTTTCTGACCCCTGACTTCATTCAGGGATCTCTTTCCTTTCCTTTCTATTCTTTTTTTTTTCTCTTAGCTAGTGTTAGAAGAAAAGGGGTAGAGAAGGGTGGAAAAAAAAAGAACCCACAAAGTAGCAAAGACAAGCTACAGTGAACAATCAGCTACCCTCAGACCTAGGCCAAACCCATAATCATGAGTGATGCCTGTAAAGTCATGGGCACTGATAGTCATTATGGAAACCTCAAAGAGTTCTTAGGCCTATGGAATTCTTCCAGGCTGCTACTTTCTTTCATTCAACTCATGCACATGTGTCCTCAGAGGCACGTTTTACAGCAGGCTTACCTCAAAGATCCTTCCCTGGGAATACCCTCAGAGTAGTCCTCCTTTTACTGAGAGGTACCTTCAGCCCTGGGAAGATGAAAATAGGCAGGGATACCACTTTCTCATGCTAAATATCCAAATATTAAACGCTGCACTCATCACTTTGTCTGCTTTTATAGTAAGGTTTCTTTGTTGTCAATAAGCCTGGAGGGTGTCATCTATTACCTCTGGAGTCTGTGTAGGCATAAATTGTTTGCAACCTACTTTTAGTAAGGGTTCAACCTCTCCTCTAGCCCACTGCCCAGAAAAGGTAGTGGAAGAGAAAGGTAGTAAGGATAATGGGGGAAGTGGACCTGTTCAGCAATAGTTCTTTGAAGGATAAGCTAGATCTTCTTTGGCAGCAGTTCAGTCCTGTAGCAAACACCAAATACAATTCAGCAGCTTCAGTCCAGTCCTCTAGCCAGGCAGATACTACTCACTAACCATCAGCTACAGTCCTGTCCTTTCAGCAGACAGACACCAGGCATGAGCCAACAGCTGTAGGTCAATCCTGAAGACACCGAAAGGCTGGGCAACTGGCCAGAAGTGAAGTGGCGAGCTGCAGCAGAAACCTCATGAGCAGCTCTTGGGCAAGCTTCTCTCAACGGTGATGTTACCTCAAGTTGAGCTTAGCAGTGCTATGTAAAATGAACATGTGTGCCATTAGCAAAGAGTAAAGAAGCAGAGCAAACCAAACCAACGTCCAGTGCTCATCTCCCACTGTCTGTGGGTCATATCTATACTCCTTCATCACAGGTCCTTTCATGTATTTGCTATATCAAAACATCCTTTCACCTGATGTCTGCTTCAGGAAACCATCATTTGACAAGGTTGACGTTCCAAAGAAATTAGAAGTTCCCACTTCAGGTCTGTGCACAAAAGTAACTCAAAACTCTGAATTCCATCATCATTCAGTTGCCAGTTTGAGATGGGATGTGATTCGATAGCAGAGTGCATGTCTAACATGTCAGAATCCTTAATTAGACTTATAACAAACCAAACATAGGTAGAGAAAGTATGAATAAATCCAACAATAAAGGAGCACTTTACAAAAACCACTACATCCATGAGTCTCATAGACACATTTGAGTATCTGTTCTGTCCCTGGTGAAGTTTCTTCCTGGATGACTGTGAAGATCAAAGGAGACCTATGTTGTCCTGCATAGTGCCAAGTCCACTAGTCTCAAGCAGTGACAAGTGATGGGCATGCTATAGTTCATTAGGCTGGACCTAAACTCAAGAAAAGAGTAAGATGCAGAATTCTAAAGAAACATAATCTGATGCAGTACCTGGCCTCTAAAGGTGCTCTCATGAGCACACTGGCCTGTACTCAGAAATCTTCACACACACCACATAGTCAAAATTACAATAAAATACACATAACAGAAATCTAAATATAAAACAGGAAAAAAATTTGGTAAGAACAGAATTTCCGGGTGTATCAAGAGCTCTTTGTACTGGAGAGGGCCCATGAACACATATGTAAGCATTGCTTTTTCCAAGTACAGAGGCAGCACCCTCCATTCCCCCACCCCCCAGAGAATCCCAACAAGATCCCCAAGGAGCTTTCCTACCTGTTATGGTGAGCTCCCACAACAGATGCCACAGATGGATAAGGAAAACAACAGAAGTTCACCCTCCAGCAGTCTAGACACTGCTGCACTAGACCAGGGGCAGGCTGAGTCAACATGGTGCTCCTGTAGTTATTAATACATAAGAGTTCCATCTATTACAAGTAGGGACAGGGTAGGAAAGTGATTGAAAACTTTGTTTTCGAGCCTAGGCCCTTACCATCATTAACTTTTAAGCGTGAGTTGTAATAAGGTTCCACACCAGAGGGCTTGCCTAGCATGCCAGAGGCCCAGACTTTGACCTTCAGCACCACAAAATGGATAGGTAAATGACGTTTAGTTGAATGCATTGCTTAATAAATAAATGAGAAAGCTGTGAATGCAGAGTAACATAACCTATGAGCATTTGGCAGAGCCAGCTCCATTACCCAAGCTTCATGAATTCAAGGAAGCATCTATCTTTACCTCAGCCACTCTTCCTCTCAAATGACTGAGGGAGAAGGTGAATGGCCACACTTTCCCCTGAAATATGTCAAGGTCACTTCCCAGGCACAGTGGAAGTTTATCAGTGATGGAAAGGTTTTATTTGCACTGTCTTGATCCCAGTGTCACTTTGTCTCAAGAAATAGAGTAAGGATGATTAAAAAAAAAAAAGACACCCAAGATCACTCTCTAATCTCTCCTTACATACATACATACACACACACACACACACACACACACACACACACACACACAAACAAACATACAGAGAGAGAGAGAGAGAGAGAGAGAGAGAGAGAGAGAGATGCACACACACATGTTTCTGAGATATATGAACACATAGGTATATATATATATATATATATATATATATATGAACATAGATGCCACACATACTAGATTAAGTATAAATAAATATATGAATATTAAAAGTA
>NC_034591.1:62917361-62920439 GCF_900095145.1 Mus pahari | reverse complement strand
ACTCACACAAGACACACACAGAGATACACACACACACACACACACACACACACACACACACACACACAAACAAACATACAGAGAGAGAGAGAGAGAGAGAGAGAGAGAGAGAGAGAGATGCACACACACATGTTTCTGAGATATATGAACATATATATATATATATATATATATATATATATATATATGAACATAGATGCCACACATACTAGATTAAGTATAAATAAATATATGAATATTAAAAGTAGAAGGGTAAAGATAGTACCAGAATGGTGTTTCCTATTAAATCAGTAACTGTGGTCACCCTGGGGTGGACCCCAGGGCACAAATGAAAAGATTGTGGCTGAGAAGAATCCCAGTCCCTCAGACAGCAGTACTTTAGAAGAATCTCCTACATGCACAGTCTGGTATGCACCAGAGATGCCACCAGCATGGTGTGTGAGAGCAGAGCTTCAACTTCTACTAGTCTTCAGCCCAGAGTCCTTGAAAAGTTACAGGCTATGTGGATTAATCCTGGTAGCTCTCTCCCTGGTATGCAGAGGGTATCATCTCCATGTATCTTTCATGGCTTATCTCTATCTAGACATTGCCTCCCTTTCTTACCCACAGCCACCCCTTCTAGTCATAGCACCTGTCCTTTAGAAAAAGCACACGTCAAGTGCCTCATTGTTCTTACACCCTTCAAACTCTTTAGTTCCAAGTACATACTGGGGACGGAGAGTATTGATTAGGCCATTATCCGTGAATTTGGGATACAGTCCAACCCATAACACAACACAAACCTTTCTGCTTACCTAACCACGGTTTCTAAATCCTAACCAATCATAGCAGATACTGAGTGGCTCTCAGGCCAAGAGTGCTTGCTGCTTTTATTATGTCAGTAACCATTTCTGTGGTGTCAGATATCACAGAGACCTAATCTCACTTCAGTCTGACATCTCAAAGTGTGCCCAGGCACTCAAGTACCTAGAATATGGACTATCCTTACTCCAAGCAGTCTCATGTACACATTCAATTAGAGGCCTGGGGGAATGGTAGATGGCCTGTTTGCAAGTCATTGCTCTAGGAAGGAGCTCACATACAGTACTCCTTCTCCTGGTAGGGAGCTTCAGACATGGGAGCAGGAAGATGGTTGGTAGTACTTCTTCCTCAGTTTAAATGATGGACCCATGCACAAGTGCCCCCAGAAATGTTTTGCTTTGAGGAAGTTCCTGGAGACTTACTCAGAGGTAATTCCAAGGGAACCACCTCATATCCAGCTACCATACATACTTCTTCTAGTAGATAACATCATAATTTGTAAGAGGATGCAGATGACAGTTATCCTGAGCCCAATGTCTGAACATCACACTCAGCTCCACCATTTCAGTTACTCATATCAGTAAGGTTCTCATGATAGCCCTAAGTGTGCAAGATACAATCCACTATCTCTGGGAAATGACTACAAAAGAAATTTAAGGTCTTTTTTCCCTTCTCTACTCTCACCAGCTTTAAACTATAATATGTAAACTTGAGTTTAGATGAAACACCATAACAGAGTATTTGCCTAGCATACCAGTGTGGGAAAACCTTGCTAATTAAGGCCACAGTCTACCATTGTCCTGACAGTGTTCTTGAGATTAACACAAAATGAAGGATTCCTTTACCAGCTGGGTTTCTACTTGTCTGACCTTGTCTAGGGAGCCTAAAAGCTCCACACCCTCTACCTGTGGAAGTGATGAAGCCTTCGTGAGATTACAGGTTTAGTTTCCTTTCTCCCTATGAGAATATATCCAGTAAGCACCTAGAGTTCCTCTCCATGCATATGATGTACCCTAAGCTGTAGCTAATGATATACACCCTAGAAATCCCTACCTTCTTCCCCAGAGACTGTATAGTCCTGGATTCACCCCATTAAAGTTGAGATGCTTCTCTGAAGCTGATCCTGGTAGTCATTCCCATTCTACTCACTGGTCATCCAAACCTTGCTCTTCAACTCTATTCCCTTCATCCTCATGGGCTAGTGGTCAACAGTCGCCAGGGAGAAGGGAGGATCACATACCAGGGGCCTTGGGTTTTAGCTCAAACACTACAAAAATAAAAAAATGATGAATCAATAATAGAATGTGAACAAAGACTAAAAGAAATGAAAACCTTTTTTCATGGGCAGCTACAGCACAGGAAGTTCACAGACTTAGTATCTGTTCTGTTTTGCCTCATCCTCATCTCAGCTGCCTCATGAAAATCCCAAATGAGTGAAGAGATGGCAGTGCTGTCCTAAAGAGTGCCAGTCAGCCTCCTTGCACTGGAAGGGTATTCAAAGGTGAGTGTTTATGTTTCCCCTGCCCTGAGATGGGGCTCTTTGGCAAGTTCATGCTTAACAAGAGCTGAAACCTCCTCTCAGATACCTGTATTCTATTTTATTTCACTTGAAAAGAGGTTGGAGGTGATGTATGACTGAACCTAGCATTGGGAGAAATGGTAAGTGCTAACTGTGGGGCCACCTTGCCCACTCTAGTGACTCAGATGCAGGGCAGAACCAGTTCTACAAAGCCTGTAGCTGTTGACTGAAGCAGTCCTGCTCCATCCTCAGACACAGGAAGTTTCCTTTGTGCCCTGTCCCAGTCTTATGATTTCAGAAGCCATCTGACAGAAGCCAAGAGATTGGAGATGCAGTGTGACCTCTGAGAAAAGGACTTCAGTGACCATGCACTTGCCATGTGCATCCTCAAACTGCCCTAAACCTCCCCATCTTCATCTTTACTTGTACAGAAAAAATATGAAAAAGCAACTGCTGAGAATACCAAGCTGCTAAGCTGTGAAGGAGGTATGAAACTGAAGTAATAGCCACTTTGTACACATGAAAGGTATGATGCAAACACATAAGCCATATCACAGGAGCACAGGCCATGGTGAAGATACATTAAGAATGTGACAGAATATGGGCACAGGGAAAAAATTTCTGAACAGAACACCAATGGCTTGTGCTATAAAATCAAGCATTGACAAATGGGACCTCATAAAATTGCAAAGCTTCTGTAAGGCAAAAGACACTGTCAACAAGACAAAAAGGCCACCAACAGATTGGGAAAGGATTTT
>NC_034591.1:62907990-62916306 GCF_900095145.1 Mus pahari | reverse complement strand
GAGGCCCCTTGGTCTTGCAAACTTTATATGACCCAGCACAAGGGAAGGCCTGGGCCAAGTAGTGGGAGTGGGTGGGTAGGGGAGCAGGGGCGGGGCGGGGGGGGTATAGGGAACTTTCGGGATAGCATTTGAAATGTAAATAAAGAAAATAATAATAATAATAAAAATAAATAAATAAATAAATAAATAAATAAAAAATTAGGTTGTTTCCGACATCCTTCTGGAGTCTATGATCATGTGATAAGCAAGGGTCGGGGTGACATTGTCCACTGTGACATCAATGTTTGTAACACTTAGAGCTATAAAGGGGAAACATGATTTTAAAAGTAAAAAAAAAAAAAAAAGAATGTGACAGATAGTGAGCCATGTTATAGATCACAGGGGTTGTGTCTTAGGCAGTGGGCCATAGTAAAAGGTATAAGCCATGTCCTAGACATATTAGCCACCAGACAGACTGTGAACCATATGACAGATAATGTGCCAAAACATAAAGGGTGAGCCATGGTATAAATGTGGGCACCACAGAACAAACACAGAAGCTGTGTCACCACTCCAATATCTGACTGGGAGGTCCATGATCTCTAATGGCAGGGCTGCAAGCATCTCCCCTCAGACTAGGAGGTGACAAAGCACTGCCCCCTTGTCTCTGCTACTCTACCCATGGCTTTCCAATGACTCACATGAAATGTGGTGTAAAGCTCTAGCTTGCAGAACTTCTAAAAAGGAAGGTCCCAAGGAACCAGGATCGACTCAAGCTAGGTCTCCTTCATCTGAGACAAGTGATCTGGGGAAAACCAAGGAGTCAGGTCCCTTCAGATGACAGGAGTAAATAAAATCACTGGAGCCACCCAATAAGTCCTTCAATGTTCAAGGACTCAGCGGATAGTTCCCGTGGACCAGAAATGGCTCCTAGCAACCACCATCCCTCTGGGGAGGGCCCATGTGGCACATAGTCAACCACACCAGTAAAGAGTCTCTGAGACCATGGACCTAGGCAGCAGTTTCCCAGTGATGCTGTTGTCCACAGTTCCTTCAGGAACTATTTCTATTTCTGTTAAGCCAAAGAGCAATTCGGATGAGACATGTGTACATGCAAAATCAGCAGTCTTACTTTATAACAAGTTTACTCTGCAGGCCAAGGTGTGGGACAAGTGCACATATTGCTTCCTTGTGCACCAGAATTGGTCTCATTTGAATGAAAAAAGGTGCTCCTGCTGGGAGGGGGGGACCACTTTTGTCACTGTTTTTAAAAGAAAACAAGGTTGTTTTATTGTGTGAATTTCCTCTAGGAAGCTGTTCTGGAATACATGGATCTTAACTTTTACTCTTTCTTTCAGTTTGTTTAGCACAGAGTCATTATGAAAGCCAGGGGGCTAGGAAGGAGGCATAGAGGGGTTTGGTGGGTTTGATTTGATTTGATTTGATTCTTCTCTCAGATGGCACATGTGTCACATGGCTAATGCAGTTGTCCCATGGCCTGTGGACCTCTGATGCGGCTTATGAGTCTGTACCAGGGCTCACGTGTCTGCAAGATGGCGAGCACATCAGTACCATACCTCACATACCTGTCTCCAACCTTCTTCACAGCTTCGCAGGTCCGTATTCTCAACAGTTGCTTTAGCATCTTTTGTCTGAAAAAGTAAAGCTGAAGATGGACACCTACTGGAAAGAGTGACAAGGAGGGAGTGGAGGAGAGGTTGATCAATGAATAGTACACACCCATTAAATACAGTCAATAAATTCTGGTATTCTACTACCCAGTGGGGTGACTATAAATAAAAATACACTGCATATTTCATAAGACACAGGCTGGATAAAATGACCCAGCATATTTTCATCCCAAAATATAAATGTTTGAGGAAATCGATTTTTTCTTTTGATTTGCATTTTACTCAATGAATATGTTTAGTAACATATAACATAGCACCCCTAAAACATTAATTTTCTTATGTTTCAACTTTAAAACATAACTTTTAAGATTTTGATCTTGTTTTCATGTGTGTGTATAGGTGTGCGTGCACATGCATACATGCATATATGTGTGTGCACACATGTGCGAGGTGTGTGTAAGTACCCACAGAGGCCAGAAGAGTATACAAGAACCCCGAGAGTTGGAATGGTAGATAGTAGTAGTAAGCTGCCCAATGTGGGTTCTAGGAACCAAATTCTGGTCTTCTGGAAGAGTAATCAATGCTGTTAAATGCTGAACTATTTCTATAGCTACTTTAAAAAAAATTATCTAAATAAATAATGAATAGAAGAAAAACCTTAAAATGTCAGAATCTTATGGGGAAAAGTATCGAAAATACATGTTGAAATATAGAGTTCATTGATGTGACTGTGCACTTACTCTAAACCCTTATAAAATGTCACCCTAGAACAAAAAGAGAGTCCTTGTAAGAGAATTGTTAACATGCTCTCGCAACAAGGAGAATCAATTCACTGCTCAGAATCTCTCCTGAATTTTCCACTCTGATCTAGGTTACATCTCCTTCGGTGCAAATGTCCAAGGACTTAAAACTTCACTGACATCAGGTTCAGGGCTCTTCCTCTCCATTGCCATACCAATGTAGCTGTAGTTGTGGTGAGAAGCCTCCACAGAGTAGAGTTCAAGTCAGCTCAGCACTCCAGAGCTCTGTAACCCAGGCAACTCCCCTAACCTCCATGGGCTTCATTATCTTTGCCTGGAATGTGAGAAACTTGCCCTCAGATGGTCTCCTTCAGTCTTTGGAAATTCTTCTATCTATATACTCCTTTAATGAGCTATTCTAACTTTCTCCAGTACTTTGCAAAAGGTACTGGATGACAAGCAATACTAGTGGGGCAAAAAAAAAAAATGCAGGTCCATAAAGCAAAACCAGGACTTCCTAGATTCCGCTTAAATAACAGACCTTCCCAATTTACCTTTTACTTTACAAGCTCATAAACCAAAACAGGTTTATCTGAGAGCAGACTCCTTGGATCTCCAAATCATTCTGCTTTACTGACTAGGGAAAGGAACACCAAAATCTCTTCTTTGTGATCTGCTTTGAAAACCATCAAGCAATGATCAATAGTACAGAATTTGAACATGGACTCATCATTAACTCATCAGCGTGGATAGCTAAATTACCTTGAACAAGATGTTTAATTGTCCAATTCCTAATTATAAATTGATAAAATGGTATCTTAAACAGGATTCAACAAAATACTATAAACACCTGACACATTAAGAATGCCACAAACAAGGCCGGGTGTGGTGGCGCACGCCTTCAATCCCAGCACTCGGGCAGCAGAGGCAGGCGGATTTCTGAGGTCATGGCCAGTCTGGTCTACAAAGTGAGTTCCAGGACAGCCAGGGCTACACAGAGAAACTCTGTATCGAAAAACAAAAACAAAAAAACAAAAAACAAAAAGAACAACAACAAAAAAAAGAATGCTGCAAACAGAATATAACTGGGACATTAAATATTCAGAAAATAATAACCACTAAGAGGAATATCTTTTAATTTTTCAATACAGAAGCCTTCCCTTAGAAGATGAATGGTCTGGATAACTAAGCCACTAAGGTTGGCCATCCTCTAAGAAGTGGTTGTCAGTATTAGCTGTACAACACAATAGTCTAAGAACTATACATGCTTTCAATTGAAGCCTTACTTAGGGCAAATGCATATACAGATCAAGATGAGATGTTCAGAAAAGATGAGCCATTCAGAACACTTTTAGCTTGTCTGTGTAGATTCGAATGTAATTAAAAGTTTAGAGACTTCAAAAGAACCTAAGAGGTTCTCCCAGAAACTACTTAAACTCACAGACCTTGGATGGTTTCACTGATCAAGGTAAATGTTACAGGAAAAAAAAAAGCAAAAATAAAAGCATGGATCTCAGCACAAAATCTGAAGATTTGGAGTTCTGATGCATTCTGGAAAATCCATGACACTTCCCATTTCACATATATCAATGAACATCAATGACAGTAGAGAGGGGAACTCTACTGTCTTCAAAGTCATATTTAAATACAGAAACCAATCTTCAGTAATGAATGACATTAATGTCATTTATCCACATTGCAAGGCTTTATTACATATGCATTCATATAGTATAAAAATAACTGACAATAGGACACAATGTGCTAAATAGAGCTGTACTCAGTTACTCTTGGGATAAAATGTATAGACTTTCCTCAGCTTGGAAACAACATCTTGTCTTTGTAAAACTTTGTACTTTAAAATATTCCTTAACAGTCTCTGGGTGGTCCTTTCTTCCGTCTGCCCCACCCGGGGATCAATCCCATATACAACCACCAAACCCAGACACTATTGCATATGCCAGAAAGATTTTGCTGACAGGACCCTGATATAGGGTATCTTGTAAGGCTATGCCAGTGCACGGCAAATACAGAAGTGGATGCTCACAGTCATCTATTGGATGGAACACAGGGCCCCTAAAGAAGGAGTTAGAGAAAATACCCAAGGAGCTAAAAGGGTCGGCCACCCTATAGTAGGATCAACAATATGAACTAACCAATATCCCCCAGGAACTGTGTCTCTAGTAGCATATGTAGCAGAGGATGGTCTAGTTGGCCATCAATGGAAGGAGAGGCCCTTGGTCTTGCAAAGACCATATGCCCCAGTACAGGGGAATGTCAGGGCCAGGAAGCAGGAGTGGGTGGTTTGGGGAGCAGGGTGTGGGAGTGTAATAGGGATAGCATTTGAAATGTAAATGAAGAAAATGCCTAATAAAAAAATGAAAAAAAAAGAATTTAGTGAATTTTCCTGATGAGTTAGAAAAAAAAAAATGCCTTAACAAAAATAGGATTCCAATAATAAAGCTGCATATTACCTTGATGAAACAAAAAGTATTCATATGAATACATTTTAGCTTTGAAAAATATTAACTGTAATAATTTTATTATACTTATAAACTATATGTGCCAAGATGTTTCATGAACGATCAGCCATCCCCACTATGATAAGATGAGTGGGTCCTTTTCCAATAAAATCGGCATTGCCTGAATTTTGACTTTGAATACTTAACTATCAATATCTAGGAATATATAAGTAATATTAACAACCTCTTTGTAAAAAGCATTTTATTCACAAGGAATTAACTTCCATATATGCCATTTTAAGTTTTTAGGGGAGGAAAAACTTAAAATTAATTTGAAGGAGGAAAGATCTATCAACTGTGCTTGTTATTTTAGACGGTCAAATCCATGCCCAAGTGACTCCACTGTTTTAGGGTTTTTAGAAAGACAGAAATGTTAAGGCAAGGAGCACATGCAGAGTTGTTGCCTTATGGCAGCTGAGATTCAAAGAGAAAAGGAGACCAAGATTCCAATAAGCCTCCTAAGGCATATTGTAATGACCTGACCTCCTTCTGCCAGGCCTCACTTTTTACAAATTCCACTACTGCCCAGAACTATCAAAGCATGTGAGTCTTGAGAAGACAATTAAGACTCAAACCATAATATATACTTTTAATTAAAATTTCATCATTAAATATATAACTATACATCACCAAAGACCTTATAACATATCAACAGAGGATGAAGCATTTTGAATAATTAATAAAGATACTCATTTGTAAAATAATATCAAATTTAACCTCACACAATTACCAGGATGTAAATTTACTTAATTACTAAAAATCTGAATGTGGAATAGAAGTAGCACCACTCAGTTCTTGTCCCCGATATTTTTCTGATTAATGATGGGTATCTAGAAAATTTTCATCTTCTCTATATTTTTAAGGCTTTGATAGTTTTTAATTTTTAACTATGCATGTCATCATTTATATGATCATGAAAACCAAAAGTTCATTTCCATAGTGGAAAAAGCAGAATAAGTTCCTCTTTAGTTATGTGCTGACCTCTGACATGAGAACTTCAGTCTGGTACTCATTACTCATTTTAAGAAATACACTTATTTCCCAGTAAAATTATTGCCTTGTGGTTTGTGACAGCTAATACAAAAATTTCTATAACAAAGAAACCCAAATACACAGTAGCCTTAATAAGATGAGTGTCTCTTTCCTATATCATCCAGGTAAGGAGGGAACGTGGTTCTTTTCCATTGTTATTCTTGTGATTATTTTCTTTTCCTCTTGTTTTTCATCCATTTTTCTCAATTCTTCCCATGATGGCCCTGCAGTTAAAGATTTACTTAGTACAAGAACATCATTTTTAAAATCTCCATTTTCAGAAAGTCCTTTCTCAGAACTATATCATGTATAGATCTGCCTCAGTTTTCTTCTGGAAGTTTCAGTGTTTTAGGTTTCAATTGAGGTTTTGATGCACTTGGAGTTAGAATTTGTGCAATGCAATAGATGCAGGTCTAATTATCCAAAATTTAAGTCAATTATAATTGACAAAGTAGGATTTCATAAAATTAAAAAGCCCTGGCACAGCTAGAGAAGAATCAGTGAACAGGAGAAAGCACAGAGAATGGGAGAGACTCCAGCGCTACATATGATGGATGGTTAATAATCACAATATATAAAGAACTTGAAAACAGAGTTATAAAAACAAATAATTTTAAAAGAATTGACCACAGAATTAAACAGAACTCTCTAAAGAAGAAATAAAACATAGCTATGAAATATCTCAAAAAATGTTCAGTGTCCCTAGAAATTAGAAAAATGCAAATCAAAACAATTTTGAGGTTTCATGTCACCATAGTCAGATCGGCAGAGATCAACAAAACAACTGACAACAAACACTGGAGGAGTGTGGGATAAAAAGGAACCCTCACTCACTGTTGGTGGATTGCAAGTTGGTTCAGACACTCTGGAGACCAGTGAGAAGAACCCTCAAAAAACTAAGAATAAATCCATCGTATGGCCCAGCTATCACTCAGCATATGCCCAAAGGACTCAATGGCATCCTATTCCAGAGATAATTGCTCAGCCATGACCATTACTGGTCCATTCATAATAGCTATGAAATCAAAACAACCTGAATGGCCTTCATGTGTGAATGAACAATAAAAATGTGGTACATCTACACTATGAAATAGTATTCAGCTACAAAAAAAAGTGAAATCATAAAATTTGAAGGTAAATGAACGGGACTAGAAAAGGTTATATTAATGAGGTGAGCAGGACCAAGAAGGACAAATGTGAATGTTCTTTCCCATCTATGGTTCCTAGTTCGAAATCTTCAGATGTTAGTTTATAATGTGGAGTAACTTCAGAAGCCAGTAAAACATTAAAGGGACCAAGGAGGTCATTGGGGAAAGAAGCAGTCAAGAAGGAATTAATAGGGTAAAAGTAAGTTGAGGGGGAAAGAGAGAAGTGGAGGAAGGGTTCATTAGCTGCAGGGTGGGGGTCAACATGGAAGAAAAGGGAAGGAAAGGGTAAAATAATATTAATAATGTATGAAAAGTATATATAATTAGTGTCTACCTGGTCTCAAGCATAGAATACCATCTTATGTGCTGTTATTCAGTGAAGTCCAAAAAACTCTCAGAATATGGGCTGTAGCTGTTGCCCTTACTTGCTAGCAGAAGTTGAAGGAAACTCTCTGTTGATAAAGACATGCAGTTTGGACACAGGAACAGAAAGATCCAAGGTAGACCCTTCCCGAAAACTTGAGGACCTAAAAAGCTCATCTCTGAGGACTAGTGTTCATGATTCCAGAAGGTGTCATACAAGCTGCCAAGGAAGGAAAGCAAGCAACAGTCCTACACAGCTATCATGCCTGTGAACTAAAACAATGATCAGTAAGGTGTGGCAACCCTATGGGTGCAATGGTGGTACTCATACCTTGGCAGTAACCAAAAGCTCTCCAGTTGAACTTCAAAGCTTAACATGAGGGAAATAGTGCCTGGTATGAGAAAGCTAGCCAACTTCTGAGGACTGGTGCAATTATGTATCATGGAGAAGAACATCTAAGCAGTTGCTTTACTAAACCAAATCAGCAAATGTACCCACCTGCATTTCGCGTATTTATTCTAATAGCCACAGTTCTCAAACCTTAACAAAGAAAATTCTTTTGCAACAGATGAAGATTATCACAGAAAACTGCAACTGGTGAGAATGCAGAGAGCAAGTGCTTATGTGCTGCCCAGCCCTAACTGATCCATCTACAATGATACAAATCCAAACCTACACTCAACAGACATCCCAAAAGATCAGCAGAAGGTTTGTAAGAGTCAGAGGACACCATCAGCTGTGAGACTGCATCTCTTAAAAATGCCAGGGAAGCTACTCCCATGAAGTCTTAACAACATATATGCCTAATCAAGACCTCAACATGAATAACATCGATAGACATGCTAACATGAAAGATAGAAACCTCACAGGGATCCAGTGTGTGTGTGTGTGTGTGTGTGTGTG
>NC_034591.1:62902814-62907976 GCF_900095145.1 Mus pahari | reverse complement strand
GAGAGAGAGAGAGAGAGAGAGAGAGAGAGAGAGAGAGAGAGAGAGAGAGAGAGAGCTACAGGCAACTAAGAAATGTTGAGTGAGGGAAAAATACTCTACCCCAGGGAAGAATCCCCAGCTGGTTATCCAAAACAAAAGCGATAAGCCCTGAAATCCTATAAATACAAGTAATAGTATATACAGACTGAGATATTTGCAGCTACATGTTTAAGAATATGTATGTATGTATGTACATATATATTCATTCCTTGTTTCATAATTTATTTTTTTTATTCACATTACATCTCAATCACAGGCCTTCTTTCTCCTCTCCTACTCTCGCCCTTAGAAATTCCTTTTCACTTTTCCTGAAACATCTAGTCCAAACAGGACTAAGCATATTCTATCTCACTGAAGCCCAATCAGGCAGTGCAGGTAGGCAAAGGAGATCCAATGACAGGCAACAAAGTTAGAGACATTCCCCAATGCAATTGTTAGATCACATAAAGACCAAGCTATATATGCTATATATCTATTACAAATGTGGAGAGAGGGTGGCTAAATTCAACCCCTGCTTGCTCTTTGGTTAATGGTTCAGTTTCTGTGAGGCCCCATGGCCCCAGGTTAATTGACTCTGTAGGTCTTCTTGTGGTGTCCTTCACCTTCTGCTTGCTTAATTCTATCCTTCACTCTTCCATAAGACTCCACGAGCTGCCCCTGATGTTTGGCTGTGGCTCTCTGGATCTGTTTCCATCTGCTGCTAGGTGATGCCTCTCAAGAGACAATTATGTTAAGGTCCTGTCTGCAAGCATATCAGAGTATCATTAAGATTGTCAGGGGTTGGCTCTCTCTCATGGGGTATGTATCAAGTTAGGCCTGTCATTGGTTGGCCATTCCCTCAGCCTCTGCTCCACCTTCATCCTTGTGCATCTTATAGGGAGGACAGCTTTTGGATTGAAGGCTTTGTGGGTGCCCCCTTCTTCCACTGGAAGCCCCACATGTCTACAGGAGGTGAGGACATACACACACACACACACACACACACACACACACACACACACACACTCAATTTTAGAGAGAACAAGGAGAAAAAGGGAGAGGAGAGGGGAAGGAGAAGGGGAAAGGAGAGGGGAAACAAAAAGAATATCATTGTATTTTCATTCAATATTTTAATGTAAAAACAATTTTTAAAAAATCTCCATTTTCACAGAAAAAAATCTAAGACAGCAATGTTTAAATCTAGAACAATTCAGCTAAAAACCAGTCACAATTTACTCAAACTATCATTTCTGCAATATTATGCTGATACCGTAGGATTATGTTGCTTTGTGTTGTTACAGCCATCCTGGTTTGTGTTAAATTGACTCTGCTGTTTGCACAATGCATAAAGATTCTCAAAGTCTGCACTATTGAACCAAATCTGTTCTTAGAGTTAGCGTTAATCCAGTGATTGGTAATCTTCAGCAATCCATGACTTCTGTCACTTCTAACTCAAACCATCCACTACTTAATGTACAGCGTCAGGGAAAAAAATAAAATAAAATAAAATAAAAAATAAAAATAAAAAACATTGATTTTAAAAGTAGGCATAAAATTTGTGTGAGCTTTTGTTTTATTTTATTTTTTTATTTCCAGGTTACTCATTTGAGCAACAGCACAGCATTGACATGATTCTCATTTTTTCAAATACAAGTTGGCATAAAATAATAAAATTAGGGGCTGAAAATACAGTTCAGTTAATAAAGCCTTATCTTTTACAGCATGAAGACCAGAGTTCTTATCCACAACAAATAAATGGAGGTTTGGTATGGAGGCCTACCTGTAATCCCAGAATTCAAGAGGTGGAGATAACAGATCACCAAAGCAAGATAACTGAGTAGCTACAATAGCCAAATCAGCAAGCTCTCGAATCAATGGACTGACTGATAAAATATACAGCATTAGCCTCTGTCCCTCATACATACATATACACAATCTGTTCTTCATATACCCACACATATGCAAATACAAATGCAAACATGCACACACTCATATACATATGAAAAATAATGTATATTGGGAGTAGGTAAGAAGATGGTTTTTAGTGTAATAAAAACCTCATATATGATTATGAATAGATATTTGTCTAAACCTATAGGGTGGAAAACAATATGGGATAACATCAATGTACATGACAAGCTCTGTGTTCTTAGTATGCATCAATTTATGCTCATAAATCAAATATACTGCTTTGCTGGGGACTGTTGCTGGAGGAGGTTGTGCTCATACAGGTGCATGAGATATATGGGAAATGTCTCTGCTGCATTATGTGACTTTTTCAGGGGGATATATGAACAAATGTCTAGTCATCCAAGTAAGGCTCTAATAACAGGCCAAAGAAATGATTCTTTCCATGCTTGAGGGCATGAGTGAAGGTTTCCTTATAAAAGCCAGGTGAGTCGGGTAGCTATATCACTAAAAAGTCCATTCCATCATGGTGATGACTCACAGAATCTGCATCACTGGAAGCAAGCCCTGCACACTTTGCACTCAGCTCCACCAACCAGTGCCCTCTCCAGCAGCACATGACCATTGATTCCATACCCTGGGGGAGGGGTCTGTGTGTATCTCACGCTTTTCTTATGACAGTAAATTCTTTATGGATTTCTCTCCTTAAGGAAATGTATCAGATTAGAGAGTCTTAATGAGAGCTACCAAACATGTTTTCAGAAAAAATACATGTACATTCACATATTCATGGTTATATATACATATATATATATATATGTATATATATATATACAGATTATATGCACACATGTATATGAATATGTAAACTTTATTATGGAAATATATACATAATATATGCTTTATAATACTCCTCACTATTTTAACACTAACATGGAAGAAAATATATTTTGTATTTAAGTTCTAGGTAAAAATACCAAATATTCCACCATAAATGTCTCTTGAATACTTGCCTTCTGAGCAATAGAATGGTGCTCTGCTTTTCAAAGTTCTCTTTAGTTTTCAAACCATATCAGGATCCGTGAGGCAGAATCAGAATGTGTTGATGTAAGCTCTTGTCTTCAACCACTGGTGAAGTACTCCATGTTTTCTCACACTTCCAGACCAAGCATGTGCACGATCTTCTGCCAATGAACCAATATAGAAAGACTCTCTTATAAACATCACTGGTCAATAAAAAAGCTGATGACCAATGAACTGAGGCAAGAAATAGGAGGAGGTCAGAAAATGGGAAACAGAGATAAAAGTGAGATAGGAGAAAGCTGCTGGAGACAAGAGGAGAGACTGACTAAGAGACTGATGTAAACCAGCAGGGAGAAGAACTCAGGGAGATGCTGACAGAGGAGACACAAAGGAAGAATTGGCCCAGACTGAAGAGACGTAGCTAATGAAGTGGTAGACATGGTGTAATTTAAATGGAAATAAGTTAAAAGCTAGTCACAGAATTACCAAAGCTTATGGCCTAGGCATTTAATAATAAATAATTAGCCTCAGAATCATCATCCCTGGAGCAGGAGCTGGGAAAGGAAAAAAAATGTTGAATATTCTTTAACAGACCACGACTTTATGAAGTCGGAATAAGAGATGATTGTTATTCTTATCCCACAAAGATGAGAAGACTGAATCTGAAATGATTTATTAGCCCAATTTACATCAGAATATGGAGTTAAATTAAAATGTAGTTCTCAAAATCTATTTCTTAAACAAAAGAAGTTAAAGGGATAACTCTGTCCTGGTTTCAAATACAGCTTTATTCTAAGGTCTCCAAAAATCTTGTTTATCATAGTTAGGGCAAGATTCCCATTTCTCCCTACATACAGACCACATATATGCTATGGCTCACTGTGTTGTACCTATAAGGCACTTTGGGATTAGAGTCACAGAAACAGGAGTTACTAACTGCCTACTCACTTCTATCAGCACTTCTTAAAATGATAGTCATTTCTCTGACAGTGGAGGTTGTGTGGAAACTCCTCCCCTCTTTAAATATCTACCTTACCAAGCTATTAATCAACAGGATCTGTCCTACAAAATAGAAATGTTGGGGCTGTAGAGATGGTTCAGCAGTTAAGAGGTCTTCCAGAGGTCCTGAGTTCAATTCCCAGGATCAGCATGTTGGCTCATGACCATCTGAAATGGGATCTGATGCCCTCTTCTGGAATGCAGGTGTACAAACAGACAGAGCACTCGTACATTAAATAAATAAATCTCTTCTTTTTTAAAACTATCAGGGGCAGGTGTGGTACAGGTCTTTAATCTCAGCAGTAGAGAGGCAGAGACAGGTTGATTTCTGAGTTCAAGGCCAACATAGTCTACACTGAGAAACCCCATCTTAAAAAACAAACACAAAAACAAGTGCATTGGGAAATACAACACCGTTCAAAGAAAAACTTAAATGGAAGGACAAAATAGAAATGTTAGTGAACCATACCAAACTGGAGTAGCTTCTCTGGGTCAGGTGTCCCAGGGTAGATTTGTTTTACCAAGCCGAAGCCCATGGAACTGAAGAGCATATCATTTTCATATAGAAAGGTTCTGTGGGAAAAGGAGAACATGCTGAGGGGCTCCTGTAAACGGTTCTGTGACCCTGACAGGTGTCTACTGTTGCAGCTGGAGCTCTCAGGTCACACGGCTGCTCTTCCCAGGGAGCAAGCTGGGGCCTCAGTTATAAACAGAATAGCATTTGCTAAGCACAAGAAAGTATGTACAGCTGAATCATAAAGAATTCATTTTATTTTCAAGTTTTCTTACTGCATTTTTCCCTTCTTGGAATTGAGAAAACAGAACAGAAATTGAGAAACGTCGTGAGTTTTCCTGAACAATGACAAGTATCCTTGGTAAGCAAGTAAGCCCTAGTACAGGAAAGTTTGGAAATATTTCATGTAGATGAAGATCTAGAACATTAACCAAACTATTAATATAAACCGTGAAGAGGGAAGTCAAATTCCATTACTTTTATTAGGTTAAAATAAAGATGTTCATGTATTACTTCAGTATGTGCTTTTAAGAAGATGTAGATAGCAGGCCTGATCCAGCACCCGGCGCCTTTCCTGCCTGAGGAGGGGTGTCTGCCCCGGGAGCAGTCTCAAGGCCTGAGCCGGAAGTCATCCGGTGCCTTTCCCTGCCCGAGGAGGGGTGTCTGCCCGGGAGCAGTCTCCTGACCTGGACCTTCACCC
>NC_034591.1:62898300-62902084 GCF_900095145.1 Mus pahari | reverse complement strand
AAGAGCCTTATGGAAGCCCACCACATAAGAAACTACCTAAATGTAATATAAACATATATGAAAGGATTTAAAAGGAGTCACCATATAAACAGGACATCAATGCCCCCAACTTATGCCACCAAGCAAAAACCCCAGTAGTGGAAATGAATTATACCTTGTTGNGTTATTGGCTAACGGGGGGAGAGCGTCCACCCACCCCACCACCACTCACCTCACCGAATCCTCATGTATGCACAGGTGCCAATCAAACAAACAAACAAGCACTACAAGCTACTGACGAAGGCTTTTGGTTACCATNTACAACCTGACAGTAAGTCTTATTACTGAAAACACACTTTACTTATACCATGAAACATTAAAAAGCAAAAACAAAANCAAAAATCAAACAGGTGCTGATCTAGAAGTTTCACCCCAAATATCATTCATGGTGCTGAAAGGTTCTTTGCATGCTACAGGAGGAAAACGGAATCATCAATATAACCCAGTGACAAAGCCTGCACCTATGCCACCTCCTGCCTACAAAAGATACTGGTACAATAGTGGCACAAATGTTACAGCAATCATCAACACCATTTTATTGAATTTAAGAGGTCAAGAATCTGACACTAGGAAGGTCATGGGCCCTAGACTAAAACCTACCACATTATCCTATAGAAAGAACACAGTAATGACACCCACTGATCAGTACATCCGCCCTCATCAGAGATTCTACTTCTTACAGTAGATGGTAACTAAAAGAGACCCATAACTAAACAATGCGCAGAGAGTAAGAGGCTGCAAAGTACTCAGCCCTAAATAGAATGTCTTTCTCTAGCCCTTCCACTCAAGACTTGGAGATGTACGAAGAAAAAAGAGAAAAAGAACAAGAGGTGGTGGATGACTTCAAGTAAATAGTATCTTCCAGACACAACATAGTTGATTGACACATGGACTCCAGGGATTGGGACTGAACACAAGTTCAAACAAGAATAGAATCCTAACATTTACTGAGAGTGGACACANAGTCCTACTCCTTACTAAGANGCTAATTCCAATTGATTACCTGCTNAGAAAGAGAAAATCAGTCTTCTCCAATGCAGTNGCATTGAATATATCAACCATACTCTATGGGCTCATATGTGTGCATGTTTTTGTTTTGTCTAGACTTTTATTTATTTCAGAATATTCCCTTAGCAAAACATCATTCACTAATTGCAGGTGAGTTGTGACAGGATTTTCCCTGTCCAATCACAATAAAATATTACAGCAGCAGGAGGCCTGTGATTGGACAGGGAAAAAGGAGGCAGAGCTAAGAGTTAGACAGAGAGCATGTGGGGAGAAAGGGGAGGACAAGATGGAGGTAGATGTGAACCAGTATGGCTTTAGCCAACCACAAGTAGTTATGATATCATAAAGATTAGAATGTTGGGATAATTTGTCTAATCCAGGTGGGCAGCTTGTACCATTTTTAATTGGCTTGATACTATTGTGCAGGCATCATGTGTATTGAGAATTTATTGATATATAAATCTGACTGGTTAACTAAAAAAAAAAAAAAGAAGAAGAAGATGTAGATAAATATCCTGGAAAACTAAGTTCTTGATATTTTCAGTTCCACCTGCCTTCTGCCTGAGGTTCCTGTCTCCAGAGGGATGATGTTTTCTCATCAGAGATCAAAGTATTTAACCTCTGCCCATATGATTCTAATGAAGTTAATTCTTTTTTCCCTTTTTTTAATTAGATAGTTTATTTATTTACATTTCAAATGCTATCTCCTTTCCGTGTTTCCCCCCCCCAAGAAACCCCACACCCCCTCTCCCTGCTTCTATGAGGGTGTTCCTCCACCCACCCACCCACTCCCACTTCCCCACCCTTGCATTCCCCTACACTGGGGCATTGAGCTTTCAGAGGACCAAGGACCTCTCCTTCCATAGATGCCCGATAAGGCCATTCTCTATTATATATGTATTTGGAGCCATGGGTCCCTCCATGTGTACTCTTTGGTTGGTGATTTAATCCTGGGAACTCTGGGGGGGGGGTCTTGTTGGTTGATATTGTTGTTCTTCCTATGGGGTTGCAAACCCCTTCAGCTCCTTTAGTGCTTTCTCTAACTCCTCCATTGGGGACCCCGTGCTCAGTCCAGTGGTTGACTGTGAGCATCTGCCTCTGTATGTTAGGCTCTGGCAAAGCCTCTCAGGAGAGAGCTATATCAGGTTCCTTTCAGCAAGCACTTCTTGTCATCCACAATAGTGTCTTAGTTTGGTGACTGTATATGGGATGAATCCCCAGGTGGAGCGGTCTCTGAATGGCCTTTCTTTCTGTCTCTACTCCACACTTCATCTCTGTATTTCCTCCTGTGAGTATTTTTCCCCCCTCTAAGGACTGAAGCACCCACATTTAGGTCTTCAACTATTCACAGACCACAGGAAGCTCAAGAAGAAGGAAGACTAAAGTGAAGTGAATTCTTTAAGGAGGTTTTGTCTTCTGTTTTCTTGGTTATTGAAAACCTTAATTTGAATGTAACAAAACAAACAGCACATATTAACTTCTTACACTTATTTCTTCTTCATAAAATGAAATATAAGTGAAATATAAGTGATTTCCTGCCTGATGCTTAATGCCAGTAATATAATGACACATTTGAGTACCACAGGCAGAATAGGAAGGAAAACAGTTGTTTTTAAGGAATCAGCAAATTTTACCAGAATGTTTTACTAAGACCAGACTTCTCAGTGTCAAAAAAGAAGGCATAATAAGCCCAACAGTGAAGTGATACTTCTTATGGAATTATTAAATCATCCTCTCTTTGGTGTAAATGGAAACTGAAAGAATCATTATCTGCAGAAATGCATTCATTATACCTAGAGATTTTTTTTTAAATGACAAAATAAAAACTCGAACTTCCGTGATTAGCTATTAAAATGTAATGCAGGTAAAATTTGTAAATCAAAATGTCATTTTACTGAAACGAATGTCACAGGCCAGAAAAATAAACATGCCTCATCACAGCCTGTAAATTACAGTGCACACCTCCAATGGGGTACCATGAAGGTTTCTCCCTTTGAAGAAAGAAATAGGTATATATTACCTTTAAAAATGAAAAGTTATATTTTATATGCACTTAACATTTTGATTATTGAGGCATTTTGATATACCCAGATACTAGAATAACAATGGTTAAATGACAGGCATGAAAAGGTATTACTAAAATAAAACATTCATAAAATGTAATGTCTGGAAAAGTGAGAGTAGACTCAACTTCAATTTTCCTTTACTTCTCTCTCATTCTTTTCTATATTTTACAATTTTTGTAATTGTTTTGACAACATGAAAGACAAATAGTAAAAAGAAAATTTTAAAGCAAGATTTTGTTAAAATGTCAAATACAGGTGAGGTGTGCTAGTGAACACCTATAACCTCAGCACTTAGGGGACTGAAGCTGCAGAGTTCAGAATCTCAGTGCCAGCCTCAACGACACAGTGACATCCGGCTTCAAAACAAACAAAACTTCAAACTGACAAATATTATTTAAAGACTTAGATAAAAGCTATGAAATAGGCAGTTAGTATAGATAGCAGTTTACATTATCTGGAGACCTGCAGGCACTAAGGTAAAAGGAACAAAAAGGAAAGAAAACAAAACCTCAGATTTTTTTTCTTTGAAATACAATTATTTTCATACAATTTATTTTCATGATTTTCTTCCCCTAACTCTTCCGAGATCTTCCCCAGCTCCCAACATTGCATTCTCTCTCTTTCTCTCTCTCTCTCTCTCTCTCTCTCTCTCTCTCTCTCTCTCTCTCTCT
>NC_034591.1:62890290-62897505 GCF_900095145.1 Mus pahari | reverse complement strand
TCTCTCTCTCTCTCTCTCTCTCTCTCTCTCTCTCTCTCTCTCTCTCTCTCCCTCCCTCCCTCCCTCCCTCCCCCTTTTTCTCTCCCCTCCACACACAGACAGACAGACAGACACAGAGACAGAAACAGACACAGAGAGAGCAAATGATAAACATCCTTTAAACTTCTTCAGAAAATAAAATATAAAAAAATAAATAAAATTTTATCTTATAAAATTATTTTAACATGGTGTCAAAAACCTTACAGAAAAACTTGCAAATAGATGAGTTCCTCTAAATGAAAACTCAACTTCTATATGACTAAAGAAATCATCAATAATATTACATTTCAATTAAAAAGTTTCTACAATCACTAATTAAAATTCATTGTTCTAATGATAAAAGTGGGAAAAATAGTTGAATGAAGACAAACGAACAGAAAGTATAGAAAGTTGTTCAACCACAACAATAACCAAAACATTGCTGGATACGAACACAAGATTTCATTTATTTTTTATTGTTTTTTTTTTATTTTTTATTTTTTTACATCGAGTCAAACATCAAACCTGAGAGTCTAAGGAACTAGTGAAGCCATGAAGAGGACTCCGCATGCCGTGCATGTGAAAACAGAAACAGGTACGGTCGTCATGGGGAACTCAAGCCGAATCTAACAACTCCAGAATGCTCATTACACGGCACTTCAGCTAGTTCACCTTCAGATCAATGACCTCTTCAGAAACCACCTAAGAACCTTGAGCATGCTCAGGGAAGCATGCAAGGATTCTGTTGCAATGCATTTCAGTCACTGAATAAGTGAATCAGAGAGGGGGGAGGGATCCACAAGCCACAAGCACAATGAGCAAACTATAAAACCTTTATAATGAAACATTACATAGAAATGAAAAATAAATTATCCTGACATATAAATGTTGGTTCAATTTACCATGATGGCAGATTACAAAACTTACAAGCAAAAGGTATATAATATGGTGCACACAATATATACACATGTAAAAGATCTTCCTGTCCAAATTACATGCGGTGGTATGTTGGTTTCTTTCCTTTTTAAGGAGTAGAGGAATAAATTCTATAACGTTTAATTTAATATTGGAATTGTGTATATTTTATTGAATCAATGGTATTGTGTTTGAGAAAATACCAGCAACAATTAATTATGACAAAATATTAAAATTTGTTAATAGTAGGCAGATAAAAGAAGGTAAGTGAATATTATTCCTTTCCTTCTGGTTTCTCTTAAAATTTTAAAATCTTTTTAAAGAATGTTTTGTTTTGTTTTTTAAACACCAGAAGTTTATGACAGTGAAAGTAATCAAAAAACTCTTGGGTTACAAAAACAAGTCACGAGTCACTTGTTTGAGCAGAAATGGTTTTTGATAGCAAGATTTTATTTTTACAGGAAAAATAAATTAAATAACAAGCTTAAAAATAAAAATGAGAAAAACCTTTTGTCATTTTATCCCAAATAAGTCCCATCTGAAATATTTGTTGATCACACACATGCTCAGAAGATTTCTGTTGTTCCCTATTATAAAGCGGTGAAGTTTTCCCCAAGAACATTTTGAAGTAAAATCTAGACACAGGGCCATGCTCTAATGGTGCCATTAAAATGTTCAGTGCTGTGTCTGGCACTTACAGTAATACTTAAAGCATTCCCCTAAGGCCCATCAAAATAGAGCTGAGATATTAGGTTCATTCAAACAAATGTCTTGCAATTTATATCTAATGAAATTTTCCTCCAACATTTTTTCCTTCACTCCTCCCTCATTAATCAATTAAAAAAAGAGTAAAGGTACCAAATGTAGCATAATGTGAGAAAGTTTCCAGCTTTCCCCCACCACAGAGTTAATAAATGACACAGGAACTTTCTAAATCAGAAGGCAAGAGGAGAAGTGAGTGACAACTCAGGAAGAACCATGCTGCTAATACTTCAGCAGATCTTTGCTATACTTGTCTCTTTGATTTTGAAATTATTAGATATTTTTATGGACTTTGCCAGTGAAATAATTCCAGTTTTATTACTATCCATATCCTCTGGTTTTATTTCCTAATAAAAATATGTGTAGTGTTGGTGTTGTCCTGAAGTGTAATTGATTTCTGAGAGGTGTAATTTGCTACCTGAGAAATGGTCTTTTGAATTTCTATAAAATAACACATGGATGAATAAGATGCTGAAAAAGACTGCTGTGCCAAAAAAAAAAAAGTAATAATAGGGACAAGAATTATTTTTCATTACTTTTGTGTTAGATCATTTTGGGTTTAATTTTCTGAGCTTTTTATGGCCTTTTATTAAAACTGCATATTTCAATTGAAACCTTCAAAAAGATCAGCTTCGTGTTATGAAAGGTTTTTGTTTCTCAAATTATTATGCTATCAGAAATTTTAATTTTCGCCCTTTTCCAGAAAATGCAAATAAGGGATGACATAGAAGAAATTGGGGGGAGGGGTTCATTAGACAGACTTTAAGCCTACAGAGTCCTAATCTGTGTAGAGGCCAGCTAGAAACAATCTGCTATACACATTCCAGACAACATAAGATGCCTGTAGAGGGCTTGAGTAAAGGACAACCCTGAAGTATGGTCAAAAGCATGGAGACTAATCCCTACCTGCAAAGAGAGAAGACATCAATTCATCTTGACTTGTTCTCTCCCTCTAAGACTGAGGACTTCTTATGTTCTCTACTCACACTTCACAAAACAGCCCAAGAGATTCAAGATTTTCAAGTATATCACCACCACCACACCCAGAAAGCATTCTACTTCTTTGTATAAATCCCTAGAAGTCACAAGTGAGTTGATTCCAGCTAAAATGAAGACTTATATACATTTGGAGGAAATTATTTTCTAATTTTTTTTTCTAATTGAGACAAAAATACATTGTCCAACAGGAGCTAGGTTTCACTATACCCACTGAATGAGGGGCAGAAGCAACTGCACGCCAGTGGTTAGAGGTTTTCCTTGAGCAAGATCAGAGATTCCAAGGAAGACTGATGTCATCCATCATGTGACAATTCCTTTTCTTCTATATGCACTACTGTCATGTAGTGCTCACTCACCAACAACTCATGAAAAATACTGCGTTCATATTGCAGATGGGTTATTTGGGCATGTAAAAAAAAACAAGAAACAATGGCACTGAGAGACATCAAAAAGGATCTTCTCACCAGGAAGAACCCTGAATAACTTACCTTGCCAGCCATTTGGTGCATTAAGTCACTAAATGTTAGAATATTGGAAACTATGTGAGTCATGATAAGTTTAACAGATTGGGTGGCTGCTAAAAGTCCAAGGCAGATAGTTGGTCATCAATGGGAGGAGAGGCCCTTGGTCCTGTGAAGGTTCTATGCCCCAGTATAGGGGAATGCCAGGGCCAGGGAGTAGGAGTGGGTGGGTTGGGGAACAGGGGGAGGGGGAAGGGGATAGGGGTGTTCGGAGGGGAAACTAGGAAATGGGATAACATTTGAAATGTAAATAAGAAAATAATTTTAAAAAAAAAGAGCACTGAAGAAAATCAAATAAAAGGGTTGTTGATAAAAATTTTAAAAATATATTGATCTATTTGCATTCTTATAAAAAAAAATTAGCTCCAAGGCAGAGTGTGAGAAAAGTGCACTTTGAGGAGGAAGGGTCTACAGGAGTATTTGTGAAGTGTGAAATTCATATTTAATGTATTGCAACATCTTTTTGTATTGCATAAATTCAACAGTGTATGTTGCATTTCCTTGAACTTGTCCTTTCTGACTCTAAGGGTGACAGATGCGCTTTCTTCATGACACTAGAAGATGGAAGGAAAGAAACAGACATTTTGTCATCATTCTTACTCCACTTATTCAATTAAACACTACACTAGCAGTCACTGTAATGAAAGCTTCAGGTCATCACAACTACACATTAGACATTTAAGAATGAAGATTCCTGCCTCCCCCCAGTGTGACTGACTGAATGCGTGGAAGCTGTTTGAAGAGACTAAGTCTTCTCTGAAGCTCAGAATCCTTGGCTGGCAGAGAGATGCAAGATTGTATAAATGTCTCTATACTAACACTTTTGTACTTTCTTCAATTGGTTAATAGGCCAATCTACTTCTCCAGCAAAAGAAACAACTGGGTCTGCAGTTGACCTCTTCTTAGTTTGGCCTATCCTCAGTGCAATTGACTTATAGGCCCAATAAATATGTAAAGATCTGTGGTACAAGGCCCTGAGTTTAATAGACTGCCTGTAACACTGAAGCCATAGGCAACAGGACTTGTTTTTGACTCAAGATCACAGTCTTCCTCCCTCCTGAGCCACCGCTTGCTGACCTGCTGTCTAGGTACCTTGGGTTCCAGCTGTGGAGAGAGAAGCAATGTTGCTGAGCCTATTCAGGCTGTCTTGCATGTATTTGCTGAGCTAAATTGTAAGAAACCCAATGAAGGAGGGACAGAAGGAATCAGACACCAGTGCTTATAAGTTTTACTTGAGTAAGACCAGAGAGCCCAAGACTCTGATGTCATACACTGTATGCCAACTTCAGGCTCAACCCACAGGTCGAGAATGGCTGATCTGGAGAAAAAAGGGATATATGTTTTGCTTTTGTCCTTCTGAGATTTAAACTGGGACATTCAAAAGACAGAGAGCCAAACAAAGGCAGAGAGGCTCCAGACTGAGCGGAGCTTCTGCTCTTTCATAGATCTTACAGAGAAACATTTTCTCCAAGGCCAGCAGTAAGAGGGAGGCCTTCATAAATGTCTCACAGAGAATTGCCTTAGGAATAACTGCCCTGGAAACTGATCAAATTGCAAGACTAAGAGCAGCTTTATTTAGCTAGTCTTCCTGATCATTAATGTAATCTGCCCTGAGCCTCACTATTTACAGAAGCAAAGAGAAATGTTACTGAAAGAAGACAGCACACAGACGCACACACACACAGACACACTGACACACACAGACACATGCACACAAACAAACAAACACCAGCTATTTAAGTTAAAAGGTTACAACTGAGAAAACCAAAAGAAAGAAAACGCAACTAAAACATAAGATCTAGAATAAGCTTTAGTAGACAAACTTTGAATGGCTAATTGTACATACAAATACTTAATGATTAGATAGAAAATGGCAGGGAATATAATAAAAATTAGATACAATGACTGAGCAGGTTGTCACATTGGATATGCAATTAGAGAAGAGAGAAGAGTGAGTGTTTATGCTCTATTCACTTTCTTCCCTTTATGTAGTCCAGAATCCTAACCAGGGGAACAGTGCTACTCAAAATGGGTGGATCTTGCTACCTGAATTATCATATCCAAGAAAATCTCCCACAAACGTGAAAAGAGGCCTTTCTCTCAGGTGACTCTAGATCTCATCAAGTTGATAACTGAGATTGGCCATCACAGATGGTCTTAGCTTATTGAACCAAAGCGTATTCAGAATGAAGTACACAGCAGCAAAACAAGAAGCTAAGAACAAAATGAAGGTAAGGACATGATACATAAAAGATATGCAAAGCATAATTGGAACTCCAAAAGGAAAGTAAAAAGGGTACAAACAAGAATGTATAATGTGAGTCTAGAAGGTTTTTTAATTTACATAAATCAAAGACATCTGTACTCTCATCTTTGTAATCTGTATCAATATCTGTAATAGTAAAGATAAAGAATCAACCTAAATATCAAGATGAGTAGATTAAAATAAAAATGGCACAATCCTATAGTAAAATAAGATTCATCCTTAAGGAAAAAAAAGACAATCTTGTTATATACAATATAATGCATAAATCTGGGGGAAATTCCTCTTAGTGAAATATGCCAGCCAAATACGCAGAAATATTCCATGATTTTATTTGTATGAAGTATTTAAAGTTAACAAGGCAGAAGGAAGCTATACAAGTGAACACAGAGTTATACAGCTTTACACACATACGAAAGCTGCAGGCCTTATACAGTTTGGTACATCATACCCCTAGTTAAACACTATGCTATATATTTAAAGTTTTGTTAACGGAGTAGATCTTATGTCATATGTTCAAACTACCACACCATCATCTGTCACTCTGTCTACCTATATTCAATATGTAAAAAAAAGCCTCAAGCAAGAATAGAATAAAAATTCTAAAACTGGTCCAAGAACACTGTGTTAAAAAGCAAATCAAAAAGAAACTGTTACAAGATGTCTCATCTTCAACAGGTAGCCAGGGGAGTGAAGATAATTTCTCAGTATAAACCACAGAATCAAAAAACAATGAAATCTTTTAAATACTGAAAGTGTGCACATTAAAATTAGGATGGTATATTTACTATAAATAATACATCAAAAATAATTGTAAAATAGAGCCATTTCAAACAAACAAAGCTAAAAATAAACTCCGCTATGGCCAAACACCAAGCAAGGAAGTTCCAGAGTTCCTGGAAGAAGAGAAAACAATGAAATGTAGAAGTTCAGAAAGACAGGGCCAGGCATCATCAGATCCTAGTAAAGATATTTCAAGGTCTAGATGAATATGGCCTTATTTTAAAAGGAGAATATTGTCTGTGGGCTTGAAGGAAGGAAGTCAGACATGACAAACAAGTGACAGCCCAAAGAGAATTCCCATACTTATAATTAGATGGAGTCAACTCTAAAGTCAGAAGTAGCATTACTAGAAATCAAGGGAGAAATAAATTGTTCACACTTTCTAAGGACAAATGGGTCAACTCCCTATGAGGGTAGTATAGTTGTAGTATACTTTCTAATAGCATAGCTCTAGAATGTCTGATGCAATTGCTGATGTAACTAAAATAAATATGAAAGCACACAATCATATTAAAAGGTGTATTTTTAATCAGTCTTGTCTCAGTAATTTCAAGGATAATGTATCGATAAAAATGAAGATCTGAGCTACTTTGTCTAATTGATATATCTAGAACACCCAAACTACAGACTTTATACTCCTTCAAACATTCAAGCACTATTTTCCAATTAATTTCCATCTACTTCTGAAACAAATGTGCGTAAATTTAATTTTTTTAAACCTTATTTTTACATAAGTGACCCTAAAAAGTCCACCAGAGAACTCCTAAACCTGATAAACAGCTTCAGTGCAGTAGCTAGATATCAAACTAAATCAAACAAATCAGTGGCCTTCCTCTACACGAAGGACAGACAGAACAAGAAAGAAATTAGGGAAACAACACCCTTCACAATAGTCACAAATAATATAAAATACCTTGGTGTGACTCTAACTAAGGAAGTGAAAGATCTGTATGA
>NC_034591.1:62886913-62888440 GCF_900095145.1 Mus pahari | reverse complement strand
CAAGGAGCTGAAGGGGGATGCAACCCTGTAGGTGCAACAACAATATGAACTAACCAGTACCCCCTGAGCTCGTGTCTCTAACTGCATATGTAGCAGAAGATGGCCTAATCGGCCATCATTGGGAAGAGAGACCCCTTGGTCTTGCAAACTTTATATGACCCAGCACAGGGGAAGGCCAGGGCCAAGAAGTGGGAGTGGGTAGTTAGGGGAGCAGGGTAGGAGGGAGGGTATGGGGAACTTTCAGGATAGCATTTGAAATATAAATAAAGAAAATAGTAATAATAATAAAAGCCTTATTTTTAATCATGGTTCTTAAATGTTTTAACCTCACTTTTAGCCCATTACCCACCAGAGGTAATGGAAAAGAAGGAATATGGGGGAAGTGGATCTGTTTAGAAAGGCTCTTTGAAAAAACTCCTGTCTGTGTTGTCTGGAAATCATCAGTTTAATTCAGAGGTTATTAATGACAGCTTGATCCATTCACAAACACTTTGTGAATACCACAGTAGTCCAGTTCAGTAGAGTCAGGATAGCAAAAACAAATCCGCAGTTGTGGCACTACCTAGCAGAGATAGGTGGTCTTCGGCCACTGCACAAGTCACCAGGAGGTGACAGGAGGAGATTTCTGCTGTGCCTCTCTCAGGAAAGCAAATATCAGCGAAGACGTGAGACCCATAAGCCTTGTCCAGCTAGCTCTATAAGTAAGTATAGCTCAGCCTCTGTCACTGTCTTTCGGGTCTTATTTATCTTCTTTAAACATCATGTGTCCTGTATGGGTTTTGACTCATCATGTATCTTGTCTCAACGTGTGTCTTATCTCAGCATGTGTCTTTTCTTACCAGGTATGCCTGTCTCAGTTGGCATCACTTTGTCAATCAGCCTGAGTGCACACAAATGACAAAAAAAATTATAAAATTAAATAATAACATTATAAATTAAACCATCAGAAGTGTTATGATGTGTTTCTCTCTATGGAGTCTCAACAAATGTAACTCAACTAGGTAATGTAAACAGGACCAATATACATGTGTTGTTAGCAAAGAATCCCTTCATCACGTGTCCTTTCATGTGCTTGCTTTAATGGAAAAACCTTTCACCTGTGTCTGCATTAGCTATATGTTCATTCACAAGTCTGCCTTAGTCTTTCACCTGTGTCCACTTCAACTAAATGTTCCTTCACGTGTTTGCCTAAGCAAAAACAAAACAAAACAAACAAACAAACAAACAAAAACCCACCATTCTAACAACTTCCTTAAGTTTCTCCTTCAAAGATACAGTTCTGGTGTGTAACAATTCCCTTCAAAAATAAAATATTCTATCGTGCAGGGGAGCTCTTGAAACGGGTTAATAATTCAAAATACCTTCAGGAAGTTCCTGAAACTGAGCAGGCTGACTAATGGTCCTCCCTGTCAGGTTCACTACAAAAGAAAGCAAAGCTGCAAACTGAGACTAGCCTAGCTGACTGGAAGAGATTTAACCCAACTGACTTTTTTTTTTTTTTTTTTTTTTTTTTTTTTTTTTTTTTTT